>NC_052614.1:53857758-54162833 GCF_016545825.1 Eucalyptus grandis
CTTTTGTCACCAATTCTTCAGAGATACTTTTTTATTGCACTTTGCCTCTATAGATTCAATGGATCATTCTTTCTATAGAATTTCCTGCAATCAACTCATTTCCTTTTGATATCCATGAATTTGGATCATTCCTTGATGTTAGAGCAAAATATGAAATCTCCATAAATAATCAAATATTCTTTCTAAACTCATCATAATAAATTATTTAAGGAAAGAACATCATGCACAATAATATCTTGAAAAATTCTCACTTAATCAAAGCACAATAAAATCAGAGAGAATAACATCCTTGAATATTTAAGAAATAGTATTTTGCATAATAAATTAATATCACGTAAGACAGAATTCCACTTATGAAAATATGACAAAATTTGAGAGTATAAAATCAAACCAAATAAATTTAATTGTCTCTAAGCGGAAATCAAATCAATCACACGTATTAAATCAAATCGTGACTCACAAATTAAAAAAATCACACGATTCTTCCTTCAATCAAACCAATCAAAGAATATGATCATTATAAAATATAAATCAATCAAGGCATGAAGATGATATAAATATAATGAGAATTTTTAAATTATGTACTCAAACAAATTGGAAAAAAATGTACCTTCCTTACCAATTTTTTTTTTTTAATTTCCTGCAAAAACAACTCACATTTTCTTTGGTATCCATATTTTCTTGGGTCCTTCAAAGTTAGTAGAGTATGTTGCTTTTACCCAATCTTTGTATCCATATTTTCTTGGGTCCTTCAAAGTTAGTAGAGTATGTTGTTTTTACCAAATCTTTCTTAACATGTCTCCAAACTTTAGGACATTTTTTCTCAAAGTGTTTTAAGTCTCCACAATTTGAACACTTGAAGGTATTCGATCAACAGGTTTTGTAACAATCCTTCAAAATGCTTCTTGTACACAAGTCTATGAGGTCTTTGTCTAAGTCTCTCATTGACTTTAGGAAAATCTATTGGAGAATCACTTTCCTTATTGAAGCCAAGTCCCGACTTGTTTTGTTTTTGGTAACCCGGGGAACCTCGTAAGCCGACAACCGCAAGCAAACCCCGGGGGACCTTTGTAGGACTCACTACCGCAGTATTTAGATAAGAATCCTTAACGACGCCTCGAGGATTCGAACTTCTCTCATTCGTGAGGGGGAGAGAGCCTTAGTCAGCTGCGCCATTGAGGGCAGTGGTGCCAAGTCCCGACTTGTTATAGTAAGGTACTTGTATGGAAAGGATATGCTATAATATTTTTGAACCCTTTGAAAATTTTGTTGTAATATTTGAAAATTCCTTTTTTAAAGAATCATTTTCTTGACAAGTAAATCTTGACTTTCTTTTATTTGTAGAAAATCTTTTTGCAAAATTTCAAACTTTTCTTTCAAGAAAATCCTCGTTGCCTAAGTCATGAATTCTCATTTTTTAGTTTGGAAATCCTTTTAAGAGAAGATTTGAGATTTAACAAAAGCTCATTTATATACTTAAGAACTTTAGTAGGAATTTTTGAATGACTTGCTTCGACTTCTTTGTCGGATTCTGAGTCTGTATCTAAGTCAGACTTTGATTCTCGAGTCCGTGTTTGAGTCGACTTTGATTCCGAGTTTGATTCGATTCCGATTTTGAGTCTGAGTTTGAATGTGCCATCAAACATATATTTCGCTTGTCATCTTCTCTCTTGGTTCTTTTCTCCCATTCGTTTGTATTGTCTTCTTCCACTGAGTTTCCTTCTTTTCTACTCTGTTTTTGAATTTCTTGATAAAAAGCAAGTTATTTGTCGTCCATGTCATTTTCTGAGTCTCGTATCATCGAATCAACGTTAGATTTTAAAACAATGGGCTTCTTACCTTTGGGATCTTCGTCATTGATTTGTTCCACTTCGTAGGATTGAAGAGTGCCAATCAATTTATCAACATAAAGTGGCATAATCCTCCGAGTCTCTCGGATTGAGGTCTTGACATTGTTCTAATCTTTTGAGAGACCTCGCAGAAGTTTGTTGACCTTCATTGGGGGAAGAAATTTGATGACCTTGATACGCCAAACCGTTTATAATTTCTGTAAAACGATTGAATATATTTCCATTGACTCTCATGGCTTCATCTTGAAGGATTCATATTGGCCAAGTAGGAAGTTTACTTTGGTCTCTTTTACACGATCAGTCCATTCATAAGTAACATGAAGTCTATCCCGGACTTCCTTAGAGACAAGGTGCAATATAAAGAATAAATGGCTTTTGCATCAAGAGCTTTCTTTTGGACATCTTCGTTCGAGACATAAGAGCGGGGGTTTGGTTTCTTTGTCTTTACTATTCTTATTTAATGTAGACGTAGCGATGGGATTGATTCATTTTTCCACGACATCCCATTGTAAGGGATCTCTAAATCTTAGGAATGTTTTCATTTTGTTTTTCCAAACACTGTATTCATTTCCATCAAAATATGGTGGCCTACTGTTGCTCTATCCTTTCATAAATCCTGGTGCTAAGGTACTAGTCATAGAAGATCTTTAGCTCAAAAGTAAAAGTACTTTAATAAAATGAGTACTTGGCTTTGATACTAATTGAAAGTACTAGTATGAACACCTAGATGGGGGTGAATAGGTGTGAAGAAAAATTTACGCGAAATGTAGTAAAATATTTTGCTTTTGAAACTAAGTCTGAAGAACAACAATTGAGCGAATTCAGACTTTAGCAGTTAAATAAAACTATGAACAAAATAAAGGAGTTCAGGGAAGAGAATAAGAACACATAATTTATAGTGGTCCGGCTTAGATCAAACCTATGTCCACTTTTTCCACGCTGGTAGCCTCTAGCCGGATTCCACTATGCAATCAACAAGATATTACAACTTTGAGTGCAAACACTTAGTGGTAGATCACACTATCTCACTAAGTCACTCTTTTGGTATTTCTCTCATGATCATAAACATTTAAGCTCACTAAAGACAAGTGTATGATCGAATGTCGCTTAGACTTTGGAATTTTACAATCCGTCTTTTACTTACTTATCGGTCCTTGATCTTCTTAAATACTCCACTACTTCCAAACTAGCCGTTAGATAGTATCTAGAGGATTGTCTTCTAATCTACCAATTAGACAGATCTGTATTAAGAAAATTTAGTAGCCGTTGAGCGACGAAGTAGAATCCCAAATTAATTCGATCGCCTATACAAACAGAATCTTGCTTTCCATAAGTAAAGTTTCTTTGTTTGAAAAGTTCTTGTCTTCAATATCAAATTATCAATCAATTAGATTGAGTAAATCATATCTATCTTGATATAGAATCCAAACCAAATCACTAGCCATTATATGTTTGGGGCTTGTGTTACGTTCTGTTAAATTGTCTTGTTCTCAACATGCTTCGTTCTGAATCTGTTACGTTCGAACTTATGTCTCGTTCTGGACATTGTTACGTTCGAATGTAAAGTCGAGAATGTTCCGTCGAAAGTAAAGTCTGAGTGTCTTTCTGCCTGGTGGATTTTACAACCTGGATGTGAGTCTCAACATATCCCGGTTATGAACATATTTAGTTTTAAGGTCTAGACACAGTCTGAATAAGTTTAGCTTCAAGATAGAGTATGTTTTCTGGTTCTTTCAAGTATAGACTTTAATAATATCATAGAGTCTATCTTCTGGTTCTTCCAAGTATAGACTTTGACAATATCATAGAGTCTATCTTCTGATTCTTTCAAGTATAGACTTTGACAATATTTTTACATGTTTTATCATCTGCATAGTCTATTACTCAACCTTTAAACACGTTAGTAGCATTTGATTTATTTTGTCATTTTCAAAACATCATAAGAGATTTCTCTAACAACAATCTTGCAAAAGTGATAGATGTGCAGGCTACGCGTTCTCCATTTAATCCACACTTTTTGGCTATTAGCCAAGTCACTTGAGAAGAGATTTCTCTTGGTTTCTTTGTTGACATGGGCTGATCTCTTCCTCCATTGCCAAATACTTCTATAATCAAATAAAGATTATTCTAGATAGCTCTAGTAAAATGGATCATATTTTAACAGTATCAATCGTCCTCTTTGGCTCTTGTTTCCATGTTGCGCCTTTTCTTCTTTTTTTTTTCTCCTTTATTTTACTTCAAAGTTGCTTTACATAGAATAAGTGTCAACCAAACACGCTTTGCTTTTAATAAACACACCTTCGTGTAAAGATGTTGGAAAAATGGTTTACACCTCCAAAGTCGAACTGAACGTGGCCAGCGACGTTCACGAGGAAAAATTATTGGTCGGGGCGTTTCCCTAATTTTCCTACACATGGCATTTTATTTTTCATAAGCTATGGCGTTACCAAAGAGTCGAACAAGACCACTGCCCTCAGCGATGCAGCTGGCTCGAACTCTCCCTCTCACGAAGGGGAGAAGTTTGAATCCCGTGCGTCGTTAGGAATTCTTACCTGGAGTATTATGGTGGTGGGTCATGCAGTCACTTCCCTAGGGTTTGCTTGCCGGCTGTTGTCTTACGGAGTTTCTTGGGTTACCAAAGAAGAAGAAGAAGAAGAAGAAGAAGAAGAAGAAGAAGAAGAAGAAGAAGAAGAAATCGAACAAGAATTCGCAGCATTCATTGATGATAAAGTCTAGAGATATGCATTAATCATGTTGTCGTGATGTGAACCGTCCAAAGTATTGTTTATTGTTTTAAAAAATGGAATTCGTAGGAGGAGCATATGTTATTTTCCTACATAAACCCAAAGATTGTATTCATTCATTCCCGGAACAACAACTCTCTCTCTCTCTCTCTCTCTCTCCCCACCTTCCAAAGCAGACAACAATGGACGACCTCCCGAAATGCGAAACGAATCACGTCCCGCTCACACCGCTCACCTTCTTGAAGAGAGCCGCCCGCCTATGCCGACCGCACTTCCGTTGTTTACGAGTCCGCCCGCTCACGTGGCGCCAGACCCACGAGCGCTGCCTCCGCTCGCCTCGTCGCTCCGCTCTCTCGATGTCGTCAAGAACGATGTGGTACGTATCTGTTGGCAGTTTCTCTTTAGTTTTATCTAACTCTGCTGCGAGTTCATTCGGGTTCCATGAAATCATCTTGTTGATAGAAGTGGAAAAATGGTTGAAATGAAAAGATTCATATTGGGACTCGAATATTGGGATAATAATAACTAATTGTATGCATGTAAGTGACTTCTTAATGATCAAAAGCTCACTTGTGGCAATATTATAATTTTCTTCCACTATTCATCTAAATAGGTGTAAACTCAGAAATCATGTTCATTTGCATTGGTAACTCTCTGTCCTTGCAGGTATCTATCCTGGCTCCGAACGTTCCGGCCATGTACGAGATGCACTTTGCCGTGCCGATGGTTGGGGCAGTTCTCAACACCATAAATGCCCGTCTAAACGCTGCCAACATTGCTACCATCCTCCACCACTCCAGCGCCAAGGTCTTCTTTGTCGATTGCATGTACGTGCTGGTAGCACGGGAGGCGCTTGCGATGCTCTCGGCTGCCGGTTACTGCATACCCATGGTTATCGACATCAACGACATTAACTCGCCGACTGGTGTTCAAATTGGCGATTTGGAATACGAGGATCTCATTCAGAAGGGCGACCTGGCCTACGTCCCCGAGGAGCTTCGAGATGAGTGGGACCCCATCGCGCTCAATTACACTTCCGGGACGACGTCGGAGCCGAAAGGAGTGGTGTGCAGCCACCGAGGAGCCTACCTCAGCACCCTCAGCTTGATCCTCGGGTGGGAAATGCGAAGCGAACCGGTGTAACTGTGGACGCTGCCGATGTACCACTGCAACGGATGGACCTTCACATGGGGCATCGCCGCCGCGGCGGAACCAACGTGTGCCTCCGCAACGTTACTGCGCTCAACATCTACCGGAACATCGTTGCTCACAGGGTCACCAACATTTGCTGCGCTCCAGTCATCTTCAACATCCTCCTTGATGCCAAGCCCCACGAACGCCGCGAGGTTGTCGGCCCCATAGAGATCCTCACCAGCGGTGCTCCCCGCCACAGGCCCTAATCCTGAAGATGGAGTCTCTCGGCTTCCACATCACGCATGCTGTTGCGATGGGGCGAGCGATCGAACAAAATATAGATGGAAGAAGAAAAATAAATCAGATACTGCATTTACGTGGTTCAGTCGTAAAGACCTACGTCCACGAGAGCAGCGGCGAATTTCACTAAAGATCAAGCGATACAAGGAGATTACACACTCAAGTCACTCAAACACTCTCGGTGTTTCCCAAGCCCAATTACACCCAATAACGCACCCAAGTGTTTAGCCTCGAAATTCCTCGAAAATAATCTCTCAATTTCACGAATGAATTACACGCAAATCTTACCTCAAGATTTAATTGACTACAAACACTAAACTTCTTGGATGTAATTCACGAACGAAAACCCGCCAAGCACTCGCTTGAATTACGGCACTTCAATATGCGGCTTCACTCAACGATCGGCTTCAGTGGCAGCAACTTACCATAAAGAAGAAACCCTCTAATATGCGGCTCCTCTACGTAGGGTTCTCTACGTAAGTCTTCGAGCGGCAGCCGCAGAGAAAGAAAACCTATATATATAAGTATGCCCAAGGTCAAAGTTTGACCTTGGCCCCACGAATTCAATCTTCACGGAGGAACTTCACGCCAAAAGGAAACTTATATTATTATAATACATGTGCCCAAATTTCCTTTTCAAAGGAATTCGAAAATGCAGGGTTCCTTCTTCTTTATTTTATTCTTTTGTAATTCCTTCGCGAGTCCACCGAATTTCGCGTTTTAGCAAATGCTCAAACTCGAGTCATATTTAACAATCTCCACCTTGGCTCGACGTTTGAGCTAAATTATAATCGCTTCATAAAAATTCAAATTCTGCAGCTACTTTCCCATAGCCCCCAATGGGCTCAACCGCCACATATATTATCCAGTTCGCGCCTCGTGAACTTCGCCATAACCGAGGACCTCATCGAATACCAACTCCACATGCACCTTTAATCGCTCCGCAAGGATTTTCGACACAACCTCCTTAACCACAGATAAAGTAAAGCCATTATTACATCCATATCTATCAGGAGATTGAATACATATCTTGTTAATTTCAGCAGTTACAGCAACCATTGGCTCTATAGGCTCCACCTCGCTATGAGCACCATCTCTGTCGATTACTTTGCTAGTACTGCATCGCTACCTCGGAGTTTCGGTTGCAACTCCACCTCAAGCTGAACACCGTTCAGATCCGATTAACACCGCTATAATCACTCTTGGCAAGAAGTACTTGAGACTCATCAAGGGTAACTTCTCTCGTGTTAACAGTGAATTTATATTTGGGCACCACAACCGATCACCCCGCTCACCTTGTGCATAGCCATGGAATATGCATCTTGCCCTCCCATCGAGCTTACCATCACTCACTCGAAAATAACATGGGTAACCAAACATTCTAAGAATAGAATAATCAGCAACGTTACCCGACAACACTTCTTCGGAGCCCGCCATTCAATAGCAGCTTGATGGGGATCTATTCACCAAGTAGCTTACCGTACTTAGCACATTAGCTAAGAATCTCCATACCATAAGACTAGAGATAATTTTTCGGGCCATCTCTAGTAATGTTCTGCTCATCAATTCTGCAAATTGTTGTGATTTACTAGCACTAGTGCGGTGTTTCACTATGCCCTCTTTCATGCAGAATTTATTTGCCAGCTCGAGCAAAACTCCATGCTATTGTCATCCGCACATGCTTGATCGACTTACCGAGTCTCCGTCTCGATCAAAGCTCTTGACTGCGAGATCCGACATCAGCATTAAACTTGTGCCTTGGCACAAACACCAGTCTTCCTCGAGTAGTCAAAAGACTCTCGAACAGATGTATCCGACGTCTCCGCAGCGGAATTTATCACAGTCTCACCTTGAAGTTTATACAGGCCATCGTGCTTGATTCCTTTCATTATCACTAGGGCACCTCGAACAACCTTCAGAACTCCACCTTTTGAAGAATACCTGCAACCAGCTGAATCTAGGACACCCAAGGAAATTAAGTTCTTTTAATTCGGAACATGCCTCACTCCGTCAATGTCCTCACGATACCATCATGCATTCTGATTTTAATATCACCAACACCCACAACATCGCACTTAGCGTTGTTCCCTAACTAGACTTTATCACTACCCGTGCACCGATAAGTGATAAACCAATTTCTATTTGGTGTGACATGAAAAGAACAACCAGAATCCATAATCCATCCATCAAACAATGAATAATCATGATGACAAGACATAATCAGCATTATCTCACATAGCTGCAACATTATCTCGTAGAATCAACCATAATTCCCTTACCCTTCTCATTCTTCAGCTTAAGGCAATCCCTTCTAAGATGCCCCTCTGCCACAGTTCCAACAGACAACATTAGCAATCCTAGATCTACGTCCTGTTCATATTGGTACTACTATTACCCACACGTGTTACAAATCTTCCTCTATTTTCACCTACTAAAGTAGATACAGATTCGCGATTCTCTTCTCGAATGTCCTCGCCGAATCAAATCTCGAACCCCATCAAACGTCAAACTTGTTGACCCAGGAATTACTAATAGCGTGAACGGTAGTATTCCAACTATCGTGCAATGAGGATAATAGAATCAAAGCACATACCTCATCTTCAAAATCAATCTCAACTGAACTCAATTGACTAACAATCACATTGAATTCATTGATATGATCCGCAACCGACGCACCTTCTTTCATCTTCAAGTTAAACGGACGTCGCATCAAATGGACCTTGTTGATCGCAGAGGGCTTCTCATACATATCCGACGTGACTTGCATCAAAAAGCAAAGTGGTCTCCTTCGGGATGTTAAACGCCACGTTACGAGCCAATGTTAGCCGAATAACACCCATAGCTCGTCTATCCAGCAAATCCCAATCGGCTTGCTTCATCGTCTCTCGGTTTCTCCCCAAATAAAGGCAAGTGCATTCATCCGTAAAGATAATCTTCAATCTGCATCTTCCAAAACTAAAATCCTTCCCATCAAATCTCGTTGATTTTCACTTAGTTATTCGTCAGCCATCGATTCACTTCAACTCAGCCAAACCTAGCTCGATACCACTTGTTGCGATGGGGCGAGCGATCGAACAAAATATAGATGGAAGAAGAAAAATAAATCAGACACCGGATTTACGTGGTTCGTCGTAAAGACCTACGTCCACGGGGAGAGCGCAGCGATTTCACTAAAGATCAAGCGATACAAGGAGATTACACACTCAAGTCACTCAAACACTCTCTCGGTGTTTCCCAAGCCCCAATTACACCCAATAACGCACCCAGTGTTTAGCCTCGAAATTCCTCGAAAATAATCTCTCAATTTCACGAAGGAATTACACGCAAATCTTACCTCAAGATTTAATCGACTACAAACATTAAACTTCTTGGATGTAATTCACGAACGAAAAACCCGCCAAGCACTCGCTTGAATTACGGCACTTCAATATGCGGCTTCACTCAACGATCGGCTTCGCGGCAGCAACTTACCATAAAGAAGAAACCCTCTAATATGCGGCTCCTCTACGTAGGGTTCTCTACGTAAGTCTTCGAGCGGAAGCCGCAGAGAAAGAAAACCTATATATATAGTATGCCCAAGGTCAAAGTTTGACCTTGGGCCCCACGAATTCAATCTTCACGGAGGAACTTCACGCCAAAAAGGAAACTTATATTATTATAATACATGTGCCCAAATTTCCTTTTTCAAAGGAATTCGAAAATGCAGGGTTCCTTCTTCTTTATTTTATTCTTTTGTAATTCCTTCGCGAGTCCACTGAATTTCGCTTTTAGCAAACGCCAAACTCGAATCATATTTAACACATGCATACGGGCAACCGCCACCGGGCCAGCCCTGGTCTGCGAGTGGCGGGCAGACTGGAACCGCCTGCCGCCATCAAAGCAGGCACGGCTCAAGGCACGCCAGGGAATCAGCGTATTGACACTCGCCGACGTGGATGTCAAGGACTTGGACACGATGAGGAGTGTTCCCGTGACGGAAAATCCATGGGAGAAATTGTTCTGCGTGGGAGCAGCATCATGAAAGGCTACTACAAGAACCCCGAAGCGACAGCAAAGGCTTTCCGAAACAGGTGGTTCCTCACCGGAGACGTCGGCGTCGTCCACCGTGACGGTTATGTGGAGGTAAAGGACCGGTCAAAGGACGTGATTATTTCCGGTGGGGAAAACATCAGCAGTGTCGAGCTCGAGAACGTGCTCTACGGCCACCCAAGGGTCTTGGAGGCGGCAGTGGTGGCGATGCCGCATCCGCGGTGGGGCGAGAGTCCGTGCGCGTTCATCAGCATTAAGAAGAACTCCGAAGGTGAAACCGACGACGTGAAAGAAGCGGAGATCCTATCTTTCTGTAGGAAGAACCTCCCAAGTTTCATGGTTCCAAAGAAGGTGGAGTTCATGCCGGAGTTGCCCAAGACTTCCACAGGAAAAATCCAGAAGTTCCGGTTGAGGGCCTTGGCGAAGACGATGGTCTTATCGGAGGATGTTTCCGCCGCCTCACCTAGATTGTCGCGTCTTTAAAATCAGATAGAAGTTGCCATGATGCGTTTATCTTTTCCTTTTCTGGACGGTGATTGTTTTATGTTTCGAGCGTCGACCGAGAGGCGTCCAAAGAACAGTGGATAGAGATTACTTGTAAGGCACTCGGATTTATCGTTCTTCTTTATCTAGCAATAATGCTAGTAGAGAGGCGAAGATCGTCTATTCTGGTAGACCTCTCGCAGGATTATGTAAAATAGCCAGAAAAGCAAAGTAACTTGGACCCAAAATATGATACAGCTAAATACATTGTCTACGTTTGTCTTGTTAAGTATAAAGGAACAAAGATGCTCAATGCAGAAAGAAACGAAGATGCTCAATGCAGAAGCAAAAACAGAGGACCTGGATCGCCAGCAAATAACAATCAATGGCAAAGATCTTATAAAGAAGATCAACCTGGATCGATGATCAATGAACGAAGATGCTCGAGGATTAATGGCTCGGATCGCCAAAGTCTTAAGCATAGTCAAATAGATTCTTTCTGTTAAAACAGTTACTATATTCAGTTTTTCCTTTGTAACTAAGTTCTGTTACATATCCGGGTATAAATACTCTGCTTTGCTTTACATAAGAAGTAAGGAAAGATAGATAGAAACGAGTAAGAGAGAGAAGTCACAAGAGTTGAGAGAACAAGGTATCAAGGTCATCGACGAATGCGCAAGGATCGCAATACTAAAGAAGAGAAAGTTTCGGAGGATGAAGAACAGCTCAAATCCGAAACACTGAAGCAAGTTAAGTACATTTGATCTTAGAAGATAGAACAATGTAGTATATTCAGATTCTGTCTTTCAATTGTACTAAGATACGATGATATAATCATCATTCAGAAATACAAATTGTCTTCGAGTTGTTCACTTGATCTTGGTTGAAGTTCTTCATCTTTCTCATTGTCTTCAGAGTTGTTCACTTGATCTTGGTTGAAGTTTTTCATCTTTCTCATGGTATCAGAGCTGTAGGTTGTTTGTATAACTTGGTTTGATATGAAAGTTTGAAGCAATGGCAATAAGATCACCAAAGTATCCTTTTCCAATTCACGTAAACATCTCGAACTTTGTTACAATCAAGCTCGCCGAAGACAATTTTCTGTTATGGCAAGCTCAAATTCAAAGGTTTTTGAAGAGTCAAGACCTCTTCGGTTTTGTTAATGGTGATGTTGTAGCTCCTTCACGAATGTTGCACAACGATGATGAAGGATGTGACTCGATCTTGTTAATCCCGATTACATTGATTGGACAAGAACAGATCGTTGATATCATCATGGATTAGTGGGGCTGTTCTGAGAATATTCTAAGTCTAATCATTGGTTTAGAAACATCCTTTGAGGTATGGCAGCTCTTCTAAAACGATTTACACAAAAATCAATAGCAAAGGAGTTCGAGCTTAGAGGAAAATTACGGTCCGCCGTAAACTTGATCAAAACCTCTCTACTTATCTCGGAGAATACAAAAATATATGTGATCGTTGAATGCTATTGGTAAACCAAGAGATGAAATAACCAAGATCTTTGGTATACTAGAAGGACTAGGTCCATATGAGCAACTTCGAACCACCATATATTGTTTGAAGCCTCAACCGACTATGATGAAGTCATAGCTCAACTAGAGAGATTTGAATCCAAAATGAAGACCTACTCCGAAGTCGGTTCAATCCTAGTCCGCCTATTTTGGCCAAAGGAAGATTCAAATGTATCCTAAAGAAAGTACCGATGAAGAATATCTTTCACAACCTACTCGGTTTTCTAGCTCGAGAGGAAGTTATAGGGGTGGTCGTAGTTTTGGTCGAGGCGTAACCGCTGGTAATAGAGGACGAGCGTTTGGTTATACTGAAAGAAATCAAAATTACAGAGAAGATGCAGCATTTCCAAGATCAGGAGATCAATATCTAAGACAAAAGAATGTCTTTCCTCCAACTGCACAGGGATTTCGACCTTATGCCACACAACCTCAAAGGTATCAAAACAACAAATCTTATCCTCCTCTGTTAAACTCAAAGAAAAATTTGCAGGATGAGAAAGATACAGAGGTTGCTAGACTAGAATGTCAAATATGTAAGCGACCTGGGCATGATGCTCTCCGCTGTTGGTACCGTTTTGACAATTCCTATCAAGTAGAAGAGATTCAAGAACTCGACAAGAATTCATATTGAAGATCCAAAAGGAAGTGAATGGTACCACGACACAGAGCCACTGCTCATATCAAGCAATTCTGGTATTCTTCATACTTCTTCTAAATATCAAGGTCTTGATACGAATGGTTGGAAATGGATCTTGTTTACCTGTTACATACATTGGTAACACTTACCCGAAATGTATAAACACATTACCCTTAATGATGTTCTTATAGTACCGTAAATAAAGAAGAATCTTCTTTCTGTATCTAAGCTTACTGATGACTACCCTTGCACTTTCATCTTTGATAAACTTGGTGTTTATGTAAAGGACAACAATACCAAGGCAACAATTCAGCTCGGAAAGAAGACTAAGGGCCTTTATCAAGTCAATACACTGATCGCAACAGCTTTTTTTCACTCAAAGTCGAAAGCAATCAATGCGAAGTTTGGCACCAAAGATTGGCTCATGCGAATACTCAAATAGTGGATTATCTACATCATCGAAACTGATTCATGTTACTCGCCACCTCAGTTCCTTCAAACATTTGCAGAGCTCTCAAGTAGCAAAAAGTACAGCTCTACCATTTTCTTTGTCGAATTCCATATCAACTTCATCATTAGAAAAGGTCCATGTGACATCCGGGGACCATCACCGTAGACTCCTTACAAAAGTTTAGATACTATGTGATTTTTGTTGACAATTTTTCACGATACGCTTGGTTATATCCAATGAAGTGAAAGTGAGTTCTTTGATATCTTTAGTCGATTCCGGACATTAGTCGAAAAACAATACAATACAAGATCAAAATCTTTCAAAGTGATGGAGGGGGAGAGTTTGTAAGTAGAAGGTTTCAAGATTATCTCGCAAAGTTGTGGAATAAAACAACAGCTATCTTGTCCTCACACTCCGAATAGAATGGAGTTTCCGAAAGAAAACATAGACATATTGTTGAATTGGGATTAGCTATGCTATATCATTCCAAGATCCCACCGAAGTTTTGGGTCGATGCTTTTGTTACAGCAAACTATATTATAAAAAGACTTCCAACACCAAAGCTAAACATGGATACATCATATAGAAAGATTCATAATACTCAGCCACGTATGATCATTTACGGTATTTGGCTGTGCATGTTATCCGTGCTTAAGATCATATTCAAGACACAAGTTCGATCCTAGATCACTTCCTTGTATTTTTCTGGGATACGGTGATATGTATAAAGGCTATAGATGTCTTGTACCTACTGATAATCGTATATATATCAATAGACATGTTACCTTCGATGAAACATCATTTCCTTTCACAAAAACTGTGATCAATGAATATGGTAAATATACTACTTTGTATAGACAGTGGATTGAAGGAGTCAAGTTGCTCGAATCTTCAAACTCGGATACAGCAAAGCAAAGTATTTCCCATCGTCACAAGGGAGAAGTCAATATCATCCTACTATGGATAACTATGAAAATCTGCAGATGCATCAACAGACTCCATCAGCATCAATACAATTCCAAGATATTCCTCTGGCATCAAGGCAAAATGATGTTATTGTTGGAGAAATCCTCGTGAAGAGTTTTGAAGTTGACAAAATGTTTCCGCGCCTAGTCCGAAGGTCAGACTTCGTTGGTTAAAGTCTCAAGACTTCCTGACAGCCGACTCAAGACTCAAAGTCTATCCTCACACAAATACGATCCATTGAAGAAAGGTTATCCCGAACTGGATGTTTTGTTCAGATTTAACCTTATCATCCTGGAGAAGATCTCGTGGCTAGAGAAGATGTATCGAATCCTTTGATTGATCAAGATTGATTCAATGACTGAAGATTCGATGATTGTCTAAATATTATTGGAAGGTTCTACTTATGGAAACCGAGATCCCGATTGTATGGGCGAACAGATTGATGGGCTATCAACACGTTCCTTTAATAGCTCGAACGATCTTCCTAATTGATTCCGTCCAACGGGTAGATTGGAGGAATTTGGAAAGTGCCAACGGGTATGATGGCATAAAGGAGTATATAAGGAAGACGTTCTTAGTTGTTTAAAAAGTGTGCGCGATAGAAGAATTCCAAAGTCTCAAGCTCCTATTTGTTTAGATAAATCTCTTGAGCGAATACTTGTATACAAAAGAGAGTCTATATTTGTGAGAGACCTTGAGGAGGTGTGATAGAACATCTACACCGTGGAATCAAGGCAAAGCCGTGCTGTAACTTCTCTTTTGATCATAGTGAAATCCAAATGGGCCATCGGTGTCGGCGGAAGAGTGGACGTGGCTTGGAATAAGCCGAACCACTATAAATCCTGTGTTTGATTTTTCTTCCTTACTCTCTCTACATCGATCGTATTTCAATCGTTGCTTCCGTATTTGAGAAAAATTGTTTGTGCGCCTATTCACCCCCCCTAGGTGTTTATACTAGCAATATCGCTATCACCGAAACTCAATCCGGCCGAATTCTTCACCTTTCTCAAGTACTCTACCTAGCAATACTAGTTCGACACGTAACAACATACTCGTGATCTATCTTCTTCTCGAGAAATGTTAGTAGTCATCCTATGCACCCGACTCGTATCAGTACCAAGCCAAATCCAAGATATGCTTGCTTGGCTGAATATCATGTTCCTATGGAACCAAGATCCATTAAGTCCGCATTAGCCGACAGATGGTACAATGCTATGCAAGAAGAGATGAATGCCCTCCATAATAATCATACGGACATTAGTTCCAAGAACGGACCGGATGAATGTTGTAGGTCAGTAAGTGGGTATTTAAGACCAAACTCACGCCGGATGGTAGTCTAGAAAGACTCAAGGCTCGTCTGGTAGCCAAAGGATTCCATCGGAGCGTGACTGGATTTTACCGAAACATTTAGTCTAGTTGTAAAACATGCTACAATACGTATAGTACCGTCTATAGCTCTCACAAGACAATGGACAATACACCAACTTGATGTGAAGAATGCATTTCTTCATGGAGATTTAAATGAAATCGTTTGGAATGGAACGCCCACGGCTTCATTGATTCTCAAAATCAAGCCATGTCTCTTCTTCACAAGTCATTATATGGACTTCGACAAGCACCAAGAGCCTAGTTTGACAAATTCAGAACTTTCTTCTTGAAATTGGCTTTGTCGCGCATACCGACCCATCTCCGTTTGTGCCAAATCAATCGATACGATTATTACTTCGTATGTTGATGATATCATCCTTACTGGAAACTCTCCTCAATTCCTAACTGCATTAATCCAGAATCTTAGTCTTCACTTCCAAATGAAAGATCTCGGCTATATTCATTACTTCCTAGGTATTGAAGTGAAGAATACACTACGACCTTGTTCTTATGTCAAACAAAATATGCAATGATCTACTAAAACGGGCACAAATGATAGATTGCAAACCAATTTCTACACCTCGCCACGCGCCAATTGCTATGACAAATGCTGAAGTTCCTCCGATGGATCCTATCGAATACGTAAGCTTGGTAGGTGGTCTTCAATACTTAACCATCACTCGACCTGATCTAGCATTTGCAACAAATCTCCTCGTCGAAGATGCAACATCCCACAATGGCCGATCTTCATCAATTAAAACGAGTGTTACGCTATGTCAAAGGAACTGTTCATCTTGGCTATTATCTTCACTCTAACAGCTTTAACAAATCTCTATGGTTTTTCGATGCCGATTGGGCAGTTGTCCTATTACTCGACGATCTACTACGTGATTTTGCACCTTCTTAGGCTCAAACTTGATTTCATGGTCACCAAGAAACAAACTACTGTTTCCAAGTCCTCCACAAAAGCCGACTATCGGGCATTAGCATCTACAACTGAATTAACTTGGATTGGTTTTGTTCTACGCGATATTGGAATTCCTCTCACCAAAGCTACATCATTATTCTCGTGATAATAAATCAGCTATTTCCCACAAATAATCCCTGTCTTGCATGCACGAACAAAGCACATAGAAGTTGACTTCCACTTTGTTCGAGAAAAGTATCATCTGGTTCCATTTCTATTCAACATGTTCCAAGTCATCTTCAAGTAGCTGACATATTCACTAAGTCTCTTTCTCACTCACTCATCTCTGTCTCTTCGCACCAAATTAGGAATGGGATTTAATCCCCTTCCCACTTTGCGGGGAATGTTAAGTATAAAGGAACAAAGATGCTCAATGCGAAAGAAACGAATATGCTCAATGCGAAGCAAAAACAGAGGACTGGATCGCAAATAACAATCGGTGGCAAAGATCTTATAAAGAAGATCAACCTGGATCGATGATCAATGAACGAAGATGCTCGAGGGATTAATGACTCGGATCGCCAAAGTCTTAAGCATAGTCAAATAGATTCTTCTCGTTAAAACAGCTTACTATATTCAGTTTTTCCTTTGTAACTAAGTTCGTTACATATCCGGGTATAAATACTCTGCTTTGCTTTACATAAGAAGTAAGGGAAAGATAGATAGAAACAGAGTAAGAGAGAGAAGTCACAAGAGTTGAGAGAACAAGGTATCAAGGTCATCGACGAATGCAGTAAGGATCGCAATACTAAAGAAGAGAAAGTTTCGGAGGATGAAGAACAGCTCAAATCCAAACACTGAAGCAAGTTAAGTACATTTGATCTTAGAAGATAGAACAACATAAGTATATTCATATTCTGTCTTTCAATTGTACTAAGATACAGTGATATAATCATCATTCAGAAATACAAATTGTCTTCAGAGTTGTTCACTTGATCTTGGTTGAAGTTCTTCATCTTTCTCATTGTCTTCAGAGTTGTTCACTTGATCTTGGTTGAAGTTTTTCATCTTTCTCATGTCTCACCGTTCTGTAAAAGATTAGTTTTATGAGCTTCTATCCCCAACACTACTCTTTTTACAAAAACTAGGGCTCCTGCCAAGCTGGAGTGCTCGACGACTTATCTCTATCTGATGAATTCTGGAAACCTAGGAAGAACCCTCTTGATCAAAACCCACTTGAGCTTCTCTAATTATTGCTTAAGTTTGCGACCATTCAAAGCTAGCTACCGCTAGACAGCTGGACGCGTACGCAATAATCACGAAAGTTATTGATCAGATTAATGGGGTCCAGAGCGAAGCTAAACGCCAAAATGATGTCAACAACAGTCCGGTCAGGGGACAAAACCGAGAAAATATTGGCTGGAACTGGGATTCCAGCGTGTCAACCTACAAGTCCACTCACTGGGACGACACGCGTCTCCCGGACCCCACCGCTTCAGAACCTCTGACACACACTCCCCTCCTCCCTCGCGACTCTCCCCACTGTCGCCTCTCTCTCTTCCTCTCCCTTTTCCTTTCTTCTTTTTTTTTCCTTTATCCTCCCTCTACTCACGGTGGGAAGCCTCTGCTCACGGTGGGGATCCCTGTCGCCGCCAAGCCCTCTTGCTCTGCCGTCCACGCTTCCTCCTTCCCCTGCGTCTTCTGCAAGAGAACTTCCCTCCAGACTGCCCTCATTCCCATACCTCCCGCCGACGCCGTCCACCCCCGACGGCGTCGCCGGCGGCGGCGCCACCTTCCACCTCAGCAAGTCCGACCTCGACAGGCTCGCCGAGAAGTCGATCTTCCCGGAAAGGCCTCCGAGCCGGCGTGGGGCGACCTGCGGGGTGAGCTCCGGGAGGCTGCTCGGGAAGGTCTCAGTGCCCCTGGACCTCGCCGGGCCCGACTCCGAGGGCTGCGTGTTCCACAGTAGAGTGAAAGGGAAGGCGAGAAGGAAGAAGAAGAGATAAAATAAAAAGAAGAGAGAGAGAGGAGTGTGTCAGAGGTTCTAACGCAATGGGGATCGAGAGGCACGTGTCACCTGGACTTATAGGTTGATACGCTGGAATCCTAGTGGTAGCCAATATTTTCTCGACGGGACCGGTTCATCTGTTTATTTTCGTACCGTGGGCCATGAACACTTGTACCTTCTATGTAGCCTACGAACTCTTCTATGTTGTTCGTTCGGCTTGATCATGCTACGAAACTGATCGTGGTATCTAATCAATCCGTTTATGGCCGTTCGAGATCCCGAACGAACATGGTCAATCCGAGTCTCTCTCTTCCGAAGCTACTCTCCATGGCATCAGATCACCATCTAGTTCTAGCCTGGAGCAACTGCGACAAGGCAGGAAGATAATCAGACTCGTTGAATTTAGACAATGTGGCCCCAAATATATTAGAAAACATGAGATAGATGGGTGTCTTATTGATGAGAAGTTAGGTTGGAGAAAACAAGTTATCACATAGTTTATTGATCAAAGGATGTGAGATATTGTTTTCATCATCGACTAGCGTGAACATCTCGAGTGTTGTATATACATTAAATCGAATTAGTCATGTTAAGTCGATTAGATTTACCTTTCTTGAAGAAAATGTAGAGAACATCTATAAAAAATGTAAATGAAGAATTTTATTATATCTCTATAAAGGCAGAGTTTTTCTTTTGGAAGTGAAAACTATCCAATGATGTATTGGGTTTGTGCCATGGTACAGGTGTGGCTGATGGCTCCGATTTCATTGAGCGATCGGATGGTCCATTATCGCTTTTGGTAGTGACTAGATCCAACGGCCCATGCAGCAGCAACCCTACTGAATCGGACGGTCGAGCGAGTATCTATGGATCGGATGGCTCACACGACATTCTTTTCGGGGATCGAACAGCCCATATGGGCCAACTTTGGCCCAAGTTTTCTAGCCCACATACAGGCCTTCCTCAGCCAAGAAAAATAATGGTCAAAAAGGAAAATGTAAATTGTATTGTCACTATTGTAAGCGTCCACACCATACAATTGAAAACTACTAGAAATTGCGTGGCAAACTTGGAGAAAAAAAGGGAAATTTTCAACCTTTTTTCGTATCGAGCTAACCAACAGAAAGTCAATTACCCATGAATAATATTAGGAGCTAATGGAAGCCTTAAGGAAATTGGATGCTTCGATAAAATTGGAAGCTTCATGTGTACATCTTACTATTTGATGAACTCGATTTCAAAGGATGCGTGGATTATTAATTTAGGTGCTAGTGACCACATCATCTGTTATAAGGGTTTTTTTACAATATCAAGAAATTACCTTTTCTCATATCAGACAACTCCCAAATAAAAACACCACACAAGTTGCAATGAGTGGCACGTGAATCTTAGTTCTCTCATTACACTTTGAAATATGCTTTATGTCCATGATTTCCACTTCAATCTCATATCGGTTCTCGAGCTTGTGAAGAAAATTCCTGTCACATCTTGTTCAATTTCGATAAAATTTTCTTTCGTGCCCTTTCAATTGGCAAGCTGATGGGCTTGGGTAAAGTCTATCAAGGGTTGTATTTTTTGATGGATTTTTCGAGCAGTTTTAAATTATCTCCTATTGATTCAATAAATCATTGTGTAACACTACTACCATTGACAAGAATTTTCTTAATCATCAAAGATTGGGTCATACGTTTCATTCCCTTGTCCTCGTGTCCTATTTGCCCTTGGCAAAATAGACACGTGATCCTTTACAAAATAGTACTTCCCAAGTAGACGATATTTTTTCATTAATCCATGCTGATGTTTGGGGGTCCTATCATACTTTGCATCATGATGGCTCTCAATTTTTCCTCACAGCCGTAGATGATTTCTCACGTGCAACATGGATATTCCCCATGCAATCAAAAAATCAAGTCCTTTCTCACCGAGGACTTTCCTTTCCCTGTCCAAAAATCAATTTGGGAAATCGATCCGACGCATTCGCACTAATAATGGAAGAGAGTTCTTTAATAGTGAATGTGCCTCTTTCTTTTCAATGAATGGAATTTGCATGAGAGTTCTTGCACTTGTACAACACAGCAAATTGGAGTCGTTGAGCGAAAACACCATCGCCTCTTAGAAGTAGCACGTGCTCTTAAATTTCAAGCATCTATTCCTAAGAATTTTGGGGAGATTGTGTGGTCACAGCAGCATATCTTATCAATCGCATGCCATCATGCATTCTAGAAGGGAAAATCCATTTGAGATATTGTATGGGAGGAAACCATATTCGAGTCATCTCGAGTTTTTGGGTG
The DNA here is from genome assembly GCF_016545825.1 of Eucalyptus grandis. Taxonomy (NCBI): domain Eukaryota; kingdom Viridiplantae; phylum Streptophyta; class Magnoliopsida; order Myrtales; family Myrtaceae; genus Eucalyptus; species Eucalyptus grandis. Next base: position 53,878,459 of record NC_052614.1, read on the forward strand.
TTTATGTTATGTGACTATAGTAGGACATAGGGATAAATGGCACATCATGCTCGTCAATGCATATTCATGGGATATCCAATCCTGAAAATAGGGATATTGGATTTATGAACCATCCACAAGAGAATTCTTTGTGAGCATGGATTTTGTTTTTCATGAAATTATTTTTCCTTTCCGAGATGTCACTTCTTTATCCGAAGATGAGAAGACAACTAATAAGCAATTCTTATTGGAAGAAGGTTTATCTTCGGAGGATCATTTGTTATTGTTTCTCCTCCAAGACATCGAGACCAACTGCCGTATTGCCTCCAATGTTTAATGAGACTTCTATGGGACATTCAATTGAAGACCCTCCTATAGAAAGGGAACTCGAGATGACAGCTCCTTCGGAACCAAGCACTACTAAAGAATCATCCTTGATGCAACATGAGCCACCGCAGCGATCTGGTCGAGTTACTCGCCCACCAACTTGGACGAAGGATTATGTATGTGCTTCCTCAAGATCATCAGTACTCATTACCTTATTTTCTCTTATATTTCATTTGATCGGTTGTCATCGTAACATTTATGTTGCATTAGTCATATCCTGAGGAATGAGAACCCTCTAGTTATAATGAGGTAATGCATGATCCACGTTAGCAAAGGGCTATGGAGGCAAAGCTACAAGCCCTAATAGAAAATCATACTTAAGATGCCGTACCATTACCTACTCATCACAAACCGATTGGATGTAAGTGGGTATATAAGATTAAATATAGAGCAGATGGTTATGTAGAAAGATACAAGGCCCGATTGGTAGCCAAAGGCTTTACACAGCGAGAAGGTTTTGACTACCACGAAACCTTTCCTCCGGTAATAAAGGGTGTTCCAGTCGTTCTTTTTATCGATTTCGCTTTCCGTGACTCGGCCACTACACCAAATGGATGTCCATAATGCTTTCTTGCATGGTGATCTCGGATGAAGAAATTTACATGGATCTTCCACAAGGATTATGGAGACGGGGAAGTCTAAGGTATGTCATCTCCGCAAATCTCTTTATAGACTAAAACAAGCCTCTCGACAACGGTACGCCAAATTTACTAATGCACTTACGGCCGGATTTAAATAGTCTAAATATGACCATGCTTTATTCACTTGGACTAAAGGTATGTTATCTATTTACTTGATGATTTATGTTGATGACATACTTATTATGGGAAATGATAACTTTGCTATGAAGAAGCTTAAAGAGTATCTACATTCCTCTTTTCACATCAAGGATTTAGGGGTACCTAAATAAGTTTTTGGAATTAAGATAGCTCGTTCAAATCAGGAAATCTCTCTTGGCCAACAAAAATTCGTGATGGAGATTATATTAGAAGTAGGATTGTTAAGGCGTAAACCTGTTGGAGAAAACTTCCTTATCTGTTTTGAAGTTGACAAAACATTTTCTTTAGTCTAGTCTGAAGACTTCCAAACTCTACCGTCAAAGTCTGAAGACCGCCAGACTGAAGATTTAAAGTCTGCCCTCATTGACAGTTTCTAGACTGTCGAAGAAGACTTATCCAAATGGGAGTATATCTTTAAAGATTTTATTTGTGCGGCTAAAGAAGTTCTCATGGCTGGAGATAGCATCTCAAGATCTATTATTCGCATTGAAATTAATTCGAGTAATTCAGATCCGTTGATGGTAAAGTACACTTGGAAGGTTCTACTTATGGAAACCTAGATCTTAATTGTATGGGCGAGCATGATTGGTGAGTGTTGACACCTAAATTTTACCTAATCATTTAGTAATTAGTTGCATAAAAAATTAAAAAAAATAATAAAAATAAAAAATAAAAATAAAAAAATAAAAAATAGCAAAATTGCATTTCATGTAGTCGCATTTGCATCGGTACTAAAAAGGCAACAAGACGCAGCGGCTCGTGGTCGATAATATTCACAAAAGGATTGTTCTCTCTCATCAATGCATGCATTAATTCGGCGGATGTGGTAGGGGCCTCGATCAATAAGATGCGCGAAAGGTAGTCTCTCTCTGCTGGTATGAAAACACACAATGAAAGTCAAAAAAATAGAAGAAAGAAGAGTTCTTGCACGTCCGTTGTCTCTCCTCATTAATGCATGCGCATGCATGCACAAATTCCGCTGAACGTGCAGATTCTAGAGGAACCCTCAGAGAAGCAAAATGAGTCCATGATATTCTCTCAAGTGTGGGGTGTTAACTCTAGTGAAGCAACGAGAAATTTGATGAAGAAAGAAGCAACAAGCAAGAAAAGTCAAAAGTTGCGGCAGTCCTATAGGAGGGAGGGACAAGTAGCCGCATAAGAAACTCCAAGCATGAAGAAGAAATAACCATCCAACGTCCATTTTCTCCTCATTAATGCCTGCACATGCACGCATTGAATTGGGGACGGAAAATTCCACAGATGCCTGCAAGAAGATGGACTAACATTTTTATAATGTTATCCTTTGCTGAAGAGAGCAGATCGGGTGGAAATAACGTGAACAGCAAGGGAAAAGTTACGGCTAAGCTTCCCGGTCACCGTTCACACTAAAAAGTCAGTTGTTGCTTATAAATAAAGCAAGGATCCTCGGCTTAAAAAAGGGGAGCTGGGGAGAGGGAACGAAAAATTCCCTGAGAGGATTGTGAGAAGCTATTAAAAGAGAGAGCCCGTGTGGAGACTCACGAGTTGAGAGAAAGGGGGGATTAAAAAAGGAGAGACTCTCGTCAAAGAGAAAGAAGAAAAGATGAAGTCAGGGGAGGAGATTAAAAAAAAAAAGAAGAGTGTCAGAGAGCTAAAAGAAATATTCATTGTGAAGGGGCTTCTCCTTCTGGACAAGAAAAAATGAAGTCAGGGGAAGGATATTAAAATAAAGAGATGAATAGAGTCTGTCAGAAAACCAAAAAGAAGGTGAAGTGAGAGAGAAAAAAAGTGACCGAACAGCAGAAAAAAATAAAAGAAAATAGAGAAGACAAGACCCTACTGTTCATCTTCTCCAAAAGTTCTTCGCTCCTGGATTTCCACGGTTTTCTGCTCCTACCTCGTTCGACCTCAGCAACAAAACTCCGCCTGTCGCACCACCAGTCACACCGCCACTCTTGCGGCCATCCCCTGTGCGAGCACCACCCACGAGCTCACCCGCCGTTCGTCACCCTGCTGTGGCCGTGACGACCCGCGGCTTCCGATCCGCTTCAGCGTCTTCCATTCCTCTGCAGCTCGTCACCGCGCCAGAGCCCCACTCACCCGTCTGCGCCGGCCTCACCCGACGACCCGACCTGCTCGCCTTCACCCCGCAGCGCCCGACGCTCCCTCCGCCTCCGCCGTTGCCGTCCGCTCGCCTTCATCGCGCCCGCCCGCCCTCCGCCTACAACTCGCGCTGACCTGCGACGACCCGACGCCCAGCAAACCGCGCCCGACGCCCGCAACCCGCACCACCTTCGCCGCCGGTCGCAGCGCATCTCCACCCGTCTCTGCAACCAGCCGCGCCTGCACCTCCACCTGACGCCGCGCCACCGCCTAGATGTCTGCAAGCTGCTGCACCCGTCGCCGCGCCTCCCCGTCTTCGCCTGGCGAACTGCGCGCTGCCGCTCCTTCCCTGCAGGTACACCAGCGACGACAAGCTGTGTCAAGCACCACCAGCCACGACCCCTCGCTGTCCCGAGCTCGCTGACTCGACCCCGCCCGCTCGCTGCTCTGCCGAGTCCACCAGCCCTCCTTCTGAGTTGCTGCGCCTGAGCAGCCCCACAAAGCCCGTGACAAGCTTGACCCAGAAGCTGCTGTGGCCTTGCAACCGCCACAGCCCTGCCTGACGCGAACTAACACCGTTCGTGAAATTTTGGCGGATCCAAATAAGGTAGTTTTCTTTAACCATATTGCTTTTAAATATTATTATATAAATTGAAATGTTTGATGTTAATTGAGGTTTTAGGCATTACCCTAATAGGATATTGGTAAAAATCACCATACTTATTAATTTGGTTCGTAAGATTTCGGATATTTTTAATTATGTTGATTTTGATGATATCTTATTTTAAAATCATTATAATTATTAAGTTGATCCGAGAGACTTCGGATTAATTTTTTAATTATTTTGATTTTTCTTGACTTATGGTGATGTTTAGGAATAAAATAATCGTTAATTTAATCCGTGAGACAACGGATTATTTTTCAATTATTTTAATCCTTCATTTGATGAATATCCTCAGTGAGTTGGGTATAATGCTTATTTGGTAATTGTTTGTTTTGGAAAACACTAAAAAAATCAATCAAATCCTGCATCGGAATATGATAGCTTCATAAATTAGGGATTGCATTTTTGCACGCCATGATATATATAGGGCTTCATGATAGTATTATTTTGTTTGAATATGATTGCAAAATTTACAGAATGATTAGGAGAGGATCTAAATAGTTTTTAAATAGGGTTTTACATTATGTTTGCATATTTTAATAATCTCATTAAAAAAAAATTTCTTAAATAGGATAGGTCACATGTTTAGAATTTATCTAGTTAGATTTTTTAATAGATTGCATGTTACGACTATTTAATTAAGATGAGTTTCTGAATTAAAATGATTTAATCTAAATTATTTCCTAACTTTGAGTAGGATAACTTGTCAAGTTTGGTAGTCAATTTTCAGTAATTATTTCGAATTTCAAAAAAAGAAAAACATCATGTACATGTTATATAGGTAAGTTTTCATTTTAAAACAAGAGAAAACCAAAAAATATATATATATATATATAGTTGCTTGCCTTATTGTGTTTAATTCCTCAATGTTTTTTCCTTTTTGAATGTTTATCTTTTAATGTTTGCGCACTGCATGATCACCTCACATGTTAGGAAGATAAAAATTAAAATCAATTCAAGCCGCCCCGCAAAAACATTTTGAAAATAAAAAGAATGGTACCGAAAGGGCATTAGAGAAATCTAGTGTAACCAAGTCCCCCGAACTCACAATCTGGTTCGTAGGAGTGATAATTCTCCCATCACTTTACTTGGGTTTCTAATCTACCCACCAAAAATAGATTAGTGGCGACTCCTAAATTGAAAATCAATTGCATGTTAAGAACTTACACCTAAGTCGCGAATTGGTATGGGCTTGGGAGAGCCCGAGTTAAGTCTAGGCTAACAATCCATTAACGCTTCCCGTAGGTGGTGCACCTGAAATTTGGGTCGCGACCAGTGAGCTATCTTCATATTTCTTAAATAATTTGAAGATCTCCTAATTGATTCTTTTTGTCCAACGGATAGATTGGAAAAACTCATTTGAAAGGTGCCAACGGTTATGAAGGCATGGAGGAGTTTATAAAGGAAGACGCTCTAGTTATTCGAGGGTGGTGCGAGATAGAAAATTTCAAAGTCCGAAACTCTTGTACTTTGCTTATTCAATTGTTGAGCGTAAATTCGCACTCAAAAGAGAGAGATTAGATACTAGTGAGACCTTGAGGAAATGTAGGAGAATCTCTACACTGTGGAATCAATGATGTGAGATTGTAACACCTCTTTTGATTCATAGTGAAATCCAGCCAGTGGGTTGTTAGTGCGGGAGAGTGAACGTAAACTTGGTCTAAGCCGAACCACTATAAACATTGTGTTCTTTTATTCTCTTCCTGAACTCCTTTATTTTATTCGTAACTCTATTTAATTGTTGAGTCCGATTTCCTTTGCAAAATCTATTGTCGACCAAACTAAGGTCAAAAGTAAGTTTTTTTCCTGTATTTTGCAAAATTTGTCTTCACACTATTCACCCTCTTTAGGTGTTTGTACTAACACTTTTAATTGGTATCAAAGCCTATGTACTCATTTAATTGAAGTGTTTTTACTTCTGAGTTAAAGATCCATGGCTAGTATATTGGCTCCGGTTTGGTTAAAGGAGCAAAGCAACATCGAGACCATTATTTTAATGAAAAAGAATACAAGTATATGGAAAAACAAAATGAAAGCAATTTTGAGATCGAAAGGTCCTCTGGAATGGGATGTGGTAGACAAAGGAATCATTCCTAAAGCTACAACAGTCTTAGAAAGGAAAAGAAGCTACAAAAGGCTAGCGAGATGACTCAAGAAGAGATAACCAAGAGACAAGCTCCGATGCAAAAGCAATTTGCTCCTTATATTGTGCATTATCTCCTACCGAATATAACAGAATATCTTTTATGAAACAGCTAAAGAAGTCTCAGGATAGCTGCACATTACCTATAAAGGAACTGATCGAGTGAAAGAAACCAAGATCAATATTCTACTCGGTCAATATAAAGCCTTCAAGATGAAACCAGAGAATCTATCACCGACATGTTTAGTCGTTTTACATAAATCGTGAATGGTCTTGAATATCAAGGTCAATCAATCTCCGGACCCATGAAGGTTAACAAATTGTTGCGTGACTTAACAAAGATTGGAATCATGTAAAGACCTTAATAAGGGAAACACAAAGGATCATGCCACTCGTTGACGAATTGGTTGGCACACTTCAGCCTTATGAAGTGGAGTAAATCAATGAAAAGAAGATCCCAAGGTAAAAAGTCTATTGCCTTTTAAAATCTAATGATGACTCCAATGTTGCATTCTCGAAGACGATATAGATGATGAAAGCTTTACTCATGATAAGAAGGTTCGAAAATAAACAAAAAGGGAAGAAGATTCAATTGAAGAAACAAAGCTCAAAAGTTTCAAAAGAAATCAGTTGAGGATGATGAGTCCAATAAATATGTAATTTGTTTTGAATGCAAGAAAAATGGACGATCGGGACCCAATTATCCCTTGCTGAAGAAAAAGAAAGGAAAAATCTCGAGAAATCCAGAAATGCACTCAAAGGAGAAACTTGGAGTGATATCAAATGCGAAGAGAGTGATGATGATTGTGCTAATATTTGTCTAATGGCAAAATCAAAATCGGACTCGCATCCGAGACGGATATAGACTCAGACTCAAACAGTTAAATCGAGGTCACTATCAAGAAAATGTCAAATGGTACTTGGATAGTGGATGCTCAAGACATATGACATGAGATTCAAGTTGTTTTATAAAGCTCATCCAAACAAATGGAGGAAAAGTTTCTTTTGGTGGAAATAGCAAATGAAGAATTGTCGGATGCGTAAACAATAAAGATTGGAAGTCTTACGATCAATAATGTTTCCTTGGTAGAAGGACTAAATTACAATCTACTCAACATAAGCCAATCCGTGCAACACAAGTTTCAAAATCAATTTTAAAATGAATATGTTCCGAAACCAAAAGATTTCTCTTAGACTTTCACGAGGTGAAGACATGGGAACATCTATCTTTTTGAATATCAAATCAGAAAAATCTCAATGTCTAATTTCAATTCAAGATGAAGCTAATCTTTGGCATCGAAAACTTGGTCATATCAACATGAAGCAAATTGCCAAGATCTCTTCAAAGAAGCTTGTTTGTAGACTACCCAATCAAATACCAAAATTGAATTATGCACACTATGTGTGTTGGGAAAAAAACAAGTTAGAAGTTCTTTCAAACCAATAAATCAAGTTTCCACTAATCGTAAGTTGCAAAAATCCCGCATATGGATCTATTTGGACCAACTAGAACTCAAAGCATTGGTGAAAAGAGATATTGCCTAGTAATAGTAGATGATTATTCACAATTTACTTGGGTATACTTCATAAGTAAGTCTAATAATTCTCTCTTATTTTTTTAAAGTTTGCTAAGAAAGTACATAATGAGAAAAGGGTATGTTATTTCAAGCTGCTCGGGACAGACCATGAAGGTGAGTTTGAAAATCAAGACTTTGCTAAATTCGATGATGAATCTGGTTTTCAACATATGTTCTCCTCTCCATACACTCTAAAATATAATGGAGTTGTGGAAAAGAATAATAGATCGTTGTAAGAAATGGCTAGAACACTTTTAATTGAAAGCAACATTTCTTCTCGTTTTTGGGCTAAAACAGTTTCTACAGCATGTTATATTATTAATAGAGTTTTCTTAAGACCTATTCTAGAGAAAACTCCATATGAGTTATTCAAAGGAAAGAAACCAATTGTTTCATATTTTCATGTGTTTGGTTGTAAATGTTTCGAATTGGTAAGTTTGAAGAAAAATTAGACGAATGAATCTTCCTTGGATATTCAACTTCCAAAGAAAGCTTAAGAGTATACAACAAGAAGACTCAATCTATGGAAGAATCGATGAATGTCAAATTTCAAGACCTTATACTAATTCAATCGATCTAGACTCAACCTCGAAGAATCTAAACCTACTCCGCACTCTACAAAGTCTAATTCCCCAAAAGCAGCTCGACTCTGAAGGTCGACAACGAACGACCTGAAGAATCAATTGAAGAAAAAGTTCAGCGGTCCGTCGCACCAACCAGAACTGGAAGCACAAGTCAAGTCATCCCAAAGAACTCATCATCGGTGACATTGGTGAAGAGATTCGTACAAGATCCAAAAGGCATGGAGAGTCTAGCGCCATGGCTCTTATTTTTGAAATATAACCCAAAAGCATAGAAGAAGCTTTATCGATGAAAGCTTGATTGAAGCTATGCAAGAAGAGCTTAGGCAGTTCAGTATTAACGATATTTGGGAATTAACTCCTAAACCAAAAGGTAAATCTGTTATTGGAGCTAAATGGGTTTTTAGGAACAAGATGGATGAAAAAAGAAGAGTTGTAAGGAACAAAGCAAGACTCGTTGCCAAAGGATATACGCAAGAAGAAGGGATAGACTATGATGAGACTTACGCACAGAGCAAGATTAGAAGCAATCGATTATTAGGCTCTTTGGCAACATGCCAAAGGATCGATTCTGATTTTTGTTCCCAATCGCCTTGGGACGAGAATCGCGTTTGGTAAAAATTTTGTTCCCTAAACAAATTTGTTCCGAGAATCGTTTGGAGTAGATTTGAGAATAAAAAAAAAGTTAATTCTACGTCCGAGAATCAAAAAAAGAATCAACACAATAAAACTCTTCTTCTTTCCTTCCGTCATCCCGCGACCGTCGCCCGCCGCCGCCCACCACCGCCGGAGGCTCGCCAGCCACCGGCGAGCCTCGGGCCGGGCGAGGCCCGCCGCCACCGGCCGGCTCGCCTAGCCCGACCGGTGGCCGGGCAGCTCGCCCAGCCCCGGCGAGGCCCTCGCCCGTCCCGTGAGGCGAGCCGAGCTCGCGGGGTTGGGCGAGCCCGCCTAGCCACCGGCCGGCGAGCCCGCCGGTGGCCAGCGCTCGCTCGTGAGGTCGCGGTCCGGTGACGGCCACAAGAAGAAGAAGAAAAATAGGAGAAAAAGGAAAAATGAAAAGAAAAAATGAAAAGAAAAAAATGAAAAGAAAAGGAAAAAAGGTAAAAGAAAAGAAAAAAAGTATAAAAAATTATTTAAAATTAAAAAATAATTTGGAAATGTAATCAATGAACACGTTATCAAACACAATTCTATTCCAAAATAAAAAAATTTAGACAATTACCAAACACATTCTTTTACTCGAATTAGTTCTAAACATAATAAAAATAATCATTTCTTGTCGAATCGCTCCTCGGAACGAATCGTTGCCAAACGCGCCCTTACTTGCTTTTGACATTATAAGAATTTTAGGTTATTCCAAATGGACGTCAAAAGTGCATTCCTGAATGGATTTATCCAATAAGAAGTCTATGTGGAATAACCTCCGGGTTTCAAGACCCAAGGAAATTAAACTCGTATTCGACTGAAAAATGCGCTATATGGTTTAAGCAAGCTCTTCGAGCTTGGTACAAATTAAGTAAGTTTTTAATTCAAAATGGTTTTATTAAAGGTAAAGTGGACACTACTCTATTTATTAAAAGAGAAAGTAAAAACTTTTTACTTGTTCAAATCTATGTTGATGATATTATTTTTGGATCACCTAACGAAAACCTCTCGCAAGAAATTCTCTAAGTCTATGCAAGATGAATTCAAGATGAGCATGATGGGTGAACTATCCTTCTTTCTCGAACTACAAGTGAAACAATTGAAAGAAGGAATTTTCATTCACCAAGAAAAATATGCTAAATAACTTGTTAAAAGTTCAGTTTGGAGAATTGCAAAAGACTAATATACTAATGTCAAGTTCGAAGTTGGACAAAGATGAATGAGGAAAGAAAGTTGACTAGAAGCTGTACAAGAGTATCATTGGTTCACTTTTTTATCTTACGCCTCTAGACTCGACATTTTGTTTAGTGTTTGCATTTGTGCGATTTCAATTGGATCCCACAGAATCTCATTTAAGTGCTGTGAAATACATCATCAAATACATTACAACAATCTCTAAGTTAGGTCTATGGTATCTCGAAGAATGAGACTTTACTCACCGGATATTCAAACACAAATCTAGCGGGATGCGAGTTGGTAAGAGCGCCTCGGGCACTTGTCAATTGCTTAGTAATGGGTAGTATCTTGGTTTTCAAGGAAGCAAAGTACCGTAATCTTTCAACAACAAAAGTAGAGTATGTGGCTCTTGGAAGTTGTTGTTCTCGATCTTATGGATAAAACAATAATTAAGAGACTTTGGAATCGAAGACTCATGCACCGAGATCAAATGTGACAACACCAACGCAATTAATTTCACCAAGAATCCAATTCTACATTCAAGAGCAAAGCACATAGAGATTCGACACTATTTCATTGACTCAAAGAATTAGCACTGCGGACATTTTTACAAAGCCACCGGAGAAAATCTATTTGAGTCTATTCATTCCAAACTTAATATCTTAAAGTCGAAGAAGCTCGACTCAGGGAATAAAAGTCTAAGATGTTCAAACTCGAAGACTAAAAGTTACGATTGTAAGTTATTTCAGTTCTAGCAATTTAGCTTTCAGATAAAAACTCGAAAAGGTATGATTGCTTATTAATCGGCAATTGATTGATGTTATCTTCCCAAGTTTTTGAAATTGTAACAATTATTCTTTTTCGAAAAGGAAGTTATCTTTTTTGAAATGACAATTATCTATTTTCAAAAAAGCAGTTATTTTTTAAAAGGTATTTTTTATTTTTTCTTTTATGACGATCCGTATACTTCGTTTCGACCGCCTTATCTACTATCTTTCTTCTTCATTTTACTCACAAACCCTAGAGCACAGAACTTCACTTTCCTACTTTTTCTCTAGTTTAATCCTTAAAGTTTTCATCTTTTCGCGAATTGAGTTCAGAAATTCTCTCAAAGACTATGATAATGTCTTCCCAAAGAAAGTCCTCAAGGATTGCAAGGGGAACCACATCATATGCGTGAGGGTCCTATGCACTTCGATCTAACCGAGGAAGAAGACTCTTCGAGGCAGCAGCAAAGTCAACAACAACATTCTCAACCGCGCCATTCTTCTCGTGCTAGACCACAAGAATCTCCACATCAACCGTGCAAAGGAAGAAATTATTGAGGATGTTGAACCTGTAAGGACTCTTAAGCCTGCTTTTTCTTTCAAACTCTACACCGCCCTGAAGGAAGGTGGTTCTCCGATGACCTTTATTGATGAATTTTTTAAAGAAAATGGGTACCGAAATGAAACCCATTTTTTAAGAACGATGGAACATTTGGGAATTGCTCCTACCGTTCGCAAAGGCTTTTGCAAACTTCCCAAGTGATCCACGTTTGGAGGATTTAATCAACCTGGAGGGAAAAGATGATGATGAGAAGATGTTCACTCATTTTGAGTCTAGAATGGGTGTTACTATGAATATTCGAGGAAAAAGGGCAGATCTGTTTCGTTCTGTAGAACATAAGCGAGTTTACTCTAAGTTGCTAAAGCGAGGGGTGATGAACCCAAGGAGTGTGGATTTTAATTTTCTCGATTCTCTGAACGTGAAGTTACGAGAGAAATTTTCTTTACTTCAACTAGAATGTTTTTGCTCGGCACGACGTAGCTCATTCGAACTTACCACGTATTTCTATTCCAATCTAAGCTTTTAGATGCAAATAGATTTTCATTCGTGTTAGAGACCAGGATTATGTGGTTGATATGGACAAGTCGGCTAATGTGATTGGAGTGGAAAGAGGGATATTCCAATCAATTAGTGTGTCTATTGGTCATGCTACTATGGAGCTTGTTCGAGATAGAATTGCAGAAGGTCGGATTTCGTATTTGAGGATGAGTGCTTCAAATGTCTTGCTCCATAAGATTGTACTTAATTGTCTCAAACCCAAATCCACATCAAAGATTGATGTATCCAATTCGGCGAGCTAATGTATGCCATCAATATTGGTTACAAGTTCTCTCTACCGCACATTATCATGTTTCACATGTATAGGTCAATGGTAAAGGACAAGGGCCAATGTAATGACTCGGGCCCCACTATATAATATTGTCCGCTTGGACACTGAGTCCTCACGGCTTTAAAACGCGTTATGTAAGGGTAGAGGCGTGGCCCACTGACCCGCCCTCTCCTGCCATAATATTGTCCGCTTTGGAGACATGCACGCAGCAACCTCCTCCCTCACAACTTTGTTTTCAGCGCAAGCGTATGTGAAATGCGTTATAGGGAAAGGGACCCAAGCCTTTATAAACTAGCCCCTGACTCCCCCATAGCGATGTAGGACGGAGACATGCCCAGCCTCACCCGCGCACGCCAAGGCGATCTCGCTCATCCCTTCGCATCGCCCGAGTCCGGGTCATCACATTCTCCCCTCTTAAGGCATAACGCCCTCGCTATGGCCCCCACACGCAAGTGAGTGCCATTTATAATGACCCGGGCCCCACTGTATAATATTGTCCGCTTTGGACACTAAGTCCTCATGACTTTAAAACGCATTATGCAGGGGTAAAGATGTGGCCCACTGGCCCGCCCTCTCCTAAGCCATAATATTGTCTGCTTTGGAGGCATGCACGCAACAACCTCCTCCCTCACGGCTTTGTTTTCAGCAATGAAGCGTACATGAAACGCGTTATACATATTAAAGGGACCCAAACCTTTATAAATTAGCCCTGATTCCCCAAGCGATGTGGGACGGGAGACATGCCTTTAGCCTCACTCATGTACTGCCAAGGCGATCTCACCATCCCTCCGTACTTCCCTGTCCGGGTTGTCACGACAACTTCCCTATTCAGCTCTTGTTACTCGTCTATTCAGACATCTTAATATTCCGCCACCCAAAATTCTGTGTGTCCGCACCTGTGATCCAATGGTGGTAGGACTGAAGATGGTTTCAAAGATGCGTCTGAAAGAACTAAACAAGGCTTTAGAGCATTTTAAGGAGAAGACCCTATCAAGACTCGTCAAGACCCTATGGCTAGAAAACAAAAAGGCAATGAGCCCATAATGCATCCATCCAAGAAGAGGAGAGCACTCATCTTGCAGGATGAAGAAGATGAGGATGACATCACCATTTCCACTCTTGCCTTAAAGAACTTACAACGTCTTGTTCCAGAGACTGAGGATAGAGAAAACCAAGACAGAGAGGAAACAAAGCAGAGGAGTGAAGAGAGGGAATCGATGAGCAAAGAAGAAGAAGAAGAAGGAAGAACTGTAGAAGAAGAGCAAATAGGGGAACAAACAGAAGGAGAAAGTCATGGTGATTCTCCAGCAGAGGATGAAGGACAAGAATATGGTAGGATTGAAGAAGAACCAGAGCATGAAGAGTATTTCTCCCCACCTAAAGGCACTGAAACAGGGGGAGCTACTGATAAAAGAGATACTCTTTCACTTGCTTTTACTAGTGATGATGTCGGTGCTCTCCCGCCGATCCAAAAGATGTATATGCCTCTCAATTTCGAGGAAGCTAATGAGGTTTCATCTCCAAGTCTAGATGTTCATACCGAAGTTCCATCATCTCTGTTAATACTCCACACACCGATCATGCTAAAGCAAGCACTCAAACTGACAACTCCGCAGACCTTAAAAGACTACTTGATGTTCTTATGGAGATCGGAGGTTAGATTTATGCTTTGGGATGTGAATTTCAGAATATGTAGAATGCTAATCAAGCCACTTGCATTTCATTGCTCAATCAAGTTCGTGCCCTTAATCTTCAAGTTCAAGCAACCGCCAAGGGTGAGGAAGTAACGCAACCGAAGGAGGATTTGAAAGCTAGAGGAGACTCCTGTCAAGTCGATGGGAGATTTCCAGCCCGTTCGCATTCCAAAACAATCTTAACTTTATCAATTCTCTTTTTCGTCTCTACCTTTTTATGTTGCCAAAATGGGGAGATGTTAGTGCGGATTTTATTTTGAGATTTGACTTTATTTTTTACCGGTGTGACTCTGGTTTGACTGTGGGACTATGTTTTGATCATTTAATGCTTGTAGTATCTTAAGCATTGTCAGTATTTATGGTAAAGATAGTTGTTTTTACAGACTAACTCATTTTCTGTGATTACGATTCGATACTATCTTTATCATAATTCATTTATCTTTTATGAGATATCTTTGTTTGCTTGAGTATTGTCTTGCGATCAAAAGTATCCAAATCAAGTAAAGTTTTGTCACCATAAAAATGGGGAAATTGGTGGAGAAACTTCCTTATATGTTTTGAAATTCACAAAACATTTCCTTTAATCTAGTCTGAAGACTTCCAGACTCTACCGTCAAAGTTTGAAGACCGCGGACTCCGTATTTAAAGTCTCCGCCTCATTGACGAGCTTCTAAACCGTCGAAGAAGACTTATCCATATGGGAGTATATATTTAAAGATTTGATTCGTGCGACTAAAGAAGTTCTCATGGCTGGAGATGGCATCTTAAGATCTATTATTCACATTGAAATTAATTTGAGTAATTCAGATTTGTTGATTGGTGAAGTACACTTGGAAGGTTCTACTTATGGAAACCTAGATCCCGATTGTATGGACAAAAGCAGATTGGTGGGCTATCTTCATATTCCTTAAATAACTTGAAGATCTTCTTAATTGATTCTGTTTAACGGGTAGATTGGAAAACTCATTTGGAATGTGCCAACGGATATGAAGGAATGGAGGAGTTTATAAAGGAGGACGCTTTAGTTATTTGAGGTGGTGTGAGATAGAAAAATTCCAAAGTCTCGAAACTCCTTGTACTTTACTTATTCAATTGTTGAGCGTAAATTCGTACTCAAAAGAGATATTAGATACTGGTGAGACCTTGAGGAAGTGTAGAGAATCTCTACACCTGGAATCAAGGACATGAGATTTTAACACATCTTTTGATTCATAGTGAAATCCAAATGGTCTGTCGCATGGGAGATTGGACGTAGGCTTGGTCTAAGCCGAACCACTATAAACATTGTGTTCTTATTCTCTTTCTTGAACTCCTTTATTTTGTTCGTAACTCTATTTAATTGTTAGAGTCTGATTTCCTTTGCAAAGTCTATTATCGACTGCACTCGGGTTAAAAGTAAAGTTTTTCCCTGTATTTTGCAAAATTTGTCTTCACACCTATTCACCCCATCTAGGTGTTTGTACTAGCACTTTCAAAACCAACCATTATTCCTATCGAACAAAATGCCAAGCTGACTTCATTGATTATGATGCTGGCATACCTTTCTTCTTTTGATGATCCGTTATTAGAAGATCCGTCAAGCTATCGTGAGACTTGTAGGAAAACTTATCTATCTCACCATGACTAGGCCGCAGAACTTATTATGCAATACGACTCTTAGTCAATTCATGCATAGTCCAAAACAATCTCGCATGAATGCAGCTATAAAGGTTGTGAAATACTTGAAGAAATGTCTAGGCCTAGGGATACATCTTTCTCGGAAGTGCAACATGGAAACGACGACTTATTGCGATGCGGATTATGCTACATGTCCTATGAGTAAGAGATCTATCATTGGCTTCTGTATCAAATTTGAGGAATCATTACTTTCATGGAAGACAAAGAAGCAGTCTACTGTGTCCTTATCTTCAGCTGAAGCCGAATATCAATCCTTGGCCAAAACTGTTTGTGAAATAGTATGGTTGCGAGGTTTACTTCTAGATCTTGGGCACAAGTTAAGGGACCGACTTCACTTTTTTGTGACAATGATTTAGCACTCAAACTTGCAGCAAATCCCATAGTACATGAGAGGACAAAGCATAGAGGTTGTCATTGTATTCGAGAGAAGATTCAAGGAGTTATTGAAACAAGAGGGATCAAAATCACGGAGCAACCCGCGGATGTATTCACTAAACCCCTTTGTCAAAGACAACATACATATCTTCTAAGCAAGCTAGGCGTCTTGACATATACAAGCCATCAACTTTAGGGGAGTGTTGAAAGATATGATTTAGAAGATTTGTGTTGATTGTAAATTGATAGGATCGTGTTTATTTTAGGATTAGAAATATTAGAAAATATCTACTTTCTTTTATCGATTCTTTTCTTGTATTATATACACTCCTGTACATGGATTACACAGTAATAGAGGCATACATTTTTCCTCTACAAAATCCTCCCTACGCTTTTCTTCAATTAGTGTTGTGACACTGCTATAATTGGGAAGGGGATGTTGCCTAGTTACAGGCTTTCTCCACCGACACAATCTTGCAAAAGTGGTACATGTGCAGGTTACGCGTTCTCCATTTAATGCACATTTTTGGCTATTGGCGAAGTCACTTGAGAAGAGATTTTCTTGGTTTCTTTGTCGATATGGGCTGGTCTCTTCCTCCATTGCCAGATACTTCTATAATCAAGTAAAGATTATTCTAGATAGCT
Organism: Eucalyptus grandis; assembly: GCF_016545825.1. Taxonomy (NCBI): domain Eukaryota; kingdom Viridiplantae; phylum Streptophyta; class Magnoliopsida; order Myrtales; family Myrtaceae; genus Eucalyptus; species Eucalyptus grandis. The sequence continues at coordinate 53,895,021 of NC_052614.1, forward strand.
CTAGTAAAATGGATCATATTTTAACAGTATCATCGCCCTCTTTGGCTCTTGTTGCCGTGTTGCTCCTCTTTTTTACTTTTTCTCTCCTTTTGTTTTACTTCAAAGTTGCTTTACACAGAATAAGCGTCAACCAATCGCGATTTGCTTTTAATAAACACACCTTCGTTCAAAGACGTCGGAAAATGGTTTAGACCTCCAAAGTCGAACCAAACGTGGCCAGCGACGCTCACGAGGAAAAATTATTGGTCGGGGCGTTTCCCTAATCTTCCTGCACATGGCATTTTATTTTTCCGTAAGCTATGGCGTTACCAAAGAAGTCGAACAAGAACTCGCGGCATTCGTTAATGATAAAGTCTGAGATATGCACTAATCATGTTGTCGTGATCTGAACCGTCCAAAGCACTGTTTATTCTTTTAAAAAGTGGAATTCGTAGGAGGAACGCATGTTCTTTTCCTACATAAACCCAAGGACTGTATTCATTCATTCCCGAACAACAACTCTCTCTCTCTCTCTCTCTCTCTCTCTCTCTCTCTCTCTCCCCACATTCCAAAGCAGACAACAATGGACGACTTCCCGAAATGCGAAACGAATCACGTCCCGTCTACACCGCTCACCTTCTTGAAGAGAGCCGCTTCCGCCTACGCCGACCGCACTTCCGTTGTTTACGACTCCGCCCGCTTCACGTGGCGCCAGACCCACGAGCGCTGCCTCCGCCTCGCCTCGTCGCTCCGCTCTCTCGATGTCGTCAAGAACGATGTGGTACGTATCTGTTGGCAGTTTCTCTTTGTTTTATCTAACTCTGCTGCGAGTTCATTCGGGTTCCATGAAATCATCTTGTTGATAGAAGTGGAAAAATGGTTGAAGTGTAAAGATTCATATTGGGACTCGAATATTGGCATAGTAATAACTAATTGTATGCATGTAAGTGACTTCTTAATCATCAAAAGCTCACTTGTGGCAATATTATAATTTTCTTCCACTATTCATCTAAATCTTTGTGTAAACTCAGAAATCATGTTCATTTGCATTGGTAACTCTCTGTGCTTGCAGGTATCTATCCTGGCTCCGAACGTTCCGGCCATGTACGAGATGCACTTTGCCGTGCCAATGGTTGGGGCAGTTCTCAACACCATAAATGCCCGTCTAAACGCTGCCAACATTGCTACCATCCTCCACCACTCCGGCGCCAAGGTCTTCTTTATCGATTGCATGCACGTGCTGGTAGCACGGGAGGCGCTTGCGATGCTCTCGGCTGCCGGTTACTGCATACCCATGGTTATCGACATCAACGACATTAACTCGCCGACTGGTGTTCAAATTGGCGATTTGGAATACGAGGATCTCATTCAGAAGGGCGACCCTGGCCTACGTCCCCGAGGAGCTTCGAGATGAGTGGGACCCCATCGCGCTCAATTACACTTCCGGGACGACGTCGGAGCCGAAAGGAGTGGTGTGCAGCCACCGAGGAGCCTACCCAGCACCCTCAGCTTGATCCTCGGGTGGGAAATGCGAAGCGAACCGGTGTATCTGTGGACGCTGCCGATGTACCACTGCAACGGATGGACCTTCACATGGGGCATCGCCGCCCGCGGCGGAACCAACGTGTGCCTCCGCAACGTTACTGCGCTCAACATCTACCGGAACATCGTTGCTCACAGGGTCACCAACATTTGCTGCGCCAGTCATCTTCAACATCCTCCTTGATGCCAAGCCCCACGAACGCCGCGAGGTTGTCGGCCCCATAGAGATCCTCACCGGCGGTGCCCCCGCCACAGGCCCTAATCCTGAAGATGGAGTCTCTCGGCTTCCACATCACGCATGCATACGGGCTAACCGAAGCCACCGGGCCAGCCCTGGTCTGCGAGTGGCGGGCAGACTGGAACCGCCTGCCGCCATCAAAGCAGGCACGGCTCAAGGCACGCCAGGGAATCAGCGTATTGACACTCGCCGACGTGGATGTCAAGGACTTGGACACGATGAGGAGTGTTCCCCGTGACGGAAAATCCATGGGAGAAATTGTTCTGCGTGGGAGCAGCATCATGAAAGGCTACTACAAGAACCCCGAAGCGACAGCAAAGGCTTTCCGAAACGGGTGGTTCCTCACCGGAGACGTCGGCGTCGTCCACCGTGACGGTTACGTGAGGTAAAGGACCGGTCAAAGGACGTGATTATTTCCGGTGGGGAAAACATCAGCAGTGTCGAGCTCGAGAACGTGCTCTACGGCCACCCAAGGGTCTTGGAGGCGGCGGTGGTGGCGATGCCGCATCCGCGGTGGGGCGAGAGTCCGTGCGCGTTCATCAGCATTAAGAAGAACTCCGAAGGTGAAACCGACGACGTGAAAGAAGCGGAGATCCTATCTTTCTGTAGGAAGAACCTCCCAAGTTTCATGGTTCCAAAGAAGGTGGAGTTCATGCCGGAGTTGCCCAAGACTTCCACAGGAAAAATCCAGAAGTTCCGGTTGAGGGCCTTGGCGAAGACGATGGTCTTATCGGAGGATGTTTCCGCCGCCTCACCTAGATTGTCGCGTCTTTAAAATCAGATAGAAGTTGCCATGATGCGTTTATCTTTTCCTTTTCTGGACGGTGATTGCTTTATGTTTCGAGCGTCGACCGAGAGGCGTCCAAAGAACAGTGGATAGAGATTACTTGTAAGGCACTCGGATTTATCGTTCTTCTTTATCTAGCAATAATGCTAGAGTAGAGAGGCGAAGATCGTCTATTCTGGTAGACCTCTCGCAGGATTACGTAAAATAGCCAGAAAAGCAAAGTAACTTGGACCCAAAATATGATACAGCTAAATACATTGTCTACGTTTGTCTCACTGTTCTGTAAAAGATTAGTTTTATGAGCTTCTATCCCCAACACTACTCTTATTACAAAACTAAGGCTCCTGCTAAGCTGGAGTTCTCGACGACTTATCTATATATGATGAATTCTGGAAACCTAGGAACTATGTACCACGGACACTCTTCGGAAGTCTTCGAGTCGTGTCCGACACTTCAACACGTGTCCGATATGCTCCGACATCCCGACACACGGTCAACGAGTGTTGAAAAATCGGACACGTGATCAACTCTCTCCAACACGCTCCGACACGCGAGTCTGTAATTCCGACACGCAATTCCGACACATACGGTCAATTTAAAAATTTTAATACTTGATAAGTCAAGATATAAATATACACAAAAGAAGTAATAAAATTACTATAAATATACACGCACGAGGTCAATTTTTATTTTCTTTTTAGTTTTTTTTCAAATTATTTTTTAAGTCTTTTACTATGAAAGAAGTAATAAAAATGCTATATATGATAAATAAATAAATTTAAAAATATCATTTTAGCATTTTTCTTTAAATAATATTTTTTCTTCTAAGTTTTGTGTATTATTGTAAAAAATTAAAATAATAAATGATATTATTTAATATTTTTTTGTAAATTAAATTTATGCTATTTTTATTATTATTTATTTATATATTTATATATAAAAATATATTTAATATAACGTATTTAAATTTTTATTTTTAAGAATAACGCTGTTTACACAAGCCGCATGTCGTATCGCGTGTTTTTGTCAAGATACATAATCTAGGAAAAATCGTCTTGATCAAAATCCTCATGAGCTTCTCTTTATTGGTTTCAGTTCAGGCGCAGTACGTTTTTGGTGCGACCATTTAAAGCTAGCTACCACTAGACAGCCAGAGGCCTATGCAATAATCACGAAAGCTATTCATCTGATTAATGGGGTCCAGAGCGAAGCTAAGCGCCAAAATGATTCAACAACAGTCCGGTCAGGTGACAGAACCGAGACAATATTGACTGTCCTACAAGTCCACTCACTGGGGCGACACGTGTCTCATGGACCCCACCGCTTCAGAACCTCTGACACACTCCTCTCCCCGCTGTCGCCTCTCTCTCTTCCTCTTCTTCTTTTCCCTTTATCCTCCTCTGCGCACGGTGGGGATCCCTGTCGCCGTCTAGCCCGCTGGCCCGCCGTCCACCCTTCCTCCCTCCCCTGCGTCTTCTACAAGATCAAGCTCAAGAGCCCCCTCCAGACCGCCCTCATCCCCTACCTCCCGCCTACGCCGCCTCCTCCCCGACGGCGCCGCTGGCGGCGGCGCCACCTTCCACCTCAGCAAGTCCGACCTCGACAGGCTCGCCGGGAAGTCCATCTTCCCGGCAAGATCTGCCTGAAGGTCTACGTCTACACGAGCCGGCATGGGGCGACCTGCGGTGAGCTCCGGGAGGCTGCTCGGGAAGGTCTCGGTGCTGGACTCGCCGGGGCCGACTCCGAGGCCTGCGTGTTCCGCAGCAGAGTGACAGGAAACGCCAGAAGGAAGAAGAAGAGAGAGAGGAGTCCGTGTCAGGGTTCTGACGCGATGGGGACGAGAGGCACGTGTCACCCGAACTTAGGTCGACACGTGCCAGCCAAGATTTTCTCGATGGGACCGGTTCATCTGTTTATTTTCGTACCTGGGCCATGAACACTTGTATCTTCTAATGTAGTCTACGAACTCTTCTATGTTGTGCTGTCAGGTTCGTTCGGCTTGATCATACTGCGAAACTGATCGTGGCATCTAAACAATCCGTTCATGGCCGTTCGTGATCCCGGATGAACCTGGTCAGTCCGAGTCTCTCGCTTCGAAGCTCCTCTCCATGGCATCAGATCACCTTCTCGCGTTCTAGCCTGGGCAACCGCGACAAGTCAGGAAGATAATCAGACTCGTAGAATTTAGACAATGTGCCCCAAATATATTAGAAAACATGAGATAGATGGATGTCTTATTGATGAGAAGTTAGGTTGAGAAGACAAGTTATCGCATAGTTTATTGATCAAAGGCTGTAAGATATTGTTTTCATGGTGGAAAGTCATCGCATCAACTAACGTGAAGATCTCAAGTGCTATATATACATCAAATTGAATTAATCATGTCAAGTCGATTAGATTTACTTTTCTTGAAGAAAATGTAGAGAACATCAAAAAGAATGTAAACGGAGAATTTTATTATATTTCTATAATAAAGGCAGAGTTTTTCTTTTGAAAGTGAAACTATCCAATGATGTATCGAGTTTGGTTCATGGTAAAAGCCAAGCTAAAAAGGTTGGTTTCTACTCAAATAGATTCTACAGCAAAAGTCATCAAATAGGAGTGGAGGCTCAATTCTTGTCACCCCCCGAACCTCGAGCGTGCCAACATCCCACCATGGTCATGCAAATGCGACATTCTCAGGTAGTGTCACCGAGCCCATTCATTCATTATTGCGCAAGCGGAATGTATTATAAAATCCCTGACAATGAAATACGGGATAAAAAAGCAGGAAGCAACACCACAACATAACACTTTCATAATTCAACAAAATTACAAATAGAGGTCTATGGCCAAAAGTCTACAAAAGACCGGCTCTTAAAAAGGATCTGTCCTACGACCTACAAGTCTGACACGTTCTCCAATCCTTATGACTTCACCTCCGCAACTCCTCAAGGCCAACCAAAGTTATCCGCCCGCTCCATCCACCAAGGACCTGAAATTTTAATCCCACAACCGGGATGAGACGTTGTCTCAGCAGGTTCAACCCCCTAAACCCCTATTAGAAAGAAAATACGCCCCGGGTGACCTAGCCACATCACACAAAAGACTTACCTCGCATTAGTCTTCATCTGCAAGTTAGCACAATTTATATAATTCAATCATGTGCAATTATGATAACCAAACAACTACGGCACAATCACATAATCAGAACAATTCAACCACTTGGATCGTCTCAGCGATCAATCAACTCGGCTGATTACATATCATTCTAGTAAATCAATCATTGCTCTCAATCACGACCCTATAGGAAGGTTTAACAACCAGTGGCAATCACGGCCCCACTCGGCAAAATTAGAATTAGTGGCATCACAGCCCCATTTTACAACCTTTAAAAGGTGGTAGATCCCGGCCCGATGGGCACGGCCTCTAATAGGTGGTAATTCACGGCCCAACTGGGCGCGACCTTTATCAGGTGGCAATTCACAGCCCCACTGGGCGCGACCTTTATCATGTGGCAAATCACGGCCCCACTAGGCACGACCTCTAATAGGTGGTCAATCTTGGCCCCACTGGACACAACCTTTAATAGGTGGTCAATCACGGCCCCATTGGACACAACCTGTAATAGGTGGTCAAATACGGTCGTTCTTCCATCAAGTTTTGACACTTGGGATTTTATAAAAAGAATCCTTATTTATCGCAATCACACTCAATTTGCCACAACCAATCATCAATTTCAAATTCTAAATGCATAGTAGCGATCAGCACAAAATTCTAAGATAATAAGGTCTCGACGAAATTTTCGAAGTTTAATAAATAATTAAATTTATTCCGAAAATTAATTAAATAATAATATCCATATTTTTCACAATCCACAATCAATTTATAATATCCAATCATCAATGTCAAAATCCGAATACACAACAACGATTGACACAAAATTATGAGCAACCGGGGTCAAAAATAATTTTTTTTAAATAATAATATTTTAATAATTTCGGAATATAATATAATATTATAAATTCTAGAATTTCGAAACAATTAAATAATTCAAAAATAAAACCTTATTATGTCACATCAAGGTTTATTATTAAATAAACTATCTTAGCCTTTAATTAAACATGCTTTAAATTAAACACACATCTTAATCTAAATCACAATTAAATAAACTAAACTAACCACCTAAGTTCACTTAACTTAGACTAAGCACACTTAGGGCATCATTAACCGTCTAATCAAGATTTAGTGAGCTAAACTCACCGGACTAGCGAGCCGAGCGGACCAAAACGATGGGGACGCTGAGGGGAACGACTTTCTTCAAAGCGGGCCAAGCATCCACGGTCAGGAAGCCGGCCAAAATGGGCCAAGAAGGGGCTGAGAAACCCATTTTTGCAGTTGCTGGTTGCGGCTGGAAGAAGGCTGCTTGGCGGCGGTTCGGACACGGGGGACGATGGAGAAGTGGCGGCTGTAGCTTGGCGGTGGCCCACGGCGGCGGTTGGCGGCTCGGCTGACGGAGGGCAACTCAAGACAACGGTGGTGACGGCTGGCACGGCGAAGAGAAGTGGAGCATAGCGGAGGGGCAGGATGGCGAGGCGAGGCGCGCGCGGTCGCACGGGACGACGCAACGGCGATGGCGACTCAGCTCGGCGACGGAGGAGCGGCGAACAGTGGCGTGTGCGAGCTGGCTGGTCGACGGGCGAGCTCCCCTTAGCCGGCTCTCTCTCTCCTCTTCCCTCTCTCTCCTTCCCATGGTTGAAAATGATGGCGATAGCTCCCTTTTTGGAGATTAAATCTCCACCCTCCACTTGTCAAGCCCTCAATCTTTGGCTTCAATCAGCATGACATCACCCCCATGATGTCATCTTCCACTATCTCCTCTCCCACAACATTCTTCAATGGGTGCAATATCATTTCCGTCGGGGTCCAAATCCTTGTACATCCAATTTCTTCAATTTTTCTTTCAATTCTCTTCTAATTGAATCCGATTAATATCCACAAAATTATCCTATGATCCTAATAAGATGTGTGATATAACCGGGCTTCCAACTTCTAAATCCAATCCCAATTTTTACGGTCGAATTCAATCTGGTGCGATTTCAGCGCGTCTAATCCACTGAGTAGCTTTTGGGGAAATTTTCTTACATCCGACCTGAGGGTTATCAGTTCCCAAGTCTGACACATCAAAATCCTTTAATTGCTTCACTCAATAGACCAGTTCTCTCGTGAGTGGCCGACTCAGAGAGACGAACTACATGCACAGATGAATTGCCCGACTCAATTAACTGAAAACAAAATTGAGAAAAATCGGGATGTCACAATTCTTATCAGGATCCTACTTTGGATCATCCTCGGGGTTCTTCTCTAGATACTCCTCTTCGGCTCTTTCTCCTCAGGTTCCTCATCAGGGTCCTGAAATGTTGTCCCACATCCGGGATGAGACTACGTCTCAGCAAGTTCTACCCCCTAAGACCCAATTAGTAAACTAATACACCTTAGGGTTGTCTATGCACTGTTAGGGAAATCCCTTATGATGTTTTGAAGATGACAAAATAAATCAAAGGCTACTAACATGTTTAATGGTTAAGTAATAGACCATGCAGATGATAGAACATGTAAATGATATTATCAAAGTCTGAAGACCACTAGACTTTAGTGTCAAAGTCTGTTCTACATCAGAAGTCTGTCAACTCTGACTAATTACAGACTGAACGTGAATAATGAACCAGAAGACAGACTCTATGCTGAAGCTAAACTAGGTACATACCTTAAAGCTAAAATATGTTCAGAAGCAGAATATGTTCAGACTCAGATTGCAAAATCTATCGCACTCAGACTCAGATTGTAAAGTCTATTACTATCAAACTTTATATCCAGATTTGACATAATGTAATTCAAGCCCAATCATATAACGGCTAGTGATCTGGTTTGGATTCCACATCAAGATTGATTTGATTGATTCAATCTAATTGATTGACGATTGGATCTTGAAGACAAGAACTTTTTATACGAAGAAGCTTACTTATGGAAACCAAGATTCCGTTTGTATGGGCGATCGGAATCAATTTGGGATTTTACCTTTGTCACTCAACGGCTATCAAATCTTCTAGATATAGAACTGTCCAATGGGTATATTGGAAGACGATTCTCCGGGATTCTGTCCAACGGCTAGTTTAGAAGTGGAGGAGTATTTAAGGAGATGAAGGACCGATGAGCAAGTAAGAGATAGAGCGTAGAATTTATAATTCCAAAGTTTGAGCGACCTTCGATCATACACTTGTCTTTGGAGAGCTTAAACGTTTGTAATCGTGCGAGAAATACCAAAAGAGTGACTTAGTGAGATAGTGTGATCTACTAAGTGTTTGCACTCGAAGTTGTAATCTCTTGTTGATTGCATAGTGGAATCCAACCAAGAAGGCTGTTAGCGTGGGAGAGTGGACATAGGCTTGGATTAAGCCGAACCACTATAGTTTATGTGTTCTTATTCTCTTCCCTAACTCCTTTGTTTGAATTTTATTTTATTCCGCATATACTTGTCAAGATTTATTTTATACACCTATTCACCCCGTCTAGGTGTTCATACTAGCACTCTCAATTGGTATCAGAGCCAAGTGCTCGGTTTATAAAAGTGTTTTTACTTTTGAGCTAAAGATTCTTTATGGCTAGTATGTTGGCACCAGGACTTATGGAAGGGCAAAGCAACACAAGGCCACCATATTTTGATGGAAAGGAATACGACGTGTGGAAGAACTGTTGACACCTAAATTTTGGCGACCCATTTAGACATTTAAAAAAAATTAGGGGTTAATTTTATCCCTAAAAAATAGTTAATTGCATAAGCATATAGTTTTAGGTGCATTTTTATTTGTATTGCATTTGCATGGGACCAACAACGAATGGACTTAAATGGATGATTCGAAATTAATGAAATTGGACTAAACCCGCAATAATGAAAATTCTTGGGCAAAGCCCGTGGACATTATAAGAACTGAAATTTTCATTGGAAAGTGTTTCAATTAGGAGATTAATTTATGCAAGATTTGAACAGACCGTGGCCGACGATTAAAAGGAATCGGCATATAATCTTGGGCACGTCGAAAGCGTATATTGAGAAATCAAAGGAAGATTGGGATTTAGTCAATCAAGGAAGAAATTTGCTTGAAAAAGGAAATCAATATAGCAGAATAAGCTATTCCCATGGTCAATCAAAAGGGAATCGGCGGAAAAAGCGAGTATAAAAGCCAAGGGAGGAGGACTCTCTTTGGAGGGAGGGGGAGAATTGAAAACACACTGCGACAGAATCTAGGTTAGTGAGAGCCGAGAGAGAGGGGGTCTTCAAGGTCCCGAGCGGCAGCACTTGGAGGACTTCTCTGGGGTCAACATTCGGCACAATGGAGAGCACAAACTTGGCACTTGCCATAGACACACGCAAAGAAGAAGACCATTCTCGGCCTAGCCCCGTTCAATCCATCTCGTAGCGCCCTTTACGAAAAAGACACAAGAAGGAACAAATTCTAGGGATTCCTCAAGTCCTCAAAGCGGCTGCCGATCCATTGTTGATCCACCGTGAGTCCAGGCCGCTGATCCCCCAACGACGAGCGACACCCATACCAACCAATAGCCTCGCAACAATCACACCGAGAAGCTGCTGCTTCGGCCGTCGTGACTTCAGGAGCCCCAGAAATTCACAAGCCCGGCTACGCCTACGGTAGATACAGAGCTCTGAACGAAGAGGCGGTCGGCGACGACGACGAATCCCCCATCGGCAAATAAGTTGGTGCTGTCAATCTGCAATGCTTGGCCTGTCAAAGTGGAGGGTCCTCGGTTCGAAGTTTCTTTTACGTCCGAACCGGCCTCACTTTTTCCGTTATCACTTGGATTACTTGGAGAGTTCTGGGCTACCATCACTTGAAAGGAAAATAAAGGCCACGGATATTGAATAAAGGAGCACTCCACGAAGAAGCACTCCCGGATAGTTCTGAATGTTGTCCAAGGAACACGTGCACACATAATCCCACCGTGAGCAACTCGTTGAGGGTCAACCCTTTACTTGTATGCTTGACTTCGGCAAACCAATCTTTGGACAACTCCGCCGCATGTAGCCACGCTGCGGAATCCCGTGCATTTGTCCGCGGGAGAGTTTTTGCTAAAACAGAAAAAGAAAGAACTTATTCTGTGCAGGTTTCGATCGAGCCAAGCACCGTGGAGCCGTGCTTCATCGCCATGCACATAATGCTTGCCGCCGTTCGCCGTCGAGAAGCTGGTCTCAATCCCGATCCGATTGCACTTGGTCCAAATTTGGGAAGAATATCATCAAATTAGGTAAGATGCATATCTCTAGTATATTTGGAGATTTTATTACCTAAATATATGTCTATTTATATCTAGTTTCATATCCATGAGTGATAAACATAACTTTCAATTAGGATTTATTTCCTAGTTCGCAACCGCATACTGATTTTTTATTCCATCTATAAGGCTTTAGATGGAATAATTAATTACGCGGGAATAATATTGATATCTTGATCTTTAAGGCTTAAGATCAATTTATCGATTTTATTAGCGAAATAATCAAGTTTGATTTAGATATTGTTTCCTAATTCGGACGATGTGTGATGATTCTGAATGATTTTTGTGCTTCTCTTTTAATTGCTTTATTTATCTCGAAAATACAAAAAAAAGATTGCATTTGCATATCATGTAGATTATATTTAATTTCCTATGTAGAATTGCATGATAGAATAGTTAGATACCTTTTTAATTATATTAGAATGCATGTTTAGATGATATCTGGGTTAGATAATATCTTGGAATTAAATTGCATGTCGAGATAAATTTATAAGTTAAGATAGGATTCGGATCAGTCTATTTCCTAACTTAAAATAGACAATATCTTACTTTAGTTAGATTTTTATTGTTAGCAATTTTTAATTAGGAATTATTATTAAGAAAACACAAAAAATATATTATGCCCATGTCATTTAGAATTAGATTCATGAAATGCATGCCATTTAGTGATTGGTGCTAGGACCATTTAATTAGAAATTGCATGTCATTAGAATTAGGTCATTTAGTTAATATTGCATTGCATATTGCATGATTTCATTAATTAAGTGAAAATAAAAATAAAAAAGGAATTGCGTGTTAATTAGAAACCATATCTAGGGTTGTTGATGTGGATTTTGAATTAACATTGCAGATGCTTTCGTTGCTACGAGGTAAGTCCTGCATTTTCTATTTGCTTTCTTGGGTGTTAAATTGATGGATTGCGCACCCGTATGACCGCCTCGCATGTTAGAGAATTAAATTTAAAATCAATTCTAGCGGCTTGCCAAACAATTTTTTCAAGATAAAAGAGAAAGGTACCGAAAGGGCATTAGAGAAATCTAGCGTAACCAAGTCCCCGTACCCATAGTCTCTGGTTCGTAGGAGTAAAGTAAAACTCCTATTACTTTACTTGGGTTTCTAATCGACCCACCAAAAATAGATTAGTGGCGACTCCGAATTAAAAAATTTGCATGTTAAGAACTTGAACCGAAAGTCGCGAATTGGTATGGGCTTGGGAGAGCCCGAGTTAAGTTTAGGCTTAACAATCCATTAGCCAAACCCTAGGTGGTTCACACCCGAAAAAAATTGGGTCGCGACAAGAACAAAATGAAAGCATTCCTAAGATCCAGAGATCCCTTGCAATGGGATGTTGTGGAAAGAGGAATCAATCCCATTGCTGCGTCTACATCAAATAAGAATGGCAAAGACAAAGAAACCAAACCCCCCGCTCCTATGTCTTGGATGGAGATGTCCAAAAGAGAAGCACTTGATGCAAAAGCTATTTATTCTTTATATTGTGCATTGTCTCCTGTTGAATATAATAGAATCTCTTCATGTGAATTAGCAAAAGAAGTTTGGGATAGACTTCATGTTACATATGAAGGGACTGATCGTGTAAAAGAGACAAAAGTAAACTTCCTGCTCGGCAAATATGAATCTTTCAAGATGAAGCAAGGAGAGTCGATTGGAGATATGTTTAGCTGTTTTACGGAAATTGTAAATGGTTTAGCATATCAAGGTCAGCAAATTTCTACCCCGATGAAGGTCAACAAACTCTTGCGAGGTCTCTCAAAAGAATGGAATCATGTTAAGATCTCAATCCGGGAGACTCAGAGGATTCTGCCACTTTCCGTTGATGAATTGATTGGCACTCTTCAATCTTATGAAGTGGAGCAACTCAACGATGAAGATCCCAAAGGTAAGAAGTCCATTGCTTTAATATCTAATGCTGTTTTTGATGAAACAGACTCAGAAAATGACATGGACGACGAAGAACTTGCTTTTATGATTGAGAAATTCAAAAGTTGAGTAGAAAAGGAAGCAAATTCAGTGGAAGAAGAAAATACAAGCAGAATGGCCAGAAAAGAACAATAAAAGAAGATGATGAGCAAGGAAATTTATGCTTAATGGCACATTCAGAATCTAAGTCTGATTCAGGCACAGACTCAGAATCAAAGTCTGACTCGGACACAGACTCAGAATCCGATGAGGAAATCGAGATGAGTTATTTTTGCAGGATATAAAGAAGAAAGAAGAAAGAGAGTTTGGTAAGAAATGTATATATTTTTATTTCTCATTATGCTTGATATTTGATATATCTTTGGTTGATTGAGATTTTATAATGATCATATTTTGCTTTATTGAAGAAAGAATCACATGATTTGTTTTTGTGACAAGCTTTAATTTGATACATGCGATCATTTTTGATATCATGCTTAAAGACAAATGAATTTATTTGGTTTAATTTTATACTCTCAAATTTAATCATATTTTGCAAAGTGAAAATCTGTTTTACGTGATGATGCAAGATATTCTTAGATATTCAAAGATTTCATTCTCTATGTTTTTATCGTACCATGACTAAGTGAGAATTTATTTTTCAAAATATCATTATGCATAATATTCTTTCTTTGAGTACTCTGTTATGATGAATTAAGAAAGAATATTTGGAGATTATATATTTTGCTCTAACGTCATGGAAGGATCCAAATTGATGGATACCAAAAATAAAATGAGTTGATTGCAGGAAATTCTATAAAGGAAGAACGATCGTGAATCTACGCAAATTTTGGTACAATCTGAAAATATCTCCTACGAAGATTGGTAATGATTAGAATATTTTTCATCCTACTTTGCAAATCTCTACGTGCATTTATTCTGATTTTGGATGATTATTTATTATATTGCAAATATCTTTTGTCATAAATATAAGATATTGCAATTTTAGCACGTGACAGAAATATCTATTTTCCTTTTGCAAAATGCATGTCTGAAATTTATGCTCAAGGAAATCTCTTTGATCTTGAAAGATATTAAGGCATATTCATGGATATTCTTGCTATATTCTTAGAAGATATATTATATCTAGCAAGTTTGATCCGCAAATCGAAAGAAAATATTATGTGACATTTTTGCAAAGATGATTATCTATTATACAAGAATTTGCAGGTATCAATAGAATCTTCCATATGAATTTTGGAAAGCTCGACCTGAAAATTATGAATATTCCATACTATCTTTTGGAAGATCGAAAATTCCCTTTCTTGTGCAAAATTTTTGCTTATTGAGGAAATCCCTTATGCATCGTACAAAAGGTTGAGTAGTTCTGAATTTTAATAATTGATAATTTTATACTATTCAATTTTTTATTTGAAGAAAGGGTATTATATATTACGTGGATATTATTTGTGGAAAAAGTTTGTTAAGTTTATGCAGGTTGAATTCGAGATGAGCTTAGTTAAAGAAAATAAATTTTTGCCTCGAAATTCAAAATGCAAGTGATCATTGCAGATGTTGTTGCTACAAAGGAAATACTGAAAAAAAAAAATTGTTCAACAAGCAACAATTATTTCTATTCGCAAATATTGTTGTGATCATAGGGGGAGAAAGCAAATCCAAGAAAAATGAAAGAATCATGATCATCTCAAAAAGGCAACAAATTGAGGGGGAGCTTTGATCAATTATGGAAAAATCTTTTTGAATTGATCGTGATCTTATTATGGATGGAATGAAAGGTAAATGTGTCAGAATTTGTTCTAAAAAATCCGGTTAGTGCATTTTTTATTACCTTTTGTCTAAAAAATGTGTCATATTATGGATGGAATGAAAGGTAAATCTTGTATTGATATTATCATTTTATTATGACAAAAAAGGTACGTGAATTTCATGATGCATCCGTGATTTTTATTGGATATTTGCTGATATATATATGATCGAAGTGAGCTATATTGTATATCTTTAATATTCGACTTGCTTTATAAAAGCTGATCTTTAGAAATTATGCAAGACATATTTGTTATCATTCTCTACGTGAATCCATTATTATCACTTTTTGATTATGACAAAAAGGGGGAGAAGATATGAATATGCATATGTGTTGATTGATTGATATTATATATGGCATAATATTGAGCTGTGATTATTTTTCTATATATTGTTATGCCAAATCTATTTGCTATCTTCTGATATCCTTTGATTTAAATTAATATCTTTAAAAGTATGTTTACAAATCTGCTTATTCAGAGATTGTTTTGTCATCATCAAAAAGGGGGAGATTGTTAGGGAAATCCCTTATGATGTTTTGAAGATGACAAAATAAATCAAATGCTACTAACATGTTTAATGGTTAAGTAATAGACCATGCAGATGATAGAACATGTAAATGATATTGTCAAAGTCTGAAGACCGCTAGACTTTAGTGTCAAAGTCTGTTCTATATCAGAAGTTTGTCAACTCTGACTAATTACAGACTGAACATGAATGATGAACCAGAAGACAGACTCTATGCTGAAGCTGAACTAGAAGACGGACTCTATGCTGAAGCTGAACTAGAAGACGGACTCTATGCTGAAGCTGAACTGGGTATAGACCTTAAAGCTAAAATCTGTTCAGAAGCAAAATATGTTCAAACTCAGATTACAAAGTCTATCGCACTCAGACTCAGATTATAAAGTCTATTGCTATCAAACTTTATATCCAGATTCGACATAACATAATTCAAGCCCAATCATATAACGGCTAGTGATCTGGTTTGGATTCCACATCAATATTGATTTGATTGATTCAATCTAATTGATTGACGATTGGATCTTGAAGACAAGAACTTTTTATACGAAGAAGCTTTACTTATGGAAACCAAGATTCCGTTTGTATGGGCGATCGGAATCAATTTGGGATTTTACCTTTGTCACTCAACGGCTACAAAATCTTCTAAATACAAAGCTGTCCAATGGGTATATTGGAAGACGATTCTCCGGGATGCTGTCCAACAGCTAGTTTGGAAGTGGATGAGTATTTAAGAAGATGAAGGACCGATGAGCAAGTAAGAGATAGAGCGTAGAATTTATAATTCCAAAGTCCGAGCGACCTTCGCTCATACACTTGTCTTTGGAGAGCTTAAACGTTTGTAATCGTGAGAGAAATACCAAAAGAGTGACTTAGTGAGATAGTGTGATCTACTAAGTGTTTGCACTCAAAGTTGTAATCTCTTGTTGATTGCATAGTGGAATCCAGCCAAGAAGGTTGTTAGCATGGGAGAGTGGACGTAGGCTTGGATTAAGCCGAACCACTATAATTTCCGTGTTCTTATTCTCTTCCCTAACTCCTTTGTTTGAAGTTTATTTTATTCTGCATATACTTGCCAAGATTTATTTTATACACCTATTCACCCCCCTCTAGGTGTTCATACTAGCACTCATGCACAACATGAGTTAGATGACTTACCTTGGCCTTAGATTCCACCTGCATATTAGCACATATTAAATAGGCACCCAAGCAATCACAAAAGATCGAAATATCAATCAAATCGATTTAGTCGATTACATGTCAATCGGACCATTCATTGGTCATTTCAATCAATATTATATTTTCTGCACGATGGAATATCTAGTCGTCAAGCCCACGTGCTTTCTCCAGGATGATGTACCAAGTCTTCGAGCCTACGTGCCTTTTCTAAGACGACCTACCTACTCATTGAACCCAAGTACAATTTCCAATGTGGAATATCTAGTTACCGAGCCTACATGCATTCTTCAAGATGACATATGTACTCATCGAGCCCACGTGCATTCTCCAAGGTGATGCATCAGGTCACTGAGCCCATGTGTCTCTTTAAGATGCCATACTGAATCAGTGAGCTCACGTGCATTCTCTAAGGCGATGCATCAAGTCATTGAGCCCATGTGTCTCTTCAAGATGCAAAATGTACTCATTGAGACCACGTGCATTCTCCGAAGTAATGCATCAAATTACCGAGCCCACGTGTCCTTTTAGATGCCAAATGTACTTATTAAGACCACGTCCATTCTCCGAAGTAATGCATCAAATTACCGAGCCCACGTATCTTTTTAGATGCTAATACTTAATCACTGAGCCAACTTACCCTTCTCCAGGTGATTTACTTTCTACCATGATTCCACTATGAAACAATGCCTTTCTTTATAGTTCACAAGTCTACTATTGATACTAACAACTGATACCCAATTATTTCTCAATCAAATAATCTAAAATCAACTCAATAGGAATATATCATAGAAATTCACAATTTAATCAGTTCCATACAAATCAAAACTTAATTAAATAAACGGATTGCACCACAACAATCAACAAAATATTCCGATCACCGGCCATCCCGGTTGAATTTCTGGAAAATAATTAATTAAATAATTAATTTCAAAAATTAAATAAATAAATACAATAATTCCAATTTAGCACAACATAAAGCTCAATTAAATAAATAGATTGCACCACGATCATCAACATAAAATCCCGGTCATTGGCCATCCTAGTTGAATTTCCGGAAAAGAAATAATTAAATAATTAATTTCGAAAATTAATATTTACTTCCTAAAAATTCCATTTATGCCCGAATTGCCTAATTAACACTTGATAAGGGTCGGGAAAAATCCCAAGAAGTATCCAATAAATACTATAGGCAATTCTCTATCTAAGTACACTAACCACCTAACTAATATGCAATGCAATTAACTAATAATCGCTAATCCATTCTAATTTAACCACCTAATTACACTTAACTAGCATTAATCAACATTTAAGTATAATTAGAAAACTAAGAAGGCATTGTTGGAGAAATCCTCGTGAAGAGTTTTGAAGTTGACAAAACGTTTCCATTAGTCTAGTCTGAAGGTGCTGCGGACTACGGTAGTTAAAGTCCGAAGACTTCCTGGACAAATGCAGGCTCAGACTCAAAGTCTATCCTCATTGATAGTCTCGATCCGTTGAAGAAAGGTTATTCCCGAACTGGATGTTTTGTTCAGGATTTAACCTTATCATCTGAAGAAGATCTCGTGGCTGGAGAAGACATATCGAATCCTTTGATTGATCAAGTTTGATTCAATGACCAAAGATTCGATGATTGTCTAAATATTATTGGAAGGTTCTACTTATGGAAACCGAGATCCTGATTGTATGGGCGAACAGGATTGATGGGCTATCAACACGTTCCTTTAATAGCTCGAACGATCTTCCTAATTGATTCCGTCCAACGGGTAGATTGGAGGAATTCCTTTGGTAAGTGCCAACGGGTATGATGGCATAAAGGAGTATATAAGGAAGACGTCCTTAGTTGTTCAAGGAGTGCGCGATAGAAGAATTCCAAAGTCTGAAGCTCCTAATTGTTTAGATAAATCCTTTGAGCGAATACTTGTATACAAAAGAGAGTCTATATTTGTGAGAGACCTTGAGGAGGTGTGGTAGTACATCTACGCTGTGGAATCAAGGCAAAGCTGTGCTGTAACTACTCTTTTGATCATAGTGAAATCCAGCTGGTGGGGCTGTCGGTGCGGAAGAGTGGACGTAGGCTTGGAAAATCTGAACCACTATAAATCCTGTGTTCCAATTTCTCTCTTTCTACCTTGATCGTATTTCAATTTGTTAAGAATTGCTTCCGTATATCGATAAATTGTTTGTGCGCCTATTCACCCCCCCTCTAGGTGTTTATACTAGCAATATCAGGCATTAGTGAGCAAAACTCACTTGGCAAAGTGAAGACCAGAACACCGCGATAATGATGCAACAGCGGCCGAACTTGGGCTCGCGACGACACCCGCGGGCTTGGACTTGGCTATGGACTAGGCCTACTTCACGAGCCCAAGATGGGCTGAACTACTAAATTTGCTGGGCTTCAAAGCTGGGTTGAACTTCAAATGGGTTGAAGACTGCTGGATTGGGCCTAAAACTAAAATTAATGGGCTGAAGCTACGGGCTGCAAATGGCCTAACTACTGGGCCGAATTGATGCAAGCTTCAGGTGGGCTGAATTGCTAAATCTTTAGACCAAGGTTGCTGAACTTCATGGGTTGGCTTGCATGAAGTTTTTGGGCCGGGCGAAGGAGCAGCAAAGGCCGTCGTTGGGCCTCGACAATTGAAGACTGATTGGAGTCTTTGGGTAGCTGGACGTTGGCCGTGTGGAGCTGAGGGCTATCAATTGTGGTGGTCTCCGATGCTGATTTGTTGACCGTGAAGTGGCTGTAGTCTCGGTGGATGAAGGCACGTGTGGCAGATGATGGCAAAAGCGACCTCTCGATGGATTTGCTGGGTCAACAAACCGCCTAAGAAGATGCAAGGTTGATTGAAGCTTCGATGGACCTCGACACCGTGGCAGCTTGGAGTGAAGACCGAAGGAAGTGGATGGCTGCTAGCGGTGGAATGGGCTGCACAAAGTGGAAGCAAGCTGGCAGAGAAGTCGGTGAAGCTGAGGTAAACGTGGACTGCTCGAGGAGGGTGATTTCGACAGAGATGTATGCTGATGGAGCACGCGGCAGGTGGCCGAAGTTGCTAGATGTGGCCGCTTGGTGATGAGGCTACTTCGATTGATGCAGTGGCAGCAGACGTTGGCAAACCGAAGCAGAGAAGGAGAGGATTCAGTGGTCAAAAATGCAACTTCGGTGGATTTCATGGCTAGTTTGTTGACCATGAGCTTGCGGCGTGAAAAGGAATTGTGGTTGAAGCACGCTCGGTTCGTGAGTTGCGGTCTCACGGGTTGAAGAAGAGAGTAACTGGAGAAATTGGTGGGCGTGGGGGTGAAAGTTTGAGGGGGATGAGTCTACACTGAAGAAGAAAGTGGGATGGCTCGAGGGAAGGCAAATGAAAAGATCGACAGAAGCAGGTGGAGAAAAAGCATGCGTCCGAGAGAGGAAAGAGAGGAGAGGGGGAGCAAAAAGTCAAGCCCTTATCCTCATAATCATCAAGCCTTAGCCATCCCATTTATTGCTTGTTCCCCATTTCTTTCCAACCTTAATATTCACAAATAAACCAAATTGAAGCTCAAAATTGCTGCCTTTGCCTTAATCCGAATTTCACCAATATTAACTTCAATTCCTCACTCAAATCACCAAATCGAGGTCCAATTTCGATGAAAGAAAATACGGAAAAATTTTCTGCAAGTCCCTAACACTTAAAGACTTGGCTCGGAAGTCCCAATTTCCTTTAATTGAGCTTGTCCAAATTTTCGCTAATTTTCCGCAGCATCCGATTCGATTTTCCATAAAAATTTCGAAATCTCTGAAAAATCTTCTGAGACTGAGTTGTCGTTCTTAAATTTTATTGTGATAAGACAAAATCTTCAATTTATGAAATTAGACTCAAATTGGCAGTTAATTTTACTCGGGCACGTTTTTAGTGTGACTTAGGCTACCAAGTAGTTTTCAGAACTTTTTAGGACAAATGACCCGTAGTCAATTTTCTTCGAGCCACGATGAACCCACTCGACACATTGGCGACTCTCGATTGTCGTGAAAATCTAGAGGATTCAAATACGGACACAGAGTACCAAAACGACAATAAAATCAAATTAGTGCCGATCGATGAGAATTTTCCAATTTAGTGGAGTCACCCACGATCGATCATTCATTTTGGTCGAACCGACATATCTCTGATCTTAATACGATTTTTAACTGTGCCGTAATGATCTCTAAAGATGAGCACGGCCAAGAAGTTAATTCCTGGTCGAATTCTCAAGTCTATCTGCCTTAAAGCTCTTAATTGCTTACCTAATTAGTCTAGTTATCTCGTGAGTGGCCAACTCAGAGAAAAACACTGTAGTCGTGTCGATGAAATGCCCAATTTATCTAATCGAAATCATAACCCGAAAATCTGGATGTCCCATGGCAACATACTTAGCAACGTCCGTCTTCATGCCATACCACTAGTAGTTTTATCAAAGGTTCTGGTACATCTTCATATTACTAGGGTGGATATTGTAATTACTTCAGTGCGCTTCCGCCATAATTTCTTCCTTGAGCTTATCATGATTAGGTATGCACCAATGCTCATGGAATTTCACGGTTTCGTCTCTTGCAATGCAAAAATCACTTCCTTTCTTGTCCATGGCTTGTTTCCGAAGCCTTTGAATCTCCAGATCAATTTGCTGTAATTTTATTTTATCTTATGTATTATTTATGGCTCAATTCTAAGTGTAGCCAGCAAACCCGCAAGTCGTCTTATCTCGAACTTCAAGTCAGAATCTCGAACTTCTTCTAGGAGACTCCATTCTTGAGCCATTATTTCTACAAGAGAGGACTTACGGCTAAGGGCGTCGGCAACTTGATTTGCTTTGCCAAGATGTTATAATAATTCACAATCATAATCCTTCAAAAGTTCCATCCATCGCCTTTGCCGCATATTCAACTCCTTTTGGGAGAATAAATACTTCAAGCTTTGATGGTTGGTGTATATCACAAACTTTTCTCTGGAAAGATAGTGTTGCCAAATCTTCAAAGTGAAAATAATTGCAACTAGTCATGAGTTGGGTAATTCAACTTGTAGGGCTTTAATTGCCTAGACACATATGCCACAACTTTACCATACTGCATTAACATGCAATTAAGTCCTTTATGCGAGGCATCACCATATATTTCAAAACCTCTTGATCCAAACGGAAATGCGAGTACAAGAGCCGTTGTAAGTCTCCGTTTTAATTCTTAAAAACTCCATTCACATTTATCCGTCTACTCGAACTTCACATCCTTCCTTAATAATTGAGTGAGGGAAGCAGCAATACTAGAGAATTGTTCCACGAATCTCCGGTAGTACCTAGCCAAACCAAGAAAAATCCGAACTTCGGCAACTATAGTTGGTCTTGGCCAATTTATTACTATTTCCACCTTAGTAGGATCTACTGATATCCCTTCACTAGTCACCACATGGGCCGGAAATACCATGCAATTTAACCAGAACTTGCACTTATTGAATATTGCATATAGTGCGTGTCCTCGAAGCATTTGCAACACCATTCTCAAGTGTTGCTCATGTTATGCCATATTCTTTGAATAAACCAGAATGTCGTCAATAAATACTATGACAAAGGTGATCCAAATACGGCTAGAATGCTCGGTTCATGAGATCCATGAAAGCTACTGGGACATTTGTCAAATTGAACGACATAATGGTAAATTCATAATGCCCAAACCAAGTTCTGAAGGTTGTCTTCGGAATATCTTCTTTCTTGATTCTCAACTGGTGATATCCCGAACGTAAATCAATCTTGGAAAATACTGCCGCTCCTTGAAGTTGATCGAATAAATCATCGATCTGTGGTAGGGGATACTTGTTTTTTACGGTAACTCGATTCAACTGTCGGTAGTTGATACAAAGATGTAACGACCCATCTTTCTTTTTTACGAACAGGACTAGTGCACCCCAAGGTGAGGCACTAGGGCATATAAAACCCTTATCAAGTAATTCTTATAATTGCACCTTTAACTCCTTAAGCTCCGCCAAAGACATTCAGTACGACGCTTTAGAAATAGGTTCCGTTCCTGGAACCAGCTAAATAGTGAACTCTATCTCTCTTTCAGGCAATAATCCAAGTAGCTCCTTAGGGAATACATTAGGAAACTCTCGTACCACTGGGATATCGTCCAACTTTGATTCTTCAACTGACTTAATTTTTACGGTTGCTAAGTAACCTTGGCAACCTTTCTTAAGGAGTCGGACAACTTTTGTTACAAAAATCATAGGTGTTGAGGGTCCTCCTCCATTTCCGATGAATTGATAGTTGATTTCGATAGGTGGACTAAATTGGATTATCTTGCTATAGCAGTCCATTTTGGCTCGTTGTTTATGAAGCCAATCCATTCCGATGATAGCATCGAAATCACAAATATCTAATACGGCTAAATCTATTCTTCCTTCTTGTCCACTTATGACAATCCTACACTCCTTGCATCCCATAGTGGACAACATTTCATGTTTCATCGGGGTGGATATACTAAGAATCATCATTAGGGGTTTAGGCATCAATCCTACTATACGCATGAACCTCTCCGATACGAAAGAATGCGTTGCACCTGTATTGAACAAGGCATAAGCTAAATGATCGTGTAAAGAGACCGTACCTATGATAATGGTCTTGGAGTTCTCCGCTTCTTCCTACATCATGGCATATACTCGTCCTTGAACTAAAGGACGATTATCTTGAGTAGAAACTGTTGCGATTAAGCGAGTGATCGAACAATAATATAGACAAAAGAAGAAAAATAAATTGGACACCAGATTTACGTGGTTTAGTCGTAAAGACCTACGTCCATGAGGAGAGTAGCAGCGAATTTTACTATAGATCAAACGATACAATGAGATTACACACTCGAGTCACTCAAACACTCTCTCGGTGTTTCTCAAACCCCAATTTAACCCCAAACCTAAAGTGTTTATAAATAAACAACTCACTTGGAGATAAACTCACGGCACAAAATTATCGCACGACAAAACTCTACGTACGACGAGGCTTCGAGATCTTGCAACTCTTCTTCAAGCGGCGTGGACGTGCGTGGCTTCGTTATGCAGACCTTCGACGGCGTGTACCAGGCTAAAAGAAGAAAACCTGCGTAATATTTGCTTTTATATATGTGTGCCCAAGGTCAAACTTTTGACCTTGGGCCCCACCTCCTCCTTAGAGCTTCACGTGCAGGATTCGCAGACTCCTTTCTCTCGATTCTTCGCGTGGAGAAGCTTCATGCGGCTTTCCTTTTCTATTCTATAAAGGATTCCGCAGCAAAGAGGAAACTTTCCTCACCTTTTATTTTATTTTATATTTCTTCTTTTCTAGCGAATCGCTTTTTGTAAATACTCAAACTTGAGACATAATTAACAATCTCCACCTTGGCTCGACGTTTGAGCCAAATTACAATCGCTTCGTAAAAATTCAAATTCTGCTGCTACTTTCCTATAGCCCCCGATGGGCTCAACCGCCACAGATATTATCAAAGTCCAAGCCTTGCTTGAACTTCGCCATAACCGAGGACCTCATCAGAATACCAACTCCATATGCACCTTTAACTGCTCCGCAAGGATTTTCTGACGCAATCTCCTCAACCACAGATAAAGCAAAACCATTGTCGCATCCATATCTATTAGGAGATCGAATATGTACCTTGTCAATATCAGCAGTTATAGCAACCATTGGCTCTATAGGCTCCACCTCGCTACAAACATCATCTGTGTCAATTGCTTTGCTAGTACCCATATACGCTACCTTGGGAGTTTCTGGTCGCAACTCCACCTCAAGCCGAACACCGTCTAGATCCGTATTAACACTGCCAAAAAAACTCTTAGCCAGAAGTACTTGAGACTCATCAAGAGTAACTTCTCTGCTATTAACAGGTGAATTTATATCTGAACACCACAACTGATCACCTTGCTCACCTGGTGTATAGCCATGGAATATGCACATTGCCGTCTCATCGAGCTTACCGTCACTCACTCGAAAATAACACGGGCAACCAAACATTCTAATAATAGTATAACCAGCAACGTTACTTGACCACACTTCTTCAGGAATCTGCCATTCAATAGCAGTTGATGGGGATCTATTCACTAGGTAGCTTCTCGTACTTAGCACATCAACTAGAAATCTCCTAGCCATACCAGCACTAAAGATAATTTTTCGAGTCATCTCTAGTAATGTTTTGCTCATCAATTCTGCAAATTGTTGTGATTTACTGGCACTAGTGTAGCGTTTCACTATGCCATCTTTCATGCAGAATTTATTTGCCAGCTCCGAGCAAAACTCCATGCTATTGTCAGTCTGCACGTGCTTGATCGACTTACCAGTCTCCCTCTCGATCAAAGCTCTTGACTGCGTGATCCCGACACCAACATCAAACTTGTGCCTTGGCACAAACACCAAGGTCTTCCCCAAGCAATCAAAAGACTCTCAAACAGATGCATTCGACGTTTCCGGCGTGAAATTTGTCATTGTCTTACCTTGAAGTTTATACATGCCTTCGTGCTTCATTCCTTTCATTATTACCAAGGCACCTCGAACAACCTTCAGAATTCCACCTTTTGAAGAATATCTGCAACCAGCTGAATCTATGGCACCCAAGGAAATTAAGTTTTTTTTCAATTCTGGAACGTGTCTTACTCCAGTCAATGTCCTCACAATGCCATTATGCATTCTGATTTTAACATCACCAACACCCACAACATCGCATTTAGCGTTGTTCCTAACTGGACTTTACCACTACCCGTGCACTGATAAGTGATAAACCAGTTTCTATTTGGTGTGACATGAAAAGAACAACCAGAATCCATAATCCATCCATCAAACGATGAATAATCAGTGATAAAAAGACATAATCAACATTATCTACTACAGCTGCAACATTATCTGCAGAATTAACTATAATTCCATTACCTTTCTCATTCTTAACTTAAGGCAATCCCTTCTAAGATGCCCCCTCTTGCCACAGCTCCAACAGACAACATTAACAGTCCTAGATTGATTACGTCTGTTCATATTAGTACTACCATTACCTACACGTATTTTAGATATTCCTCTATTTTCATCTACTAAAGCAGCAAATACAGGTTCGCCGAATTCTCTTCTATGAATGTCATCGCTCAGAATCAAATCTCGAACCCCATCAAACGTCAAACTTGTTGATCCAAAGGAATTACTAACAGCGATAACGGTAGTATTCCAATTATCAGGCAATGAGAATAACAGAATCAAAGCACGTACCTCATTTTCAAAACCAATCTCAACTGAACTCAATTGACTAACAATCACATTGAATTCATTGATATGATTTGCAACCGACGCACCTTCTCTCATCTTCAAATTAAACAGACGTCGCATCAAACAAACCTTGTTGATTGCAGATGGCTTCTCGTACATATCCGACAGGGCTTGCATCAAATCAGCAGTGGTCTTCTCCTTCAGGATGTTAAACGAGACGTTATGAGCTAACGTTAGCCGAATAACACCCATAGCTCGTCTATCCAGAAAATCCCAATCAGCTTGCTTCATCGTCTCTGGTTTCTCCCCAGATAAAGGTAAGTGCATATTCATCTAGTAAAGATAATCTTCAATCTGCATCTTCTAGAAACTAAAATCCTTCCCATCAAATCTGTTGATTCTTACTTTTACTTCTTCTGTCGCCATCAATTCGCTTCAACTCAGCCAAGCCTGGCTCTGATACCACTTGTTGCGATTAAGCGAGCGATCGAACAATAATATAGACAGAAGAAGGAAAATAAATCGGACACTAGATTTACGTGGTTCAGTCGTAAAGACCTACGTCTATGGAGAGAGCAGCAGTGAATTTTACTATAAATCAAGCGATACAAGGAGATTACACACTCGAGTCACTCAAACACTCTCTCGGTATTTCCCAAACCCCAATTTAACTCAAACCCAAAGTGTATAAATAAACAACTCATTTGGAGATAAACTCACGGCACAAAATTATCGCACGATAAAACTCTACGTACGGCGAGGCTTCAAGATCTTACAACTCTTCTTCAAGTGGCGTGGACATGCGCGGCTTCGTTATGTAGACCTTCGACGGCGTGTACCAGGCTAAAAGAAGAAAACTTGCATAATATTTGCTTTTATATGTGTGTGCCCAAGGTCAAACTTTTGACCTTGGGCCCCACCTCTTCCTTAGAGCTTCACGTGCAGGATTCACGGACTCCTTTCTCTCAGTTCTTCGCGTGGAGAAGCTTCACGCGGCTTTCCTTTTCTGTTTCGTAAAGGATTCCGCAGCAAAGAGGAAACTTTCCTCACCTTTTATTTTATTTTATATTTCTTCTTTTCTAGCGAATCGCTTCTTGTAAATATTCAAACTTGAGACATAATTAATAGAAACCCCACTGGATGTCATTGGTTGTTGTTGTGATGGCAGTATAGTTTGTCGCCTTTGAGGGCAATCCCTCAACATATGGCCAGGTTGTCCACAGCCATAACATACTCCTTTTCCAGCTAAACAAGGGGCATTATGTGGCATCCGGAAATTTCGACGACCCTCGAATATGCCATGATCCATGACTAGGTGATGGAAGCATCATCAGACTAAGTCATTAGTATCATGTATGGACATTGTTTCGTTATCACCATTGGACCGATGGGTCACGTTTAGTATGGTCCGATCATCGAATAAATCATAGCCTTGTCGGAATCCCTTTACTTAAGATTATTGGTGAGACCAATCTCATAAGTAATTCTGCCGACTTCAGAAAAGGACGACACATAGTGGATTGATGAATTTATTATCGAACTTCGTCTGTCGACACCGATGTTAGACCCCCGCCGATTTATGTACATATTTCTCTTGATGACACGACCCAAATAGATCACCTAAGTGTACGTGGAATAAGAAAAGAATTTGGATTTTGATCAATTTATTTTAGAGAGCCGAAAAAAGTGGAATTCGACTGAGGAACATGCATGCCTGCGCGGAGAGGAGGACTTGTCCATGTCCAATGCCGCCCCAATCTCTCTCCATTCGGTCGACACATGAGTCAACCAAGGAAGGGAATGGTTGACCGAAGCATGCCCAGCAACGGCCATGTTGCCTCCCATTCGGTGGCCAGCGCACAGAGGAGGAGGAACCGAGCGGAAGCCACGCCCTCTCCACCTGTCTTCAGCCTTGGTTGCCACCGAAGGAACTCCATGCAATTGACTCTCAAAGTCAGCAAACCAAGGAACAAAACTCTCGGAGAAGTGAGGAGGAGAGAGAAGAACCGAATGAGAATTTTGAGTGAGTGAGAGAGAGAGAGAGAGTGAGCGAAACTTGAGCAGAGAGAGAGAGTTCGAGCAAGAGAGGCAGGCACACAAGTGTGAGCCGTGAGGAAGGAAGAGAAGGACCGCCTTCCGTCCGTGCTCGAGTTGCCGCTGTTGACGCCACTTGTCTTCTCCGCCGTCGAGCCGCATCGCCGAACCGAGCCCCTATTTTGCTTGAAATTGAACTAAAGAGCTTGAGGCAAGTGAAAGTCCATTAACCTATATCATATGGTGCTGTTGTTGTCTAGTGGAGTGCAATAGACTTGGAGATGTTTGGGTTGTGCATGTTGGATGCTGGATTTTGAATGAGTAGAAGTAGTTCTCTTATAATTAGTAAACTGTTTCATATAAAACGCATGACCTTTGATGATTCCGTGAATTTTCTGTAATTAGCTAGTTAGAATTGGACTTCAAACCCTTAATGAAAGCTGTAGGAAACATTCTTAGGAATAACATATCAAAATTTGAGAATGAATGGACAAGGTTTGGTCAGTAAAACCTTAGTTGCTTTGATTCACAGTATTTGTTACTAGGTTATTGGTCTAAAAGAAAAATAAAGGGGAAAACACGGCGGGTAGGCTTCCTATCCTGATCCGTGGTCACCCTCGCCATGCAGGAATCTCTCCTTTCAATGGGGGGATTTGTGATCGACATCGGAGTTCCCTTTGGATTAATCCACATTCCAAAGAAAATCAAGACTGGCCTTCCTTCCTTCCTTTCCCATTTCTCCGATCCACGTCTAACAGCCGTACCATTTCTTTCCTAACGATTAATTTTTAAGCATACAGGGTTCCTTCCATGCATTGATAATGGCGGAGATCGAAGAATTAATGCACAAAATCAGTTTGTGGACGATGTGGATTCCTCCTTTTCAGCAATCAGATATGACCTGTTCATCTAAACACTTGCTATATGTCAAAGTTATTTGCAGACTAATCTTATAGTCTGTAGCCCTGACGACATGAGTGGTTCTTGAAATGTGAAAAAGTTATAAGTAGGGAATCCAATTCACTTTCCATCCCTGACCACTTTCCGAGAACTGCAGCCAGCTTTGCAAAAAGTGGAGAAATTAAAAGTTGAACGGCGACAAAAATTGTGTGATCAAATCTACCATTCACTTCAGCCTTTACCAACATATGTACTAAGGACTATCCGGGTTTCCCTTCCATATTCTCCACCAGGATTGTTCAATTCTCTCTCTCGTGTGTGTATATGTGTGTGTTAGATTATATTTTCTTTTCCTTGAAAGTACCCTACACAATGTCATAGTCGAGCTATAATTTTTTCACGACTTAGTCATGTTTTCCTTCATCTCGGATTGGAGGGAGTGTTTTGATTAAAGGGTTACAAGTATAAACATCACCTGCTTTTATATTTAGATATATTTGAGTGTCCATTTCGTATAGCCTCCGATCGGATGTATGGTTTGCAGAAAGCATTGAGGGTATAGGTCACAATATTCTATACCTCTCAATTCCCATTTTTTTACCATGTGTAACATAAGGTTCTGATCTCCCGCCAGACGCCTTTCATGTGGTTCGCTGGTTCGCTGGTGAATGAAGTCATGAAAGATATCCTACAATCGCTCCTCTTCAAGGGTTCATTTTTCTAATAGCAATAATTTAGAACCTCCGATTGAAGTTTCTTATGCAACTGCATAATTTAAACACGTCGGCCTTTCTTCCATAGATAAATCCTTCGCTCTATCGCCACTTCACTAAGCGTGAAACTCGTGCATGATAAACCGACAAAAACTTCACCAGAAACGCGTCAAAACACTAGCAAAACTCACAGGAAATAAAAAAGACAAGACAAGGAAAAGCCCGGCACCCATTTGACGGCAAGCAAGCAGCACGATGTGAAAACCAAATGAAACAAGTGCATGATGATTTACCGGCTTATTTTTCAGACGATCGCGGACGGATGTCGTTAAAATACTGCAGAGAGCTTATAACAAAAAGCATATTCTCCCGCATATTTCTTGCAATTGGTTCCACGTGGCCATCGATCATTACGCATGCTTTTGTCCGTCACCTCATCAGATAAAAAAGTCTATCCATATTGGTACCCACGTGCTGATCTTCCTTTCCTTTCCCCACCTGCTGATCCTCCTTTCCCCACCTGCTGATCCACATAGAACGGTTCTCTTATGTTCTATATATATAAAGCTGCTGGATTCTCAAGCATTCAAGACCCTCAAAGCTTTGATCCATTTTCTCCAAGAACTCAACAAGTCCATATAGAGAAGCAGATGGCGGTTGCTCACTGGCTGGTTCTTTTTGTTACGGTAATTGTGGTGAGCAATATGCGGGATGTGAATGGCGCGTTACTAGCAGCGACCTTGGAAGCGATAACTAAAGCTAACGTGAACGGCCCTTACATCGGCATCGTGATTCCCAATCTTTTCGAGATGGGTCCACTTCTTAATTCATCGAACTACAGCGCTGCTGAAATCATAGATTTCTCAGGTAACAGTGCATTTTGTCTTGATTTATAGAGTTTCTAGAAAACATGGAAAATGTTTTCTTGGTCGAACTTAAACATGGACTCTTTGTTTACCAATATGAATGTGTGGATCGGTCATGAGGGTGATTGGCTTTCGGTCTGGTCCGATTCTATCTAGGAACTGGGAACTTGGACCGAGAGGATCGATTTTCAATTTTGGGATCAGGAATTGGATTGGACGGTCCTAGGACCAAGGTCCGGTCCCATGGAACCAATAATTTAGCAAAAACAATAAATAATTAAAGAAAATACTAGAGTTGTTACTATTTTTAGGATTTATTGCTATTTTTAAGAAATTAAAAAATATATATTTTTAAAAAAGAGTTAGTCTAGTCTGGTCCGGTCCCCCCTCTCGGAATCGGGAACCGGATTGACAATCACTGGTTCCATTTTTATGGAATCGGGAACCAGACTGATCCTTTTGGGTACTACATCAAATCGGTCGGTTTGGTCCAATGCGGGCAATTCTCGGTTTGGGCGGTCCGACATGCTCACCTCTAATTGGTTTTTTTTTTTTTTGTCATAGATATCATTAGTTAATTAATAACTCTTAAAGACATATGGGAAAAAAGTAGACGCTGAATTTTTTGGGGCATGTTTGGCCACAAAATTTCACTGAAAATGAAGTAACAAGGAAGGATTGAAGCAAAGAGATGTAGATTGACAATGAATTGTAAAATAGTTAGTTTCCCTAATAACGTTCAGGAAATAATCTTTCACTTTATCCCTGACACTTCTCCATCCCTTGACGGACTCCAAGGTAGAAGATTTCGATTCGGGACAGTCGAAGAGAGGAAAGTCATACTGGTCATGACAGGACTGAGTGTGGTATGTGTCCCGCTACTGTTTTCTTCAAAATATTGTGCCTGTCCTGTCAAATTTTCAAAATATATTTCGACAACGGCTTAATTTGGTTGCGACTAATGCGCTCGTGCGTCGCGATATTGAGGGAAAGTACGTATGAACTGGTGCAGATAAACGCAGCCATCACCACGCAGCTTCTGCTAAGCTTCTTCAATGTGGAGGGAGTAATTCATTACGGAATTGCTAGGAATGCTAACCCCGATTTGCACATCGGAGACGTCGCTATTCCCCAGTATTGGGCACATACCGGTCTTTGGAATTGGCAGGTTTTCCACTTATCAACCCGATTTTTAGATTCATCCACCCAATTCTTCGATGTGAAGGGAGTAACTTGACTTTTCTTTTTCTTTGCCTTGAAATTATGGGGGAAACTCTACAGTGGTTCTCGAAGTACAGGAGAAAGAAACTGTCGATGCGATTCGTTATTCTTTGTTTTTTCCTCCTAAGTTGCAAGTGGTTCTATTAGATTGACATTTTTATGGAGATGTTCACACTTAGGAGAGAGACTGGTTTTTTTTTTTTTTTTTTCCCTATTACGTACATAAGCCTACCATGCACGCTTTTATATTCTAAGAAAATAATAGCAATGGGGCGGCTTTCATAACATGCGTGTACTAGGGAAAATTATCCAAAAATATTTAAAGTTATTGTGCGGCGATTAGTTGAGTTCAGAACTTTTTTATTATGCAATTAACACTAAATCTTTTGACAATTTTCAAATGTGGTCCATTTAGTCAATTGTAACTGCAAATTATTGATATAGATCCCAACCGTCCTATATAGTATTCGGTCATCCACACTGATAAATATCAAAACAATGGTCTACGCACAGAGATATGGGCAGGGTCCAGAAGATGAACTCACATTGGAATCAAACGGAGACTACACGAGAACGCTTGGGCACTTGAGGTTTGCGAATTACACTACAAACGTCACGGGTTGTGCTTCACACGACAATCTCTTGAACAACATATGGTATCAACCGGAGGAAGTGTTTCCCGTCACAGGAACTCCTGAAGAAAGACAACACGAGTTCTGGGTCCCCGTCGGTTCCACCTACTTCGCAGTGGCCAAGAAGCTTGAGGTATTACTGCTCGATGCTTTCTAGGATTTGCTGTCGTATCTATATATGTTGGAAAAACTTTACTGAAACTGATTTAGAAGGTGAATATATGGCAAATCTCAGGAAAAAGTGTGCCGGGACCTCTGGGGCTTTCGGAAGAGTTTTACTCAACCAAAAGAAAGTCAGATGAGATCAGTACATGGAAAGGCATTATTTACATGAAGAGTAACTAAATGACTTTAGCAAAAATATCATTCTTGCTTATCACTTGAATAACACCGCTTTAGATATTTCGAACCATTATTTGAAAAGTATCACAATCGTGTAGAGTTTCATGAGTCAATACTTCAATAGAGAGAAATTTTGGCCACCTTTCTTGTCTATCCAAATTAATCATATATGATGAAGGGTCTAATTCACACATATTTTTTATGTATGTCACTCCTTAGGGCTTGAAATTGAAACCTTGCGTGACCACGTGCTTAAACTACACGCCGAGTGTAAGCACCGTTGAAAGAGGCATAAGTGCCAGCATCTACCTTGACAACAGCGCCTACCGGAGCTTCATCTACGACAAGTTCAATGTGAGCCCTGTGGACATGGAGAGCGCATCGGTCGCCCTAATCTGTTACCAGCAGAATACGCCTTTCATCGCCATCAGGGCGCTCTCTGACTTGGCCGGCGGTGGGTCTGCCGAGTCGAACGAGGCCGACACTTTCGCTGACCTCGCCTCGGACAATGCGGTGATGGTCGTGGTGGAGTTTATAAAGCAGCTTTCCTCCGAAACTCTCTCTAATGGCAAGATTGGCAGCCTAATATAATGTTCTATTGTCAATAATAATGCAATGATCCATTGCGTTTGTGTCTATTTGCGTAGCAACATGAACCCTGATGGGCCTTGGACCTTGGCATAGCTGGGGAAGAAACTTCAGCAGTGACCGACTGCCTCAAAAATTTCCCATATCATTTCCCTTACTTTAAATCCTCCCATAGTAATAAAAGATCAAAGTCACGAGGGTTTGATGATTCGAAATGCTTTCCTCTTACTTAACTTTGCTTGAATTATATATCAGATATTCATAAATTTGACTTTACTCAATTATGTTCGAGATTGGGCTCAAAATCAAGAACCAAAGGTAATATATAGGTCTACTTCAACATGAACTGTGTGTCGGTCTAGTAAAAGAGAAGATAGTGTCTAACTTTATTTAAATCTTAATATTAACAACATTTCCTTATTTCTATTGAAAGTAAGAAAGAACATTTCATTATTCAAGCTAAATCCATGAAAAAAGAAAGTCAGATCTTATTTTGACATTGTTGGTGAGTTTGTTTAAACTTTTCAGGTCCAAGTATTATTGGGCCTGGACTCTTCTTCTCCTTTATTTTATTTTATTTTATTTCTTTTACAGATATTTTGCTAGAACTTATTTAAAAACCAGGCAGGCCGAATGGAAGTCGTGGGCCTAGCTAGGGGTCGTTCCAATCATATAGTGAGAGATAAAGGTCAGAATATTATGATGGGTTAGGCCCTTTCAGTTAGATATGAATTGCCTAATTTGCGGAGCAGAAGTCCAAAAGGCAGTTGGTCAAATGCTTCAAGGAAGCAAGTCATGAACATTTTGGCAGCATTATCAACCACCATTCACCAATACCACACCGTTGGAAATGCCGCATGTCAAATAGTTTATAGTCTCAACTATTTAAATTGCAACATTTAGAGAATCATTCATCAAAATCTCATTAGTTGACATGATTGTCCATAAATTAAAAGTTGCCCCACAATATATATATCCATTTGTGATAATTGATACATATATGGATCCAGCAAAGTTCATATGGTTAGGCCTGATCCATCAACAGTTCACCGACTTTATAGATTTGTACAACACGTGCATCAAATTCACATGAATTGATACTCAAAGTCAATCACAACTTATATCATGCCAATAAATCCATAATATTAGCAAATTGAAAGGTGGCAACTTTCTTCCTTTGACAAATCCTCCGTTGTGTTGCCCCACTTCACCGAGTACGAAACGCGTGCATGATAAACTGACAAAAACTTCACTAGAAACACGTCGAAACACTATCAAAACTCACAAGAAATTTAAAAAGGTAAACGAAGGAAAAACTCAGCACTATAAGACAGCAGGCAGTACGATGTGAAAACCCAATGAAACTCCTGAATGTTGTCTGTTGCCCTACTTCATCGGGCACGAAACACGTACATGATAATTTACGGGCCTACTTTAAGACAATCTCGGACGGGGAAATACCGCCAAAAGCTTATAACAAAAAGCATATTCTCCCACATATTTTTTGCAGTTGATTTTAGGGTCAACATGATTCAAGAGTAAAACTTAAAATTTAAGAATTGGACTAGTGAGAACCTATTTAGTTCTAGGTTTAATATATGCTGAGTAAGTTTCAGATTTCAAAAATTGAAAAACCCGTTTTAATGAGTAGATTCTAAGTTTTAGATTAGTGGAACCTGGAACTTGGAATTTATAACTTGTAATCTAGAATTTAGAACAAGTTTTTGGATTTTTCTTTATCTATGCCTCCATGCAATCTTGCATTATTCCACATTATTTGATAATGAATGTATAATCTGGAACTACAAATATGAGTTTTCAATATATAATTGAAATTTTTATTTTGTTAATATTTCATATTTTTCTTGTGTCTAAATATAAGTTATAGTAAGTGAATTGTAACAATAAGTAGTAATCATTAAATGTTATAATTCACTCTAATCATTCAATAAACAATACAAGTGAAGTATGGATAGACTGTGGAATCTGTGATAGGGAATATTCCAGGTTCCAAGCTATGCAGGGTAGATTTCATATTTCAAAAAATGAGTGAACCTGAAATTAGTTACCTCTATTTAGTTCTACGTAGTCATCGCATCATTACACAGGTTTTTGTCCATCATCTAATCACTAAAATCTCAAGTCTATCGGTATGTGTCCCCACGTCCTGATCTTCATTTCCCTCATGTAGTTGCTGAGTTCAGAGATACCGCATTCATTCCACGTGCAGTATATACACACAGATATTGCAATCATCTGATCCACATAGAATAGTTCTCCTATGTTCTATACATATCAAGCTGCTGGATTCTCAAGGCATTAAAGACCCTCAAAGCTTTGATCTATTATCTCCGCCTGTTCCCTTCCTCCAAGAACTCAAGGAGTCCATATGACGACGCGAATGGCGGTTGCTCACTGGCTGGTTCTTTTTGTTACGGTTTTTATGGTGAGCAATGCCCGAGATGCGAAATGGCACATTACCAGCTGCGACCTTAAAAGCAATTGCGAAAGCTAACGGGAATGGCCCTTACATTGGCATCGTGATTCTTAACATTTACGAGGTGTGTCCGCTTCTTAATTCATCAAGCGACAACGCTGTTGAAATCATAGATTTCACATGTAACAACTGTCTTATGTCTTGACTTGCAGAGTTTCCTAGATAACATGTAAAATGCTTTCTTGGTCGGACTTGGACATGAACTCTTCCTTTTCCTTCTTGCTTGGCCAAGCATTAGCCACAAAAAAAAGGAAGGAGCTCACCCGAGGCTGCCAAGGCTCAAGCTTGCCAGCTTCCGAGTAGCTGAGCCTTAGCTAAATCTGGCGAAGTTGAGCTTTTTAAGGTCGGTGAGGCTTGAGCCACGCAAAAGGTTGATGAGTTCTAGATGGCGAGCTTCGAGCTCGAGCTCGAGCCCGTCCCTCACCTATGGCCGGTTACTAGCCCTCACCATGGTTGCTGACTAGCCAAAGAAGAAGGAAAAAATAGAAAAGAAAAAGAAAAAACAGATTAAAAATTAATTTTTTTAAAAAGAACATTTTTATAAGAATGAACGTTTTACAATCTTAAGCATAACCTTAAAAGGCTTCATCTCTTGTTACGTCTTAATCTCGGGATCCCTGAGACATAAAACAATAGATGCTGTGTCAATTAGAGGTGTGAGGAGAGGGGGTATTGGCACGTTTAAACAAGGAATACATCCTGGCAACCTGTCCCATAGGATGGGGACATGTGTAAGATTCATTAACTAAGGTCTCGAGCTTGAATGTTGAAGATTTGGGCACGGCCTTTGTGGACTAGAATTGAGTGTCAGGGACTTGAACACTGCCTTGCAATTTATGACGCTTAAAATTCGATTCCCGAGAATCGAGTTCAATTTCGTGGTTAAAAATCAATCATACGTGATTTTAGCTCCAATCCAACCAATTAGGTAGCTTTTAGGGATTTTACGGTGATACATCCCTTAACGGCTTCTGTGGGTTAGTTAACTTTCGTAGCAAATGCCCATTTCACTTTATCGAAACGGTTTTCGGGGATGTCACAACTCTTCCCATCTTATAAAAATTTCGTCCTCGAAATTTAAGCCATTACACACTTTGATCAAAAAGCGGCGAGTGCTTGTCTCATCAATCCTCATTGTCTCCCAAAGTCGCTCCTTCAATGACGTGGTGTTGCGGACCACTTTGACTAACGGGATAGTGCTTTCTGGAAAAACTTGCTCTTTGCGATCGACAAATCTGACGAGACTTTCAATGCTGACACACGATCATCCATGGCCAATTCTTCGAAATTGAGCACATGGGTAGATCGGGGCTTGTACTTCCTTAACATCGACAACGTGAAGGCGTCATGCAAACTTAGCGGACCTACATTGCCTCGGACTCGGTTGCCGTTCTTACCAAAGTACCCCTCATTGGTGACACATTCGGAAAAACGTGATCACAGACTTGGAATCAAAAAGACCTTTTATCTTTAATGCAAATATAGATTCATATTTGTATATACTGATTCTTGAACCAAGACTCTGGGCTGTTATCTTCCTTTCTCGAGCTTCATCCCAACACCTTGGAGTTACGCACGCTCACGCCGCCACAACGCTTCAAATGGAGCCATCTTGGTGCTAAAGCGACAAAGCTAGGCGAATTTGAAGGCGATCCTCCCAACTTCCTTTGAAGTCTATTACACACGCTTAACATGTCTTCAATCGAATTGTCATTTCAGGTTGTTTATACGTAGGATAATATGCAATAGTCTCTATCGGATTTATCATAGCTCAAGCCCCCTTTGACTCCTTCGTAATCCGATCAAAGTCCATCGTGATATACTCCCATTTCAAAAAGTGGCAAAAGTCCTCCGGCTTGCAATCTTGGGCTTTACTTGATAAGTCAAACACTTGGCCACATGCTTGGCGATGTCCGCCTTCATGCGACGACCACAGTTGTTGACGTAGGTTAAATACATCTTAATGCTTTCGGGATGAACGTTGTAAGTACGATTAGATAAAATTTATTCTCTAAGCTCTACATCGTCAAGTAAAATAATCGGTATCATGAAACTTGAAAATCAGCATTTCTTTTTTATCGGTATCCTCATGAAGAATTCTTTGTAATCCTTTGAGACTTCCTCTCAATGCATCGGCAACCTTATTTGGTCATCTTTCGGCAATTCCATCCATCGCCGTTGTCTCATGTTCAACTCCTTACGTAACGATGGTTGAAGATTTTTCCCCACACAAGTAGTGCCTCAAATCTTCAACGCAATATGATGGGTGCGATTCCCGAATGCGTCGGATAATTCAATTCATGAGGTCTCAGTTTGCAAACTCTGCCATGTTACATCGGCATTCCTGGATGGCCCGCATCACTATAGATCTCGAATCCTCGGGGACCGAGATGGAATCCGGCGCGGGTGCGGTATCGGCTTAACTTACAAATTTCTCTTCTTTCTTCGGGAGCTTTGTCGGAGCGGGCATTGAAGCCCTTCCATTAAATTGATCACTTAAAACAGTCATTAAAACTCGCATTTGCTAAACTTAGCATACCTCTTAAAAATTTGAAGCACTAATCTCGAATGATTCTCATGCTCTTCATCACTTCTCGAATAGACTAAGATGTCATTAATAAGGATATTCCTTGAACATTCTGTTTGTCAAATCCAAATCACAATCTTACAATACTCTCGTAAAGACTCAAATTGTCTTTTGTACAACCTCATTCACAGTTCATAGCGACGACTTCATAATCTCAAACCTTTAAAACATCGATACTCTTTATAACTAGTCACACCATTCATTGATCTTTGGCAAAGAACACTCTTCACCTAATTGAGATTGACGATAGTTGATACGCATAAAAACCATCTTTCTTCTTCTCACAAACAAAGGATGTTTCCACTATGCATGAATTCATCAATCTTCACATTTTCATCTTCAATTCTACCGAATTTTTGAGAATGGTTCCGGTGTTAGCTCGAAATCTCTTTCTCGGCGGTCGACGGTTCTAGTGACATCTAGAAGTTCTTAGACCCGCCGAGATGTCCTCCATCTCTAGTTCTCCAATCTGTCTTACCCAAGACAATCACCAAGCAACCTTGGCAACCTCCATCTAACAAACAGATTATTTTAAAGATTAATGAAATCGAAGATTCTTTTCAATAATCTCGACATTTTTATAAACTAATAAATTGTTCCATGACCATGATTCATTATCACCCGGATGCTCTATGAACTCACTATTCATGTGGCATATTCATGTGTGGCATCAAACTCACACCTCGCAACTAGTCAAGTACAAATGTTGCTAATGATTTCAACTTTTACTTCAGCAATTTAATATGTACCTAGGATTGATGCCAGGCTTTGGGCCTAGCCTTGATGAACCTGGGTATGGGTGTCGGGGCTTGGGCCTACCCTCAATGGACTCGAGCTCGAGCCGGGGTGTTGGAAACGTGGTCCTAAATGCCAGAGATTCGAGAATTAGCATTGGGGTTTTGTGTTCAAATGCAGAGTTTTGGATTTAAGTGTTGTTTTTTTTTTTTTTTTTTGGTAAAGTGGATTTAAGTGTTGTTATTTAGTCATACTTTGAAAAATATTTTTAAATTTTTCAAAGAGGAAATCATTTTGTCGAATTTAATCATAAATTTTCTGTTAACTCATTTTCTTAAGTGAACGAAATACCGGAAAATGAGGAAAATTTATTCCGCGAAACAAACAAAGTCTAAATACTTTAACTTTGTGTAGCATTTTGCATAGCATTAGTTAATTAAGAACTCCTTATGACACGTGGGAAAAAGTAGACGCTGCCCGCAAATTTTTTCGGGCATGCCACAAAATTTCACTGAAAAAGCTGTAACAAGGAAGGATTGGAGCAAGGAGAAGTAGATTGACAATGAAGTGTAAAATGGTTAGTTTCCTTAATAACGTTCAGGAAATAATCCATCACTTCATCCCTAACATCTCTCCATCCCTTGACGGACTCCAAGGCAGAAGATTTCGATACGGGAAAGTCGCAGAGAGGAAAGTCATACTGGTCATGACAGGACTGAGCGTGATAATGTATCCCTCTACCCCTTTTCTTTTCCTCTGAATTTTCTTATATTCGGTGCCCTTTTTGTAAAAAATTTCAAGATATCTTTCAACGAAGGCAAAATTTGGTTGCGACTAACGCACTTGTGCGTCGCGATATCGAGGGAAAGTACGTGTGAATTGGTGCAGATAAACGCAGCCATCACCATTCACCACGCAGGTTCTGCTGAGCTTCTTCGATGTGGAGGGAGTGATTCATTACGGAATTGCTGGGAATGCAAACCCTGCTTTGCACATCGGAGACGTCGCTACTCCCCAGTATTGGGCGCATACGGGTCTTTGGAATTGGCAGGTCTTCGACTTATCAACCCAATTTTTAGTTTTTATCGAAATCTGACAAGAATGGTTAAAAAATTGTATGATTCGAAGAAGATAATTTTATCTATTTTTTTTTACTTTGAAATCGCGGGGAGACTCTAGAGTCGTTCTCAAAGTAAATGAGAATGAAAACTTCGATGCGTTTCGTCATTCTTTGTTTTTGCCGCTTAAGTTGAAAGGGGTTTTTATTGGATTGACTTTTTTATGGAGATGGTCCCACTTAGAGAGAGAATGGCTCTTAAATACGTACATAAGCCTACCATGCGCTACTGTGGTGCTAGTGATAAAGGTACAAAAGGCAGGGCATTCTAGCACGCTCTTGGTATACTCTAAGAAAATAGTAGCAGGAGGGTGGCTTTCATACCATGTGCATAGCGGGGCAAATTGACCAAAATGCTTTAGGTCTATAGTGCAACGGTCATTTGAGTCTCAAATTTTCTAATTTGATCAATTTAATTCTAAATCTTTTGATGATTCTCCAATATATTCCATCAGGCTTACTTTAGTTGGAAATTGTTAATTTAGACCGCGGTCATCTTATGTGGTATGACTCACTATATATATATTATATTCTTTTATATTTCCTTTTCTCTTGTGCCTATCTCAACGATGGCTGGCAACTATTCCTCACCTAGGTCTAGGCTGATCGCCGGCCATCAAGACTAGATACAGGAGAAGAGGAAAAGAAACATAAAAGAAAAAAAAAGGGGGAGAAAAAAAGAAAGAGATCCAGAATATTTGTTTATCCTTTTGTGACCTAGTCATGTGTAATGTATTTCATCGTTTCCCTATGAGAAATGGTTATACATTACACGGTCATCCACACAGATAAGATCAACACAACGGTGTGCACACAGAGATATGGGCAAGGTCCAGAAGATGATCTCCCATTGGAATTCAACGGAGACTCCACAAGAAAGCTTGGGCACTTGAGGTTTGCATATTACACTATAAACATGACGGCCTGCGCTTCGCACGATAATCTCTTGAACAACATATGGTATCAAGCGGCGGAAGTGTTTTCCATCACTGGAACACCTGAGGGAAGATAGCACCAGTTCTAGGTCCCTGTTGGTTCCGCCTACTTCGCAGTGGCCAAGAACTTGAGGTACTCCTGCTCGATGCTTTCTAGGGTTTGTTGTCGTATCTATACACGTTGGGAAAACTATACTGATACTGATTTATAGAGTGAATATATGGCGAATCTCAGGAAAAAGAGTGTTATGAGATCTCTAGGGTTTTCGGATGAGTTTTACTCAACCAAAGAAACCCAGATGAGATCAGTACATGGAAAGACATTATTTACATGGAGAGTAACTAAATGACTTCAGCAAAAATATCATTCTTGCTATCACTTGAATAATACCGCTTCAAATACTTCGAACCGTTATTTGGAAATTATTACGATCATGGAGTTTCATGAGTCAATACTTCATTTTGTGATGAAGAGCAGATAGGGGTACTTCAAAAATTTGAAAAGAGACAAATTTTGGCCACCTTTCTTGTCAATCCAAATTTATTATTTATGATGAAGGGTCTGATTTGAGCATATTTTTTATATATGTTGCTCGCTAGGGCTTGAAATTGAAAACTTGCGTGAACGTGACCACGTGCTTAAACTACACGCCGAGTGTAAGCACCGTCGAAAGAGGCGTCAGTGCCGGTAGCTACCTTGACAATGCTGCTTACCGGAGCTTCATCTACGGCAAGTTCAATGCAAGCCCCATGGACATGGAG
Organism: Eucalyptus grandis; assembly: GCF_016545825.1. Taxonomy (NCBI): domain Eukaryota; kingdom Viridiplantae; phylum Streptophyta; class Magnoliopsida; order Myrtales; family Myrtaceae; genus Eucalyptus; species Eucalyptus grandis. Next base: position 53,936,500 of record NC_052614.1, read on the forward strand.
AGCATGTCGGTTGCCCTAATCTGTTACCAGCAGAATACGTCTTTCATCGCCATTAGGGCGCTCTCCGACTCGGCCGGCGGCGGGTCCACTGAGTTGAATGAGGCCGACACTTTCAGCGACCTCGCCGCAGACAATGCGGTCACGGCCGTCGTGGAGTTTATAAAGCAGCTTTCCTCCAGCATGCTCTAATGGCAAGATTGGCCGCCTAATATAATCTCCTATTGTCAATAATAATGCACTGATCGATTGCGTTTGTGTCTGTGTAGCGACATGAACCCTAATGAGCCTTGGACTTTGGCATAGCTGGGGAAGAAACTTCGCCAGTGACCAGCTGCCTAAAAAATTTACCATATTATTTTCCTAACTTTAAATCCTCTCATAGTAATAAAAGATCAAAGTCACGAGGGTTTGACGATTCCAAATGCTTTCCTCACACTTAACTTTGGTTGAATTATACACTGGATATTCATAGATTTGACTTTACTCAATCATGTTCGAGATTGGACTCAAAGTGAAGAACCAAAGATAACATTTAGGTCTACTTTAGCACGGACTGTATGTCGGTCTACTTAAAGAGAAGATACTACCTAACTTTATTTAAATCTTAATATAAACAACGTTTCTTTATTTCTATTGAAAAAAAAAATAACATTTCATCCATGAAAAAAGAAAGTCAGATCTTATGTTATTTTGACATTTTCATTGAGTTTGTTTAAACTTTTCAGGTTTAAGTATTATTGGGTCTGGACTCTTCGGCCCTGTTCGATAAAATTTGTTTACGTTCTTTGGAATAACTATTTCTGTTCTTTTATACCTGGGAACGAAAAAGAATAGAAACATGTTTGGTAAAATTTTTGTTCCTAGGAATAAAAAATCTATTTTTTTTTTTTTTTTTTGGTTTCTGAGAATAGATTTGGAGCTGAAACAAGAAATAGAAAAAAGTAGCTTCTTGTTCCAAGGAATAATTTCTAGAATCTATTTTTTTCTCTTTTCTTCTTCTCTTTCTTTTTTTTCTTTTTCTTCTTCTTCCTTTTGGCCGGCCCCAAGGGCACCATATTCTAGGAGCCCAAACTATGTGATTGAATAAGTCCTCTCGCCAACCGGCCAAACGAGGGTTGGCAACCTCGCCGACCCCTGGAGACGCTGAGGCTTGGCCTTTCCTTGGCTGACGGTGGCTCGGTGAGGCTGAGCCTTGCCGGTGGTTGGGCGAGCTCAGCCTCACCAGATCTAGGCGAGCTCAACCTTGCCTAGCCAAGGCGAGGCCAAGCCTCGTGCAGCCACGGCAAGGCTTGGCCTCCCTAGTTAGCGTGAGGTTGGGCCTTGCCAAACCAGCCGAGGTTGAGGCTTGTCGTGGCCAGGGCCGGGCCTTCGGCAAGCTTGCCGGCCTCGCCCGGCCCGCGCTGCCACCACCATGGCCGACGACTGACCAAAGAGAAAAAGAAAATGGAAAAAGAAAAAAAGGAAAAAATAATTAAAAAAAAAAAAATCTAACAATATTACCAAACGTATTTTTATCTCGAGAATAAAAATTTTGAGAAGTTACAAAATGCGTTCTTTTGCTTAGAAATTATTCTCAAGAACAAAATTGGAAAAAAAATCATTTTTGATAAAAAGTTGCTATTTGGAATAGAAACGTTACCAAACGTGTCATTCTTATTCTCCTCCTTTTATTTCATTTATGGATTTTTTGCTAGAACTTATTTAAAAACCAGGCAGGCTCAATGGAAGTCGTGGGCCTATTGGTAGGGCTCTTTCCAATCATAGAGCGAGAGATAAAGGTCAGAATATCACGATGGGTTAGGCCCATTCAATTAGAGATGAATGGCCTAATTTGCAGTGCAAGAGTCCAAAAAGCAGTTGGTCAAGTGCTTTTAGAAAGCAACTCATGAACATTTTGGCAGCATTATTAGCCACCATTCACCAATACCACACCATAATGCTGCTGCATTTCAAATGGTCTCAACTATTTAAATTGCAACATTTTGAGGATTGCTCAAAATTATTAAATTAGTTGACTAAATTATTTACGACTGAAAGTTACCCACAATATGTATCCACCCATAATAATCGATACATATATCAAATATTTGGATCCGACAAAGTTCATGTGATTAGGCTTGATCTATCAACAATTTAGTAACTTTAAAGATCTGTACAGCATATGTATCAAATTCAGATGAATTGATACTCAAAATTAATCACAACTTATATCGTCTCAACAAATCCATAATTTTAGCAAATTGAAAGGTCGCAACTGTCAAGCGGCTTATCTTCTTAAGGACCAAAAATGAAAAAAAAATGTCTCCAACAACCCCATCTGGGTCCATAATAAGTATCCTACCTACAAAGTTCCTTCTATTAATCTAGGGGAATCTTTTGCAGTTGCATGTGTGGCACAGCTAAGCTCTTCAGTCTGTTCATTGACTCGCGAAAGGAGATTCCTTTTTCCCCTGCTTCAATTAGTGCTCCACGGGCAATGGGAAGTCATCATGAACAAGATGACAACTTCATCAATTGCCCCTCCCTATCTCTTTTCAATAATGCAAAGTCAGTGGCCGTCATTTTTTGCTCCACTACCGTATGTTCTTCCAGCAGTTGGAGGCTCTGATGAAAGCAACATATCTCCTTGGAATACATGCGGATGCTTTGACATGAATAAAAGGGGGAAGAAAGAAAAGAAAAGAGATTGAGCTCCAAAGGGTCGATGGAATAAATGTCTGAATCAGCGAGGAACATGAGGTCTCGTCCTCACAAATCTTCTAGGCCATGACAAGAATTGCCCCGTCTTTGATCGGAGCTGGAGAACCAGGTTTGTCTCGATGTCCGATGCTCGATTGGCGATTCCCCATTTCTCTTTATATGTTTAACTTAAATGGGTGACTGGCTTTATGTATAATCATGGTCAATATTTTCTATATGCAAAATTGAATCTGGGTCTTGAACCCATAAAGCATTGGATTGATTGATTGATTGAGGTTTTCACTATTTTAAAGTCAAAGCCACACAGGCAAAAGCATAGTGAAAAGGTACGATGAGGAAGACGGCACCAAACTCTACACTGGGAAACACTCTCATAGCCGTAATAAATAAAGAAAAAGAAGCTTTAACATAAAAAATAAATGTAAAGTAACCTAATCGAGTGGATTAAGACAATTCTTTTAAGCAGCCATGGAGCGGCTAGCACTTGCATCTCGGCTTTTGCGTTGGTGGGTGGATCGATGTGTATTATGAACCTTTTGAACAGATGGAGGTCGAATAAAGACAACATATATTATCGAGAGCAACTTCTACTCGGGAATCACCTCGTTAGTGACAAATAGGCCCCCCTGCCTGGAAATTGGCATTAGGCGTGTAACCGGTGTTGGAAGTTTAAAGAAAAATTCTCGAAGCACATTATAAGTTTAATGTATTATTCGGATTGATCAATGGTAGGTGGATTATCTTCTCATTCTTGAATTTGGATCAAGTCATTTCTGCACTTTTATTTAGGCCACTTTCTTGGGCAGTTTATATTCGTTGATAACTCCACGGACAATGTAAAGGGTAATGAGATTTTCTTTAGAATCTTATTGATAAGTGTCTCAAGAGCACTTAAAAAGTGTAATAAATGTTACGTCTACACGATGAAGTCGAAGTAATGGAAACTACAAATTTTTCTTTGTTAGTTGCTTTACGAGTGCTTCGAAAAATTTATTTTCTTTACAGCTTTCTTTGATTTCTCAGTAGAATAATTTTCTCAAACTTCATACTAGATCCCATATACAGTTATCTGCCTCTTCAGTCCATTAAAAGGCAAAATATTCACGCCGAGATCACAATAATAACTTTCCTTTATCTATTTTCTCGAGGATCTGACTTGTTGCATGAGTTTCAATCTGAATTTCGATATTATTGTTTATCCTTAAAGAAAGTATTAATATGTATCCCATAGAAAGATCCAAATTATTAGTAAACCAAAAAAAAAGGAAAGAAGTGGGAAGAGATGGGCAAATTATAATAATATTATTCGGTTGTTCACGTGATTTCCTTACAGAGATAATGCACATGCAATTGCAGGCATGCCGTCATAATTCTTGGCTCATGAACAAAAGGAAACTCTACTAGCGTTATAAAATGGAGTGTCATTGTACTTGAAAAGGCCAGTACTCCTTTGAATGTTTCCGGGAGGCCTCTTATCCTCATCGACCTTCTAAACAAGAGAGAGAGAGAGAGAGAGAGAGAGAGAGAGAGAGTCTTCATCCTCGCAATCGGCCGCAAAAATGGCGAAAATCGCACTGGGAAACAGCCGTGAGGCCACTGAGCCGGACTGCCTCAAGGCCCTTGTCATCGAGTTCGTCGCCACCTTCCTTTTCGTCTTCGCTGGAGTTGGATCTGCCATGGCCGCCGGTAATACCTCTCGGTCGTCTTGATAAAAGAATTGATGATTATTGTTGTCTTAGTCATCATAGAGCACGTCTTATCATGATGATGTCAATAACAAGATTTTGCATATAGTTTAGAGTCTGAACTTCAGAATTCTGGGAATATATTTCTCTCTCTGATCATGACATTAGGATTAGACCGTATAAATAACAAGAATTTTGGTGAATCTATATGATCAGAGAGGCTAGCGGCAGATGCTTTCGTGGGGCTGTTTGGCGTGGCTATGGCGCATGCGCTCGTGGTGGCCGTGATGATATCGGCCGGCCACATCTCCGGCGGCCACCTCAACCCTGCCGTGACACTCGGCCTCCTTTTCGGCGGTCACATCACCGTTGTCCGATCGGTCCTGTATATGATCGACCAGTTGCTTGCCTCCGCTGCAGCTTCTTTTCTTTTGCAGTATCTCACTGGGGGACTGGTAAGACATTCGCTCTTCAGCCTAGTCTTGTCAGGCGCGAACGAAAAGATCAATACCCAATGATCGCATACGGTAGATCACAAAGTACGCAGTACACTAAGAGCTAAAGTCTTTTAGATAGCAAGATTATATGTACAGTAGATCGATCCTTATCCCGTGTTCAAGCAATCTGAGATTCTACTACTGCACTAGCTTCGCCAAGCATAGTGTATTATCATCTGTTTTTTTCCATAACAATCGCAAAGTTAATGATCTAATCAATTTTTTAATGACACTTTTGCCAAGGAGCTTCACGTTGTAGCACGTTTTCTCTGAAATGGGCGTTATTTCTTTTCTTAAACTAAAAGATAGAGAGAGAAAAGTAAGAAAAAGACAATCAAATGATGGGTCTCCGAGCTGTATATTCTTGTCCTCACTTCACATTTTTTGCAAAACTTTATGACTTCTTTTTCTTGTGCAGGCTACACCAGTACATACCCTTGGGAGTGGAATGACCTACCTCCAAGGGATAATATGGGAGATTGTCCTGACGTTTTCCCTGCTGTTCGCCGTCTATGCCACCATTGTGGACCCCAGGAAGAGCTCACAGGGGGCCCAAGGCCCGATCCTCGTTGGGCTTGTCGTCGGTGCCAACATCCTGGCCGGCGGAGCCTTCTCCGGGGCCTCGATGAACCCGGCCCGCTCCTTCGGGCCTGCCCTGGCGAGCTGGGATTGGACCGACCACTGGGTCTACTGGGTCGGACCCCTCGTTGGTGGTGGCCTTGCCGGGTTGGTTTACGAGAACTTCTTCATCTGCCGATCTCACGATCTCCTTCCGACTGCTTAGGCTTTCTAATTCTAAGTGATGTTTGTAATCGGACGTATGTATGGTGGGCTTTGAATATTACTCTGGTAGTCCAACCCAGTCTATGTAAAAATCCCGTGTTGCTATGATGCTGAATGAAAGTTATGTCGTGAAATCCATTTGCAATCAGCTATTCGTTTGGCCGAAAGAAGACTTTGGTTAAGATAAGAAAAAAACCTAACATCCCCCATTGATTTTAACACAGACGATTTTTGTTAACAGATATTGTTTCTACGTACAATGCCATGGCTTTCAATGAAAATGAAAACCGATCATAGACGTACCAACATGGGCTTAATGAATAATTAGATAAAAAGCAGCATAAGATGGGAGACAGAAGAATACGAAGGATGAGAAATGATAAGGAGAAAGTAGAGGGAGGTTTTTTTTTTTTTTTACTAAATCTTTTCTAAGCAAAGTAATTAAAAAGAAACTGTCATTTTTTTTTTTTTTTTTTTTTGGGTTTGTGGTTATGGCGAAAATTACTTTAGGAATTGGCCGACAGTCAGCCAAACCATATTAAGACCATTGGCACGTTAGAGTACCTTGCCACCTTCCTCCTTGTCTTCACTATGGTCGTATCCGGCGTGATTGTCGGTACAATATGGCATCTGATGGTACACTTAATTGTACATGAACAATATGACCCTTCTTTGGAATCTCCCCTTTTCGCCAATTACCCTAGCCAAATAGTATCACTTCGTACATGAATAAGGGTAATTTCTTTTTTTTCTTTTTTGGTTTTAAATCTTAATTAAGATTAACTTCCTGTTGATTGAGATTAAGCTTCTCTCTTGAAGGCTATTAATTTCCAGTGTCGGTCTCCTTTTGGAGTCTAAAAGGTCTTGGCAATATTTTCTAAAAAGTCCAAAACTTATTGCTTTTTTATCAATTCAATTTTAAACTTTTCAATTTTGTCATTTGAATCTTAAATCTTTTCACATTTTATTAATTGAGTTCATTTGGTCAATTTTAGCCGAAATCATTAACGTGGACATTAGTCATTCTACGTGATATGATCTACACTAATGTGGATAATTTCAAATAATATTTTTATATTTTTCAAATTTTTATTTTTTCCTTTTTTCCTTTTCTTCTCATTTCCTTCTTTCCCCCTTTTCTCTTCTTTATTTTCTTTTTCTTTTTCCCTTTTTCCCTCGGCTGTTCTTTTCCCATTTTTTTTTCTTCTTCTTTCTTTTTTTTTCTGTTTTTTTTTTTTTTTATATATAAATTTTTTCCTTTTATTTTTGTAACTTAAATTTGAACGAAGAATGAATGCATTCCAAAATTGTGTAATGCGAATTGGGTGAAGGAATGTGAAGTTTTATAAATGCCACTTTTCACAGTAGTGCTATATATTTGACAGCCATAGTGGGGTTTCTTTCATTGTTAATGCAGGCTACTGCAAGGTTTTAGTAATTACAAGCTCATATTAATTAAGACTTTACAATATAATGTACTTCCTGGATTTATGTGTCAGTTTAATAAGGTCCTGCCTATTTTAGAGCTTATTGTATAGAGAATGGGGGAAAAAAAGAAGTGGGTCATTCGTGACATGAATATGGGTTTTTGCTTCTATGCTCTCAAGAATCTCACATCTACCGCAATGCTCTTTTTGAGATAGATTCAAGCCCTGGAGGGTACAGACAAAGTTTTTAATAAGTACTATGCGGTTGGAGCTCTCGATGTTGTTAGTTGTGAAGGGACCTTAGGTTAGGTTAAGAAACTCAATCTCATAAAAATTAGGTTAGGTTGATAAACTCAATCTGATTAGGCCAATGTTAGCTTATTTGGTCATCAAACTTTTAGGACATGTTTGTTTGTGTTCTTTTTTTATTCCTCATAACATAATTTCTGTTCTTTTGCTCCGAGAAATAAAAAAAGAATAGAAACGCGTTTGTTTATCTTTTGTCCCCGAACAAATTTGGAACAAAACAAGAAACAAGAAAAACTTGTTTCTTGTTTCCAGAACACTTTTTGAAGAAACAAAAGAACAAAAACATAAAATTTATTTCTTATTTCTTTTTCTTTTTTTCTTTGGCCGGTGACCACCGGAGTGTTGCCGGCCCACAGCAAGGCTCGGCTTGGCCTTGGCTAGGCGAGCTCGAGCTCGCGCTCGCCCCATCTGGCGAGGCCGAGCCTCGTGCGGCCACGACGAGGCTCGGCCTCCTTAGCTAGCATGAGGTCGGGCCTCACCGGGCTAGGGCAAGGCCGACCTCATGTCTCCTTGGCGAGGCCGAGCCTTACTAGGGCCAAAGGTTGGCCTCTCGGTGAGCTTTGCCGGAGCCTCGCTAGGCTAGGGGCGAGGCTTGGCGAGGCTTGGTCTTGCCAAATCTAGGTGAGGGTCGAGCCTCCCGGTGGCCCGGCGAGGCTCGTTGGGGCTAGGCTGGCCTTCGGCGAGCTCGCTGGACGTCGCCCAACCGGTCGCCGCCACCGAGAAAAAGAAAAATAAAAAATAAAAAAAGGAAAAATAAAATTAAAAGAAATAATAAAATTATACAAGTTTACCAAACGTGTTTTTGTTTTTTTTTTTTTCTATTCTAGGAACATAAATTTGTACAATTACCAAACGCATTTTCTACTCAAAAATTATTTTTCAGAACAGAAATAATTTTTTCTATTTCTGTTTCTTGAAACAATTTTTGAACATAAACATTACCAAATGCACCCTTAATTGTCGATGGAAGTGATGGAAGTTAGATTTTGTAAACTATATGAAAATGAAATAGATAACCTCAGGTACTAACATAACGGTGATATTAGTTGAGCGACGCGTTATTATTATTATTATTATTACCATTGTGTTGATTAATGGCTCGAAGTTAATTTTAATTGCAAGGAAACCCGACCCTTAGTAGGAAAGCCCAATTTGATCTCCTTGTCAACAGGATCGCCGGTGATGCGTAGTAAGGCAATTAATTCCCCTTAAGATTTCTTTCCCTTATCAAAGTTAAAGTCTCCACGTGGGCGTCAAAGAAGAGCTCATGGTTTTCTAGATATAAATATCCAGTGGTCAATTTTGATATCTAGCGCATTGTGAGTGCGCTTTCGATATGCGTGAACTTCGCGAGACATACAGAAAGCATGGAGAGCCATCATCCAAGAGAGTTCAAAATTGACGAGCAATTTTATTAATATTTTTGCTAATTATAATAGAACTACTTTCTTCGATCTCTTTTCATGAAGTAAGTATATTGCTGAATCGCATAATTATGCTGTGTTTAAATTTTATTTCTGTATTTCATTTCTTGCTCAAGTGGTTTCATTTGTTCATGCCTCCGTGTTAGTCGTGTCGAATCATCTTTATTATTGATCAGACTAATCAACTATTGGTCGACTTAGGTTAACTACAAAGACATACTAAGATGTCACAATCTGAGCCTATCGTCAGACATCTCTTTGGAAACCAGAAAAATGATTGGATTACGGACCCTATTTGATCCAAGTAAATTGGCTTGAATGTTGGTTATGAATGTTCTTAATGATAAACAAGCACGGCAGACGTAACGTAAGCACAAGAATCATTACATATCACAAACATCAGATGCAGTCACCCTGCAAAAAGTCAACTTCAATGATGTATATGTGTGCAAGAATATATTACCATCTTGTAATCTCATGTCTTTAGGCACGCGATTTCCTATTGCCGTTCTTTGTCAGACAGTGACAAAAACTTAATTATCTCGAAAGCTATGAAATTGTCGGATCTCTATCTTTTCTAATGTTGCACGGCCCGCCTACTGCATCACCTAATCTTGTCTTGTTTCAAACTTGCATTTGTTTTATCAAGTCGGTTCTAGGCCTGGCCGTCTTGGTCAAAAACGAAACTTTAGTCTATTTGCAACTATAGCGTTTAAATATAACAAGAAAAGGATATAAAACCATCATATTCCATTTTCATGTGCAGAAGTACAGCCCAGGAATAGTATCTAGTTGGAGGTTTTTATGATAATATAACATTTGGGATTTTGGCAGAAATGCAAAATGTAGATAATCTAAGAAACCATGCGCAGTTTATAGCTTGAATTTCAGGATGATCTGATGTATGAGTCACAAATGCTTAATAATGCATAACATCCGACAAATTGGCAATAAGAAATTACAAAATATTTTCGACGTTGGATCTGTGAGCTGTCTCCTCTGCCTCTCGCGAGTCTCTTTCTTGACCGGCGAACCATTGAACCGTTCGGCGTACCATCGGCAACCAAAGCTGTCTCATTCTCTCTTCCCTTCCATTATTATTTCCTAGAACTTCTCTGTTTCTGTGATTCGAACTGAATGTGAACCTTGAAAGGTTGACGATTTCGGACATGGATCGTTTCTCAGTAGGATTGTTCATCAGCTTTGATGAATTCTCTCCAGGATTGGCAAGCACGTTGCTTGAACTAGCGGTTGCACCAACCTTGGACTGAAACAACCTCTTCCTCTCTATGTCATTTTTAATCTTGGCCAAGTTTTTGTTTGCCGTAAAGTCGCCATTGAAATATCCGCTCCGAGCTTCTGAGTCTGCGAATCTGCTGCTTGAAAAGACATCAATCATTTCGGAGTTCAAGAAGAGCAAGTCTGAAGAATTGACGTCGCTCCACCGGTTCTTGGTAACTACATCAGAGACGATGATCTTGTGCTTGAACTTGTGGAGTAGCTTCTGATCGCTCCCACAGTCTCCACTCTCCTCATTCAGGCATTCTTCTCCATAATTCAGTTCCCTTTCTGAATACAGGAAGCTGATTCTGTCACCGTATCGAGACGACCCGTGGTCGTTATCTGCTTCTCTCTGCACGCTGAGCTCGAGATCTGCATCCTCCAACAAATTCGAGGGAATACGCTGCGGGAATCTCAGGCTCAACGAATGAGCGAAGCTTGTGAGGTCCCCAGGATTGAACTTGTATCGGCAGAGCGGGCAGCTAGAGTGGCTCTTGAGCCACTGGTCTATGCAGTTCGAGTGGAACGCATGCTTGCACCGCGGCAACAGGCGCAGGGTCTCCGAGTCCTCGAATCTGTTGATGCAAACTGCACACTCCAGGCCTTCTTTGGAGCCCCTCAGCGAGGAGAACCTGAAGAGAGGGAGCGAGTCGATGGCTTTCTGGTCGATCCCGGAGAACCGGGGCATCGACTCATTTAGGCCTGGATCGTTTTGGCTGTCGAGAAATGAAGGACCGGCCGGGGTTCGGTGACAGAATTTCGCATACGCGAGGACGAGGAATGTTAGAGAAAACATCATAGCAAGTACACCGACGATGACTACCATGCTAGGATGTACGGGATGGATCACAGCTGGGTCAGGGTCAGAGCTTGTTCTGTTTTGGGCTCTGGCATGTTGCAACAAGAGAAAAATACCCAAAAAAGCTCCCAAGTTCTTCTTCATGGAAGTTGTGTTTTTCTTGGATATTCCTCTGTCTCAGCTTCAAAAAATTAGAGCATATGCACAGAATCTAATTAGATCCCAGTTTATGCTCAAAAGTAGCTATTATAGGTATGAATTTTGTCATGTACGACTCAATTTAATTAATTTATTTATTGGTCTTATTAGTTTTGTAGTTCATGTCATGTCTTGATTCGTCGTCCTTTTTCCGTCTTATTTTTGGTATGCACATGAACAGGGCTTTTGGAAAATGCAATTTTTGTCCTAAGTAGAGAACCTGAAGTTCCTTAACCTTTTAGGATTCTGGCCTTCTTTGATTTGTTTCTACATGATTTAGAACATTTTGTATTTCTCAATTGATTGGTGGTCAAATACGGTACCCAAGACTCTTGTCGTTGAAAGATGCCCACATCTTTAGCATTTAAATGCCAAGACAACAAGAGTTGATAATGCTTTAGTCCTTATCAGCGGTCTAATACATCTCTTAGGCTCTCGACAAAATACAAGGTTAAAATAACGATAAGAAATTACAAGGAAAAAACAACGAAATTTGTTATTCAATGTCTCTGGAAATGGATGACTGCGTGTAATGGATGCTCCCTTCACGACATCTCGACTGCATTAAATCAATCATATTTAGGTCACGTCAAATGTATATAAATCTTAATGTTGGTAAATGTATCTCATGTTTTATAAGCAACTAGACATTGACAGGCATTTATTAGAAAAAAAGAAGCAAGTGATAAAAATCAAAGTATTTATTTATCGGTAGTTTTTGTGGGAATGTAAATATGTAAAAGAAAAAATAAAATTTTATTATCTAAGAACACACACACGAATAAACTCAATAAAAGGAACATAATATTGATGTTCAAACTCTGATATAAAGGAGACAATACAATATTTGGCAAAACTTTCAAGTCTCTACAAGATTTTTAAGCGGCTAAATTGATTTGTGTCTTGGCTAAATATTTAGCATTAAAATTGCATAGAAAATTAGGGATCAATTTGGCCTTAACAAAAAATATTTTTGCGTCACCTCGGTATTAATATCATTTGCATCTACTAAGTTGTATTTTCTATTTTATTTTCCCTTATCTTATCCTATTTGCAAATATCTATAAAAAAAAAAAAAAAAAAAAAAAAAAAGCCCACGGGGGCTAGGCCTTCGTGCTCAGTCCCCCTTCTTCTTCTTCTTCTTCTTTTCCCCCAGGCGGGCCCAAGGCCCAGCCTTATTTCCCTTTCGGCCCGGCCCGGCCTCTCTCTTCCCCTCCTTCCTCCTTCCTCCTTCCTTCCTTCCTCTTCCCTGCAACTCGCGCGCTGGAGGCAGAACAGGGTAGACCGACAAGGGAGGGGGCGCCCCATCAATGCCGCCGGACGGTGCAGCGTGAAATCCGGCGAGAAACTCGGACTGATGGGACGCTTTTTTAATACGGAGCAGGCCTTCGCGGCTGAGGGGATGCCGGTTCGGCCGCACCGAGGACCGGCGGCCGGACCACCTCCGTCAACCGGCCTCCTTGGCCTATAAATAGGGCATTTGAGAGCCAAGGAAAGGGGCACAAAAACGCAGCGAGCTCAGAGGACTTCCCCGGAAAGACATCAGGGGAGGCCCGAGAGTGAGCACACGAAGAGAGAAGCTTGAGATCTGAGGGAGAGGGAGCTCGAGCAGAGACTGAGAGTGAGTGACAAGGTGAAGTCGCCGGTCGCCAGCATGCCTTGTTCCCGTACACGAACGAGGCGGACAGACGCAGCCGGATGTATCCAGCTCGTCTGCCGTCCGACGTCTTCAAGCCAGGTAAGGAACGCCGTCGACGGGCCCCCCTTTTCTTTCCTTTCCTTTGGTTCTCCGTTTCCAGCCCGCCGGACGGGGGTACCGTTGCCCGGTTCGAGCGAGGCCCGACCTCATTTATGTGCGAAATGTGGTCGCAAGGTTTCGGGTGTCGTCGGCTTTGAATCACGGCCTGAATTCGAGCTCGTTGTCCTCATCTCTAACCCCCATCTGCCGATGCACCCTATGGCTGCGTTTGACAGTCAGGATAAAATTCATGATAGGATATGATTTATCATATCCTATGTTTGGTGCTTGCTCAGGACAGGATAAAGTCGGATATAAATGGGATATAGACAGGATAAAATTATCCCATGGGGGAGATGGGATAAAGGTGGATAGGATTTCTAATGTCCATACCAGGAAAGTTATTTCTCTCGAATAACAAACTTATTAAATTAATAAAATTGAAATGATATTTCACTATAAATAATATTTGAATTATAATTTAAGAAATTAAAAATAAAAAAATCATTTTTAATTAATCTTATTTTAATTTATATATTCAATTTTAATTCTATCTTATAATAAACATTCAATCTATAAATTAAATATTTATATTTATTATATATTTTAGGTATTTTTGTATTTTAGGTATGTTAGTACATTTTACTATTTGATAAAATTTTATTAAATAATGATGAAAGGGGAAAAATAAATAATAAAGAAAATAATATAAAAAAGAGGAAAAATAAAATAAAAATAAATTAAAGAATAGTGTTACGAGAGATTTTCAACATCTCCGTTTATAAACATTTAAGTTCATTTATAATGATATGCCAATTATATTTTAAAAAAAATGTACATGATATGATGAAAACATATCCGACTTTAATATTGCGATTCACCAAACAATGGACAGGATATAAAAAAATCCCAGGATTTCATATCCTATCCTATCCAAATCTTATCCCGATTAGAAATCCAGACGACCAAACATAGCCTATGTGTTTTGATGAAATGCCCAGTTGAGATGGTGAGCGTTCATTGGATTGGAAAAAATGAAAAATAAGTAAATTTTTAAAGAAAAAAAGTGGAGTACTAAAACTGAGTTAGGAATTTCAGAATATTCAAGGAGAAAGTCCTTGCACATTTATAGATTAAGAATATGTTTGCTTAGATTTTCTATGTAAGGGAAGTTAAAAGAATGGATGCGTAGACTCTTCAACGTGGACAAGAGTTGCCACCCAACCATCATCCTCGTCCCCACTACCATTGAACTTACGATAGTCCATTTTCGATGTTTGCTCCAACATTTCTACCCAATCACCGATCCAAGAATGACAATTCTAGAAGTAAAAATTCAATGAGTTGCATAAGGATTAAAATTTGATCACTCAAGAAGAAATTCAAGTGGTGAGTTTTAAGAATGTGACTGTTTCTGTGGGTAAATATAATCAATCACATATAATTGTGAAGATTATCATTAGTCTTAGTGTTTCGAGATTGATTATAATGGTTTCTTGTCATGCATCTCTATATAGACAAAAAAGGAACGGCAGTCACTTGTGTTGATGAAGATAATGTTAGAAGTTGGAAATACTATTAATTTGGGAAAAAAAGGAGAAGACTTGTGATGATAAGTTACATATGGAGTTTCCAATGGATCATCGTCCTAAAACTATTCGAATCTTCATATACATGTAAATTTCTATAAGTATTAAACTTTTAAGATTTTCTTTTTCTCACAAGCACAAGCGAACGGCCATTTTGCCAATGTGTATACATGGACAGATTGTTCTGTGCCTAAAAATGTGAAGTTCCTTTTTTGTGCTAGCTTGGTAAGTTTTACTAAGTGTAAGTAAATCCACAATAGATTGAATTTGGCTACAATAATGCACAATTCACTTGGACTAAACAAAATACCAAATCGATTTTATAAAATCCACAGTTCTAGGACGCCAAAAAGTTTTTTACAGCATGATTTTATAGCTCAACAACATTCAAAATTAACCTAGCAACTCATATCCGACACAATCTTAAATTACAGTTTCACATAGAAATTTTTCTTCGATTAAAAGAATCAAGGTTTGGAATTCTTCCTAAGCACTTCGAAGAGACGCTGATTCGGCATATTGAGATGTCCAATTGTTGAAGTTCTTGCCATTCGTTTTCAGGTCTTCTCGTTGATTAAGAATTGATTTTTGGGAAATGTCCATACTGGTTGAATTTTAGTCAATTCTCCTTGCCCAAACAAGGCCAAGATATTCATATGACTAGGATTAAGCATTTAAAACATCAATAACGTTGGTTCGACATGTTGAGATGTCCAATTGTTTAAGTTCTTGCCATTTGTTTCCGGTTCTTCCGGTTGATTAAGCATTCATTTTTGGGAAATGTCCATTTTGGTTGAGTTTTAGTCAATTTTTGCACCCCAAACAAGACCATGATATCCATATGACTGGGATTAAGCTTTTTTTTTTTTTTTTTTTTTTTTTTCGGTCAGTGGATTGAGCATTTAAAACATTAAAGATTTTGATTCGGCTTGTTGAGATGTCCAATTGTTGAAGTTCTTCCCATTTGTTTACGGGTCTTCTTGTTGATTAAGGATTGATTTTTGCGAAATGTCCATTTTGGTGGAGTTCTAGTCAATTCTCCTTCCCCAAACAAGACTACGATATTTATATGACTAGGATTAAAAATTTAAAACATCAATGATGATGATTCGGCATGTTGAGATGCCCAATTGTTAAAGTTCTTGCCATTAGTTTCTGCGTCATCTTGTTGATTAAGCATTGATTGTGGAGAAATGTCCAATTTGGTTGAGTTTTAGTCAATTCTCCTTCCCCAGACAAGACCTCGATATTCATATGACTACGCTTAAGCATTTGAAACATCAACTGATGTCTTCTTGACTAATAGCTGAATTTGCTCTTGATGCTGATTGGTAACCACTAATTGTTCTGATTATGCACTGCACACGTCCTTCTTCAAAACTGCCTATTACTACTAGATTAAAGCGAATTGGCACACAACAATCATATCTGAGAAATTTATCTGCATCAAAACATAAAATATATTGCTCCAATCTCATGAGGCAGATGGCGGCATTGAGCTGATATTCCTTCATCAATTAGATTAGGGGTAATTTATTGTGGTAATTTCTTGCACCATCTGCAGATTTTGCAAATTCATATGTAAAACGTGCTTGGTGGTATCATTAAAGAAATGTCAAGTGAGCGCTGTAACTAGTACAAGGGATTAGTTAACAATGGGCGTGCAAGTGATAATCTTCACTTTGATCTATCTTTGCCGGTTTTTCAGGCGGTTCTGTTTAAAATCCTGATTTAGAAGGGAGAATCTGATGACAAAATAATCACGAGAACAGGTTCAAAGCTACAAGTAATATCATGGTCCTACTCCGCGTATGCTCATCAGTGCAACAACCTCCACCATATGCAAGCTATCAAGAGGAGAGGAACACGAAGAATTAAGATCATCCTATTAAAAGAGAATCCTTCAAGCCAACTTTTCCCGCAACTCCTACGTTTAGATGGTCAAACGATAATGCTCTTAAAGGAACTGCAAGAATTAGACACACAGACTGATCGGATATGCCCAAGCTGACCATACCTCCATCCCAGCTTCTGTATAAATAGACGCTCCCGTTAGTCGCCAAACACAAATCTCACCATTTCCAATATACTCGAATCCGCATTCTAGAATAACACCACCAATGGCTTTCGCTCATCTCCTCTGCCTAATCGTCTTGCTTTCCAGTCTGCAGTTTTGTCTTGCCAATGGCCAATCATCTCCAACTCGATCACAGACCAGTGACTTACAAACCTACATTGTCCACGTGACTCCCCCTGATGGCCAGCGCCTTTCTGAGTTGAAGGATCTCGAATCCTGGTATTACTCGTTTTTGCCCACAGATTCTACCACCTCAAGGAACGAGAGGCGCCTGCTTTACTCTTACCAGAATGTGATGACCGGCTTTGCAGCAAGACTGACTCCTGATGAAGTCGCCACAATGCAGGATAAGCCTGGATTTGTAGCAGCTCACCCTGAGCAAATAT
Source organism: Eucalyptus grandis (assembly GCF_016545825.1). Lineage (NCBI taxonomy): Eukaryota > Viridiplantae > Streptophyta > Magnoliopsida > Myrtales > Myrtaceae > Eucalyptus > Eucalyptus grandis. Next base: position 53,953,393 of record NC_052614.1, read on the forward strand.
ATAGCCTCCAGACAACGCACAGCCCCCAGTTTTTGGGCTTGCCACTGAATCAGGGATCTTCCAATAGTTCCACCATGGGAAAAGGAATAATCATTGGAATCATGGATACTGGTGTAACCCCGGACCATACTTCATTCAGCGGAGATGGAATGCCGCCCCCGCCAGCCAAATGGAAAGGGAGGTGTGACTTCAAGCCTTCCCAATGTAATAACAAGTTAATAGGTGCCAAGACCTTCGACAGCTCGGCTAAGAAAAATGTGACCATGCCTCCGATTGACGATGACGGACATGGCACTCACACGGCCAGCACTGCAGCTGGCGCTTCTGTGCAACAAGCCAATACGCTCCGGATGGCTGAAGGCACGGCAGTTGGCATGGCTCCATATGCTCACTTGGCGATCTATAAAGTGTGCTCTACAGATTGTTTTCTGGGCGACATACTTGCTGGACTTGATGCAGCCCTCGCAGATGGCGTTGACGTAATCTCCATCTCGCTTGGTGGTGGCTCTGCTCCATTTTATATGGATGGCATCGCGGTAGCCACTTTTGCAGCCGTTCAGAGAGGTGTCTTCGTGAGCTGCTCTGCTGGGAATTCCGGTCCTTTCTCAGAGTCGCTATCGAACGAGGCTCCATGGATTCTCACCGTCGGGGCGAGCACCATCGATAGAAACATTGTCTCCAATGTAAAACTCGGAAATGGAGAGGAATATGAAGGTGAGACAATATATCAACCCTCCTTCCCTTCAACTTTACTGCCACTTGTGTATCCTGGAATCGATGGTACGGAAGGGTCCATATACTGTGTCCCCGGACAATTAAAAAGCAGTCAAGTAGAAGGGAAGATTGTCTTGTGTGAAAGAGGGTTCGTCGGCCGCTATTTCCAAGCGATTGAGGTGAAAAGAGCAGGTGGGGCTGGTATGATTATGATGAACCAAGAAATCGATGGATTCAGTACCTTGGCCGATGCTTATGTCCTCCCTGCGTCTCATGTTAGCTACTTCGCTGGTAATAAGATCAAAGCCTACATCAATGCGACTAGAACTCCTACTGCTACCATCATGTTCAAAGGAACAGTGTTTGGAAACCCGACCGCTCCTGCGCTCACTTCTTTCTCTTCGAGAGGCCCGAGCTTGATTAGCCCGGGAATTCTAAAGCCAGACATTATTGGTCCTGGCGTGAACATATTAGCAGCATGGCCGTTTCCCATCAGAAATGACACAAAAGCAAAGTATTACTTTAATATTATTTCTGGCACTTCCATGTCTTGCCCCCACCTCAGTGGCATCGCGGCTTTGATAAAGGGCATTCATCCAGACTGGTCTCCAGCAGCAATCAAATCGGCTATCATGACGACGGCTAAGCAGCTGAACGTCAAGCAAAACCCAATCTTGGACGAAAGGCTTCAACCGGCGGATGTCTTTGCCATTGGAGCAGGCCATGTCGATCCTGAAAAGGCCATTGACCCAGGATTCATTTATGACATGCATCCCGACGATTACATTCCTTATCTCTGTGGTCTGGGATACACCGACAAGCAGGTGGCTACAATTGTTCACAAACCAGTCAAATGTTCGGGAGTATCTAGCATTCCCGAGGGAGAGCTGAACTACCCCTCATTTTCGGTCAACCTCGGACCTCCACAGACTTTTACTAGGACTGTGACTAATGTCGGAACGGACTATTCGCCTTATGTTGTCACGGTCGTTCCTCCACAGGGTGTGCATGTCACCGTGAAGCCTAACAAACTCACCTTCTCAAAATTGAACCAGAAAGCAACGTATTCAATCACACTCAGCCGTGCCAATTCCACTCAGGATGTTGCCAAATTCACCCAAGGATTTCTGAGGTGGGATTCCAAGAAGTACTCTGTCAGGAGTCCAATTTCGGTTAAGTTTAATTAAGGAGCAGTTGCGAGCAGAAATAAAGTGATAATTAGCTTGATGGCCGGTACTTTCGTCTGACCACGGTCTTGTGATTATAAAGAACGTGGATATGTTATCTAATTTCCCTTTGTCTGTGTAAAAAAATTGATGGAAATGGATTTGTTACATTACTACTACTTATTAGTGTGCTATTAGAAAAGCATAATGTCGTCTTCATCTGGACCTAAAAGCGATGTCTACTCAGACAGTTTCGTGTTGATCATCTACATTATCTATCTCTTACAGTAGAGACTCTAGCCAGTGAGACAATGAAGAAGATAACGGACTCTAATGCTCCAACTTGGAATGTTATTCACAATAAATAGGACCATCCTCTCGGTGGAAATTGGGTATTATTTGAGTCTTCAGTTTTGATAAAAAAAAATTGACGGCTTCTTTTTCTCAGGAGTTCTTCTAATTGTCCGGTCTCTACTGGTTGTAGTTCATTCTTTATCACCATGATATACCTTCAAATTTGGTAAGTGAGGGAAAGCAACGATGACTGCTGCTGGATCACTCATCAATGGGTACTGATGTGGATTATCTAGTTAATGTTTGCACTTTAAATTGGCAATTTTTATCATGGTTATCTGTACTTGCTAGCAACTTTGCATGATCAAACAAGAGGACGGAATAGTTTACAGCAAAGGAACTTGATAGAGCTATAAGAAAAGAGTTCTTTTCTTAACTCAACTGTAGATTCTAGAAGTTTTGGCGTTCACCCGGCGACCCTCGTTGGCCATGATGAAACCGCCACTTATTATTAGACGAGGCATATTTAATATAACACATGACGAAATCATGCAAGAAACCTGTAGGATTCTCATATACTAGGTCATTATAATGAATGACTATATCCATTAAGAGGCACCCCAGATGCTCGCTTGAACATGATGCGTGTGAGCAGAAACGGGCATGGACAAAAATTGCAGACAAATTCGACGGTGATCGCTCTCTCTCTCATCTCGATGTCTCCCTTTTATAATTTCCTTTTTCCCTTCAAATAAGATAAACGCCCATCAAGTATCCTCAAGTTGACGAAAATATTTGAAAAGGTATACTTGGGAGTGTCATGTCATAAAGTTCACTTATAACTCAACATAACCTTTTGAGATCGAAGGTCAAATAGCAATTGTATAATTTGTCACAAATATACTACACCGAGCAATTTGAATTTAATTTGAGACGTCATATATACGTGTCAACGAGGTAATTTCAAAATGCATCTCTCTAATTTCAATTTGATGATGTCCGCATCATCAAATTGTGGCTAGAAATCAATGCCACACTTAACCTAGAAAGGACGAGTTCCTTTCTTTTTCATGTTGAGAGTGCTAAAATCGCTTGTATATTTTCGCCACGAGAAACAAAAAACAGAACATTGAGAGCTGCAAATGTTATCTACAAAGTGGTCCCCGTTTGGTGGATATCTACAATGAAAATTGAAGCCACAGACGAAGATTAAATTACTAGAGAGAGAGGGAGAGGGAGAGGGAAGAGAGAGAGAGAGAGAGAGAGAGCTTTTTACGACACCGAAACATATCCTTCGCTACAAAAAGATCATGTTTACACTGATGAGACTGTTAAGCTATTTTTAAATAACACCTAAACATTGCGGACATATAGTAATTTTATAATTCTCAGATATTCAAAAACAGCAAAAATTTGAGGGAAAAGAATTAAAATAGAAAAGAGAGAGGGAGAGAGAGAGAAAGAGACAATAGACCATCTTCATCGACTTTGCCCGTCTAAAAAAAGAAACCCAGCTGTCGTTTGTCGACGCGGATGGATTTTAACTTACTTCGGTTTAAATTAATCTCTCTCTTGAGGAGACATTAGCAAAAAGGGACAGGAGAGAAAAACAGATTGTGGAATCTTAGACATTTTGGGTCATGACCGGCTTGTTTATTTGACAATATTCGCAAGAGGACGAAATATTGGCGGACGAACTCCATTTTTTAACTCCTGAAAAAAAATCTATTTGTTTGGTACATTTTAATAACATCTATGTGATTCGATCGAAAAAGTTTCGGAGAGATTAAAGGAGCTATTTATATACGGTTTCATCTTTAAAAAAAAATCTATCTAAACTTGCCCATATCCACCGTAACATTGTTTGCAAGATAAATATACAATATTCACAAGATATCAAGATGTTTTGTCTTGATAATGTTATGAAATATTGATAAAAAGAGTTTCTTAGATTCCAATCTCAAAATGATAATATTCTTCATAGTTCTTGTCCTGAAACTTACCAACTAAATAGTCAAGCAGGCCGTAAACGTAGGCATATCTAGACATTATATGCACTCTTCAAATTTTAGCCTTTTGTCTAGAACAACTCCGAGACAGACAAGGTAGTGCAATATGCTTTCAAAGTAGTAAATCGATCTTATTAGGCAACAACTCCAAGACAACTTCCTCAGGACAAGATAAAAGAATTTTTTTTGGATAAGTGAAGCTCGCACAAATTTAAACTCTTTGGAAATACCATGATAAATTACAAACACAAGCGTATGATCGCGACATTCTGTAAATATTCAAATATCAAAATCCGCATTACATTATGGCTTAAATAATGCTGATTGATCATAGTTAGCATGTATAGAGGATAAAAATTCATTAATGAACTAACTTGTCTCCTTGCGCATACCATGCGGATTTCCTATGAAATGATACTGATGGGCAAAATTTGAAGTAGAATACCAGTGACAAGCATATTACGGGCTTCCTTTACTTTATTGATGTGACCAAACTGAAGTCACATAGACAGGTGCAAAGTGTTTCAAAATCACATTAGGAATAGATTAACCTTATATTTGGGAGGCTATGAAACATATGTACATAATGCACTTTAATGCCATTAAGTGGCGTATCTAAACAATGGCAAACTAACGTGTTAAGTTCCAAGAACTCTCATGCTATCCCTCTCTTATAAATTGATGTATCCATTCGTACTTTGATTTTTTTTTTTTTTTTGGGTCAAGACATACTCTGAAGTTGACAAATTCCAAATTCGATGTATTTTATAGAATGAACCATTCGCAACTCACATACATATATTACCAAATTCAAATAATTGAAGAGCACATCCAAATATGTCTAGACTTCCATAAACACGCAGAAGTTGACCAAGTACATCCCCATGGCATAGTCATAGCGAGTCATAATTACATAGATTTAAGACATGCTAATACTTATCGAGCCAAGAGGAACTTAATGATGGCATTAAGTTGTTGACATCTTGTGGCCTAATTATTGTTTATTAGGTGTGGCCATGAAAGTGCCATGAAATCCGTATGGCAATCTCTAAGGCAACCTTATCCTCGCCACTGGCTCGCCTTCGAAATCCTTCACATCAATTATGTGAACCTACGAGCATGGAGCATTTCAAACAGATTGATAAATGGCAAGCTGAGTATGTATTAATGCATCCCCATAAACTTTTACTATGGATTTGCTCAAAGAGATTTAACATCATTCGTGAGAATTTGGATTTCATGGTCTTTCATGATCATTTCAAGTTTTTTTTTTAAATAATCATATATAGAAAATAAACTTTCAAGTCTCTACAAGATTTGTAAGTGATTAAATTGATTTGTGTCGACACTTAAGTTTTGGCTAAATATTTAGGATTAAAATTGCATAGAAAATTAGGGATCAATTTGGCCTTAACAAAAAGATTTTTTGCATCGCCTCGGTATTAATATCATTTGCATCTACTAAGTTGTATTTTCTATTTTATTTTCCCTTCTATTATCCTATTTGCAAATATCTATTTTTTTTATAAAAAAAAGAAGCCCACGGGGCCTAGGCCTTCGTGCTCACTTTCTTCCTCTTTTCTCCCATGCAGGCCCTAAGCCCAGCCTTATTTCCCTTTCGGTCCGGCCCCGCCTCCCTCCTTCCTTCTTTCCTCTTCCCTGCAACTCGCGCGCAGGACACCGTACCGAGGCGGGACAGGGTAGACCGACGAGGGAGGGGGCGCCCCCATCAATGCCGCCGGACGGAGCAGCGTGAAATCCGGCGAGAAACCCGGACGGATGGGACGCATTTTTAATACCGAGCAGGCCTTCGCGGCTAAAGGGAATGCCGGTTCGGCCGCAGCAAGGCCGGTTGGCGCGCCGAGGACCGGCGGCCGGTCCACCTCCGTCGACCGGCCTCCTTGGCCTATAAATAGGGCATTTGAGAGCCGAGGAAAGGAGCACAAAAACGCCGCGAGCTCGGAGGACTTCCCCGGAAGGACATCAGGGGAGGCCCGAGGCCCGAGAGTGAGCACACGAAGAGAGAAGCTTGAGATCTGAGGCAGAGGGAGCTCGAGCTGAGACTGAGAGTGAGTGACAAGGTGAAGTCGCCGGTCGCCGGTCGCCGGCCGCCGGCATGCCTTGTTCTCGTCGAAGCTGCGGTAGGTCCCGCTTTTGTTGAGTTGGTGTCGGTTCCCTGAGGATCTTGGCTCGGGAACGAACGAGGCGGACGGAAGCAGCGGGATCTATCTAGCTCGTCCGCCGTCCGACGTCTTTGAGCCAGGTAGGGAACCCCGTCGACGGCCCCCCCTTTTCTTTCCTTTCCTTTTATTCTCCGTTTCGGGCCCGTCGGATCGGGCTCCCGTTGCCCGGTCCGAGCGAGTCCCGACCTCATTTATGTACGAAATGCGGTCGCAAGGTTTCGGGTGTCGTCGGCTTTGAATCACGGCCTGAATTCGAGCTCGTTGTCTTCATCTCTAACCCCCATCTGCCGATGCACCCTATGTGTTTTGATGAATTCCCCGGTTGAGATGTATGCATTCATTCTTGGTTTCCTATCCGTTCTTGGTGTTCGTGGTTTGTCGAATACATTTCGGTAGATCTCCACATACATCTTTTGCTCGATCTGCCTCGTTTCATGGTTATCATCGGCATGCATCATGGTTCCACTAGCGGTTGGTTCTTGGCCGGCGAGGTTAAGAGTGTGGCGTTTGAACCGGCGGTCATCGGGGAAGGTGAGGTCGGCAGTCGTTCGCCCATTTCCTGTAGAAGAATGAGCCACTCAAGAGACGCAAGGAGAGAGGTAAAGAAAAGAAAAAGAAAAAAAAAAAAAACAAGAGGAGGAGGGGAATTAATTTTTTTTATTTTTTAAATTTATAGAAAGGGTCTATCTGTTGTCTCTTGGTCCATGGATTACAAAAGGTGGGGTTTACTCTTTCCTAGTGTGACAACGTCTAGAGAGATAGGAGAAAGAGAGTGAAAAAATAAAGACAAAGGACCTTATCAAAAAAAATAAAAGACAAGGGTGGGGAAAGCTCACCTCCAGCCCCCAGAGGCTCGACCCGGGTAGGTCGGGCCGGATCGCAATCAGGCCGGCTTGCTGGTCTGCCGACCAGGGTCAGCTTTTGTTTTTATTGTTATTTTAATTAAAAATCCGATTTTTTTTCAAAAAATCAGAAAAATCCCAAAAGATTTACATTTTTCAAAAAATCAGAAAAAGCTCAAAAGATGGTTTTAATTCTTCACAAATATATGAAAAATCCTTGAAATTTTTTTTAAAAAAAACTCATGGTTTAAATAAAATTATTTATTGGAATGTCATTAATTGATTAATTAGTGTAATTAAGTCATTAATATTAATTTTTCTGATTGTGTAGGAGTAAAATATTTCTCCTAATATTTTACATGGATTTCTAGTCAATCAATCTCAAATTGATTAGTAGTGATTCTATTTAAAATTGATTTGTAAGTAAAAAAAACGTGGACCAAAAGTTGTGAATTAGTAGACTGAGGAGAGTTCGGGCTAAGCTTAATACTTAGCAAGCTATTAGTATCTACACGCGCCCGTGTGTAGGGTGCCGGAAAGGGAGGTTGTAGGGTGCCGGAAAGGGAGGTTGCGACAAGCTGAAAGACAAATTGATATTTCATTTATTCTACTCTCTCCATCAATAATTAGATAGTTGTAAAATATATATTAATCGAAGTGCTAAAATAAAAACATGTGCGTGAGATTGCAAAGGAAAGCATTTATAGTAGTTATTAGTTAGGAACAAAAGTAGTGGATAAAAAATTGGGTTTAGGATCCTCTAAAGGTGGAGTTGAAATAAAAATCACCAAAAAACAGATGGTGTTAAAACAAAACTCAATGGAATATAGAGACCTTGGATATTGGAGGAGAAAATTATCCAAAAAATTCTTAAATTTATTTTATGATAGTGAATTCAATTCGAAACTTTTTACTTTGACCAATTTAGTTACAATAATTTTAAGGATTTGTCAATGTAATTCTTTCGACTAATTTTGGCTAAAAATCGTTAACATGTTATGGTTGTCACTAATATAGATAAGTTTGCAATTATTTCATTAAATTTCCCCCCCCTCCTTTTTTTTTATTTTTATTTTTGTATATCCCTCCACCAATTGCTGGCCTTGTGGATGAGACGAGGGCCACAATGCAACACAACAAGGCAAGGTAAGGCGAGGTGACATGAGGTGAAGCGACATGAAGCAAGACGCCCTTGCCTAGATCTAGTGAAGGCTGTGATGTCCACTAGATCTAGGCGAGTCCGATGACCTCCATCCTCCACTGATCACAACGATGGTTGGTGGAGGAAAATTGGCAAAATAGAGAAAAAAAAGTTGTAGGAATAAAAATACAAGGAAAAAAATTGATTACAAAAATGTCTACATCAGTGTCGGCTATATCAAGTGAGATGGTTGACGTCAACGTCATTAATTTTCGAGACTAAAATCGGCTGGTAATATTATATTAACATATAGTCAAAAGGTTTAGAAGTAAATTTGCCAAATTGAAAATTTTTGGAATAAATCAGCCACTATACAATAGATCTAAGGATGTTTTGGACAATTATCCTATTTTACGTGTCATTCTTAATCCAACTCACATGGCTTACACTTGAGAATGGTTGTTGAGATATTCCACGTTGTTTGACTGTGAGGTTTATATGTTTTTTGCTTATGTGTGGTCTCATTTTACCTATTAATTTAAAATTTTGGATTATCTAATAACATTAAATTAGAATATGTGCAATTTCAATGAGTGATTGTTTGCTCTTTTATACATGTGACCTCCCTACATTTGGGTTAAATTTTCTAAAAGTCAAGATGGAAAGAGGATTTGATATACACCCAAAACATTTCGTGTCCAAACCAATTATCTTGCTCATTTTAATTTTCTTACTTATTTTTCGCTTGCCTCACTTTCCCCTCATTTTAATATTGAACTCTAGTACTTTCCTCCTTTAAGTTTAATATAATCTATAGTACTTTTTTAATTGTTCGTTTATTTTCCGCACATTAGTTTATTGTGATCCACCAGAGCTCATTTTTTGTCCTTGATGTTGGAATTTGGGATTTCAGTATACCTCTCATTCCGTATATGGTTATCTACTAATTGTGCAGCACATTTTAGGACAAGCATTTCTCATATTTTTTAGGGTTAATACCTGAAAAACCCCAAACTGGTACACTTGTGACAAATTTACCTCAAACTATTTTTTTTTACCATAAAAAACTCCAAACTGGTACATTTGTGACAAATTTACCCCGACTAACTATAAAAAACCTTAAACTGGTACATTTATACAAATTTACCCAAAACTAATTTATTCGACCATAAAAAATTCCGAAATGATAAATTTGTGACAAATATACCCTCCACTAAATTAGATTAATATCACCAAAAAAATCACAAAAATTGTAAATTATGACAAATGGAGCATAAAATCCCAAATTGGTATATCAATCAACTGTCACGTGTTATTTAACTTAATATTTTAACGGTAAAATTTAACAAAAACTAATTGAGGGTAAATTTGTCACAAGTGTATCGATTTGGGGTAAATTTGTCAAAGGCATATCAGTTTAAGGTTTTTTGTGGTCAAAAAAATAGTTTATGGTAAATTTGTCACAAATGTACCAGTTTGGGATTTTTCAGGGTATTAACTCTATTTTTTAAGTGTCAATCCTTGTATTTATTATGATTTCAGCTTTTTGAAAATTGGAATCATTCCGACGGGCCGACGGAAGAGAGAAATGCTGTGTGTAGATATTAGTCAACAAAATCATCTAGGTATAGATTGTTTTTAATAACAAAAATATCTCAATTCTTTTTTTTTTTACGAGATAAACTCGATTAAAATCAGGAAACCTATTTTCAAAGTCACTGATTTTCCACGAAATAGACAACTGCTGAGGCTTCTTGTTTTCCCAAACATCATGGTTCATTAAATTTCGAATTTACTCATTGCGAAACATTCAAAACCCTTTGATCGGATGTAATATATTTTTAAATATTTTTCTCAGTTTAAGCTTTTTTCCTAAAAAAAGAGATGAATCTTTTTGATCGATACAAGTACACAAGATGCGTCATTTTCTCCCTAAAAGACAGCCTGACATATTATCCAAAGAGCCATGGATTTTCACTTTTCGGATGGCCAAAATGCTAAGGTTCTTGTACGAGGTACCCATCCAATCAATCCTAAATTTATTTACAAATATCAATTCCGTCTCAAATTTTGTAATTTTATCAATTTAATTTTAAACATTTATGCGAAATTTTAATGTATTCATTCTGATAAATGCTTAGAACTAGAGAATACCATGTTAGTTGCAGTAGATATATTATCTCACAATAGGCGAACCTTTGTTTAAATCTTTAAGGGACTACCTTTTAACTGTTAATTGCTCGGAAATTTGGATCAGAGCATAAGGATGCTCAAAGATGTCAAGATTCTCTAACTTAGTAGAACCGCATTTCTTAGATGATTCTAATTAAATAGGCCTAGCAAAAATACTAAATGACATGCATCCCAAAGTGAATCTAGCCCTAATGACGTGCGTATGACATTTTTCTTTTTCCTAAAAGAATGCATTTTATCATAAATAATAAAACTAATTTAACCCATGACATTTTTTTTGTAAGAAGAAAATGTTTTGGAGAGATATGGAGAGAATTTGCATAAGCACATATTTTACTTGAAGAGACTCTGCCCCAAACATTACACCATCTTTATTTTTTTATAGGCATTAACAAGTTACAAAAAATAAAGACCAAGCTCACGGGTCTTGGAACACATAGAGGTTCTAGGATTCTCGGTTGGGAATTATTCTAGATGATATGAGGTGCCGGAGGACAAGTATTGCTCGAGAGATTCGCTGGGATTAAATTCGGTCAAGGAAAACCTGCACTAATAAAAATTTGCATAATCAATCAAATCAATTTCCCTCATTTTTTTTTTCATTTTTTCCTTTTATTTGTTCCAATGCAATTTTTATTTTCTTTATTTTCCTAGATTTGCTAAAAATAGGTGTCAACAGCATTAACAAGTTACAAAAAATAAAGACCAAGCTCACGGGTCTTGGAACACATTTTCTCGGTTACATTGACCTATGTTACAATAACTTTTGTTATAGGTCTATCTACCATCTTGAGAGTTAGAGTCATAGTTTGAATCATCAAAATTATGTCTTGCCAGCTATTCCTCCTCATAGCGTTGTTCCATTCCAATATCAACGAGAGGACTATCAGGATATTATGAGAGGATCCCTTTTGTGAGATCAGGGTATTCCACATACTTTGATTGCTTGAATCAGGTTTTTCTTCATGAATCCTGGAGGGTCTTGGAGTGTCAGCAGGCATGACTGGTTGGGGCTAGTTTATTGTTTAGGCATAATGGGAGATTGTGCTGGGATTCATTTCGAGAGATAAGGACAAAGGTCCTTGATCATAGGGATATTGACAAAAAAAAACCTCCCCATGGGGCATAGAATGCATGAGCGTAGGATTTTTGAGAGGATTGTGCGGGATCATCCATGTCTACCATTTCTTGTTCTTGTGATGGAGGTGTCCTTACTTGATTCTATGCTTAATTGAATTCCTCAAGTGCTTGTCTGGCTTCAGAGATAAGACCATAGTGGTCCCATGGGATAGGTGTAAAGTAATCTCATACTTCTTCAAGAATGGTTTGATTTTCTTGGCATATGACTTTTTGCAGTTGTCTGTAGTTGTATTCGACAGATCCGACGTGGTTAGGAAATGATATGTAAATACGGGCTTCTTGATGATGTGATAGAGGCTTATAGGTGGTGGTCTCTATTCCTTCCGGTGCATTGGTAAGAGTACTATTATGTCGCACAAAAGTCCATGGTCGGACGAAAACACAACTTTATGTGTTTTTGTTTTTGACTGGGGGAGTAGTTCTCAGTTCTTATAGAAAGAGGCATTTCCAGTAAATAGGAGGATAAAACCAATTAAGCACAATCAAGAGGTTCTTGTCACTTTCACTCTCTTTATTATGCCGAAGTGCAATCAGTTTGTTTAACTTGACAATACATTTTCTAGTGAGAAATTCAATGGCTATTGAGTACTATTAGTTAAGTACTAAAACAATTATCGAAGCTGATCAAGGAAATCATCTTCTTTCTAGATTAATGGATAAATAATTAAGCCTCCATGGAATCTGAATAAATCTATATGGTGTTGCCACATGAGGTTATCAAGGTTTTTTTGTGAGGCCATCATTTTGAATCTATTCAATGATTTCATAAGGATATTCCAGGCTTGACCAATTTTGTAGTCTTTCAACTTGTACTTTTCTTTTTGATGAAACGCATGCCTAAAAATGTACATGTTGATTTTTGATGGTGCATTTGGTCAGGAGAGAAAATCGGCAAGAACATTTTTCTTTCCTACAATATGCTTGGTTTCAAAAGAATATTTTGAAAACCATTTAGCCTATCGAAGTAGCTGAGAATGGGGAATCTACTTCTATTTGAATTTGGTCATCTGGGGAAAAAAATGTCATATCTAATTCCACTAGGAAATTATTGCCAATAAAATGGCATTCAAATTTTTTTATTCAATTTTTTACTATCAATGTTTTATTGAAAGTAGAATGATAATACATTTCAACCTGAGAAAATTTTTCATTCTTGTAAGCATAAATGTTTTGCTTACTTTCAATTTCTTGAAACAATATGGTTAACCAATATTCGTGACTAGCATCGGTCTAGAGGATTCTCTTGCTAGTTGATAGTATTTGCAATGGAGGAAGATTTTGCATCACTTCTTTTAGTTCTGCAACCGCTTTGGTTTGAATTTTGTTTCAATGCAGATGATTTTAATTCCTATGTGCCAAATTTTCACACCCATCATGAATACTTAAAACCAAATAGAAATTAAATCACCAAAATCCTAAGTAAGATGCTAAAATGAGTTTGTAAAGTAGGGCCATTTGGTATTTTCAATGTAAAATTTTTCTTTGAGGTTAAATAATGATATTTGCAAAAACAGACGTAAGTTGTTATTAGATTAAAAAAATGAGGTTTTTGTTTGTAGTTTCTTTTGTTTTATTCCTCCACTCTTCCCCTAGAATTTCAAAAGCTGCATTAATTTGGCTCTGAGTTCTTACTGCCTATATTTTCGCCGGAATACACGTGATATAGAAAGTTGAAGATTGACCCAAAATCTTATTTTCACATCCTTTAAAGATGAGGGTAGTGAATAATGTGGGAGCTTAAGATTTTTTAAAAAATGGGTCTAAATAGGTGATTGCCTTAATCTAATAGTTTTCCCATTGCCCACTGACTGACTTCTTTCTTGTCCCTTTCTTTTTAAAAAAAAAAAAGCACTCTTAGCCTTACCTAGGAAAAACCACGATTTAAAATGTATTAAAATCATGAAAATACATATAAAACCAACAAAACAAAAACATTTGCAAAAGGGAGAAAACTTAGGAAGACAATTCAATATGCTAATGATGATCCTGAGACTATGATTCTGACTGGAAATATATATTTATATCCCTCAGGACATATTTTTGAGTTGGCTTGGGCACAAGGGTCCCATGAAATCCATGGGGCACCCTTTGAGGCAATGCGATTTTGGAGACTAGCTCACCTTCAAAATTCTTCCCATCAATTATGTGCACCTGCAAAAAAGAAGTAATAATGATAAAAAATAATGAATTATGACAAGTCACACCTATAATTATGTGCAAAGCTAGTAAATTGATTCACTTCTTTTCCCCCTGGGGGGGTGTGTTGGGGAGATTTATACTACTGTATAATACTGAGAGCTAAAAGTAATACAATTCGATGTAGGCGTTCATTGGATTGGAAAAAAAAAGAAGTAAATTTTTTAAAGAAAAAAGTGGAGTACTAAAAATGAGCTAGGAATTTCAGAATATTCAAGAAACGGAGAAAGTCCTTGCACATTTATAGATTAAGGTTATGTTTGGTTAGATTTTCTATGTAAGGGGAGTTGAAAGAATAGATACATAAAACTCACTTGAGTGGCATGAGACTCTTCAATGTGGACAATGCGATTTTGGAGACTAGCTCACCTTCTCCTATTAATTTGGGAAAAAAAAGGAGAAGATTTATGATGATAAGTTACATATGGAGTTTCCAATGGATCATTGTCCTAAAACTATTCGAATCTTCATATACATGTAAATTTCTTTACATATTAAACTTTTGAAGTTTTTTTTTTCTCACAAGCACAAGCGAACGGCCTTTATTTTGTCAATGTGTATACATGGGCATACTGTTCTGTGCCTAAAAATGCGGAGTTCCTTTTCCGTGCTAGCTTGGTAAGTTTTAATAAGTGGAAGTAGATCCACAATAGATTGAATCTAGCTGCAATAATACACAACAAACTTCGAAATTTCACTTGGACTAAACAAAATACCAAATCGATTTTATAAAATCCACAATTCGACACCAAAAAGTTGTTTTACAGCATGATTTTATAGCTCAACAATATTCAGAATTAACCTAGCAACTCATATCAGACACAATCTTAGATTACAGTTTCACAAAGAAATTTTTCTCTGATTAAAAGAATCAAGGTTTGGAATTCTTACTAAGCACTTCAAAGAGATATTGATTCGGCATATTGAGATGTCCAATTGTTGAAGTTCTTGCCATTCATTTCCAGGTCTTCTCGTGATTAAGAATTGATTTTGGGAAATGTCCATCCTAGTTGAATTTTAGTCAATTCTCCTTGCCCAAACAAGGCCAATATATTCATATGACTAGGATTAAGCATTTAAAACATCAACAACATTGGTTTGGCATGTTGAGATGTCCAATTGTTAAAGTTCTTGCCATTTGTTTCCGGTTCTTCTTGTTGATTAAGCATTGATTTTTGGGAAATGTCCATTTTGGTTGAGTTTTAGTCAATTTTCGCACCCTAAACAAGACCATGATATTCATATGACTGGGATTAAGCATTTTTTTTTTCAGTCGGTGGATTGAGCATTTAAAACATTAAAGATTTTGATTCAGTGTGTTGAGATGTCCAATAGTTGAAGTTCTTCCCATTTGTTTACAGATCTTCTTGTTGATTAAGGATTGATTTTTGTGAAAAGTCCATTTTGGTGGAGTTCTAGTCAATTCACCTTCCCCAAACAAGACTGCGATATTTATATGACTAGGATTAAAAATTTAAAACATCAACGATGATGAGTTGGCATGTGAGATGCCCAATTGTTAAAGTTCTTGCCATTAGTTTCTGGGTCTTCTTGTTGATTAAGCATTGATTGTCGAGAAATGTCCAATTTGGTTGAGTTTTAGTCAATTCTCCTTCCCCAAACAAGACCTCGATATTCATATGACTATGCTTAAGCATTGGTAACCACTAATTGTTCTGATTATGCACTGCACACGTCCTTCTTCGAAACTGCCTATTACTAGATTAAAGCAAATTGGCACGCAACAATCATTTCTGAGAAACTTATCTGCATCAAAACATAAAATATATTGCTCCAATCTCATGAGGCAGATGACGGCATTGAGCTGATATTCCTTCATCAATTAGATTAGGGGTAATTTATTGTGGTAATTTCTTGCACCATCTGCAGATTTTGCAAATTCATATGTAAAACGTGCTTGGTGGTATCATTAAAGAAATGTCAAGTGAGCGCTGTTACTAGTACAAGGGATTAGTTAACAATGGGCGTGCAAGTGATAATCTTCACTTTGATCTATCTTTGCCGGTTTTTCAGGCGGTTCTGTTTAAAATCCTGATTTAGAAGGGAGAATCTGATGACAAAATAATCACGAGAACAGGTTCAAAGCTACAAGTAATATCATGGTCCTACTCCGCGTATGCTCATCGGTGCAACAACCTCCACCATATGCAAGCTATCAAGAGGAGAGGAACACGAAGAATTAAGATCATCCTATTAAAAGAGAATCCTTCAAGCCAACTTTTCCCGCAACTCCTACGTTTAGATGGTCAAACGATAATGCTCTTAAAGGAACTGCAAGAATTAGAGAAACAGACTGATCGGATATGCCCAAACTGACCATATCTCCATCCCAGCTTCTGTATAAATAGACGCTCCCGTTAGTCGCCAAACACAAATCTCACCATTTCCAATATACTCGAATCCGCATTCTAGAATAACACCACCAATGGCTTTCGCTCATCTCCTCTGCCTAATCGTCTTGCTTTCCAGTCTGCAGTTTTGTCTTGCCAATGGCCAATCATCTCCAACTCGATTACAGACCAGTGACTTACAAACCTACATTGTCCACGTGACTCCCCCTGACGGCCAGCGCCTTTCTGAGTTGAAGGATCTCGAATCCTGGTATTACTCGTTTTTGCCCACAGATTCTACCACCTCAAGGAACGAGAGGCGCCTGCTTTACTCTTACCAGAATGTGATGACCGGCTTTGCAGCAAGGCTGACTCCTGATGAAGTCGCCACAATGCAGGATAAGCCTGGATTTGTGGCAGCTCACCCTGAGCAAATATATAGCCTCCAGACAACGCACAGCCCCCAGTTTTTGGGCTTGCCACTGAGTCAGGGATCTTCCAATAGTTCCACCATGGGAAAAGGAATAATCATTGGAATCATGGATACTGGTGTAACCCCGGACCATCCTTCATTCAGCGGAGATGGAATGCCGCCCCCGCCAGCCAAATGGAAAGGGAGGTGTGACTTCAAGCCTTCCCAATGTAATAACAAGTTAATAGGTGCCAAGACCTTCGACAGCTCGGCTAAGAAAAATGTGACCATGCCTCCGACTGACGATGTCGGACATGGCACTCACACGGCCAGCACTGCAGCTGGCGCTTCTGTGCAACAAGCCAATACGCTCAGGATGGCTGAAGGCACGGCAGGTGGCATGGCTCCATATGCTCACTTGGCGATCTATAAAGTGTGCTTTACGACATCTTGTTTTCTGGGCGACATACTTGCTGGACTCGATGCGGCCCTCGCAGATGGTGTTGACGTAATCTCCATCTCGATTGGTGGTGGCTCTGCTCCATTTTATATGGATGGCATCGCGGTAGCCACTTTTGCAGCCGTTCAGAGGGGTATCTTCGTGAGCTGCTCTGCTGGGAATTCCGGTCCTTTCTCAGAGTCGCTATCGAACGAGGCTCCATGGATTCTCACCGTCGGGGCGAGCACCATCGATAGAAACATTGTCTCCAATGTAAAACTCGGAAATGGAGAGGAATATGAAGGTGAGACAATATATCAACCCTCCTTCCCTTCAACTTTACTGCCACTTGTGTATCCTGGAATCGATGGTACGGAAGGGTCCGTATACTGTGTCCCCGGACAATTAAAAAGCAGTCAAGTAGAAGGGAAGATTGTCTTGTGTGAAAGAGGGTTCGTCGGTAGCTATTTCCAAGCGATTGAGGTGAAAAGAGCAGGTGGGGCCGGTATGATTATGATGAACCAAGAAATCGATGGATTCAGTACCTTGGCCGATGCTTATGTCCTCCCTGCGTCTCATGTTAGCTACTTCGCTGGTAATAAGATCAAAGCCTACATCAATGCGACTAGAACTCCTACTGCTACCATCATGTTCAAAGGAACAGTGTTTGGAAACCCGACCGCTCCTGCGCTCACTTCTTTCTCTTCGAGAGGCCCGAGCTTGATTAGCCCGGGAATTCTAAAGCCAGACATTATTGGTCCTGGCGTGAACATATTAGCAGCATGGCCGTTTCCCATCAGAAATGACACAAAAGCAAAGTATTACTTTAATATTATTTCTGGCACTTCCATGTCTTGCCCCCACCTCAGTGGCATCGCGGCTTTGATAAAGGGCATTCATCCAGACTGGTCTCCAGCAGCAATCAAATCGGCTATCATGACGACGGCTAAGCAGCTGAACGTCAAGCAAAACCCAATCTTGGACGAAAGGCTTCAACCCGCGGATGTCTTTGCCATTGGAGCAGGCCATGTCGATCCTGAAAGGCCATTGACCCAGGATTCATTTATGACATGCATCCCAACGATTACATTCCTTATCTCTGTGGTCTGGGATACACCGACAAGCAGGTGGCTACAATTGCTCACAAACCAGTCAAATGTTCGGGAGTATCTAGCATTCCCGAGGGAGAGCTGAACTACCCCTCATTTTCGGTCAACCTCGGACCTCCACAGACTTTTACTAGGACTGTGACTAACGTCGGAACGGACTATTCGCCTTATGTTGTCACGGTCGTTCCTCCACAGGGTGTGCATGTCACCGTGAAGCCTAACAAACTCACCTTCTCAAAATTGAACCAGAAAGCAACGTATTCAATCACACTCAGCCGTGCCAATTCCACTCAGGATGTTGCCAAATTCACCCAAGGATTTCTGAGGTGGGATTCCAAGAAGTACTCTGTCAGGAGTCCAATTTCGGTTAAGTTCAATTAAGAAGCAGTTGTGAGCAGAAATAAAGTGATAATTAGCTTGATGGCCGGTACTTTCGTCTGACCACGGTCCTGTGATTATAAAGAACGTGGATATGTTATCTAATTTCCCTTTGTCTGTGTAAAAAAATTGATGGAAATGGATTTGTTACATTACTACTACTAATTAGTGTGCTATTAGAAAAGCATAATGTCGTCTTCATCTGGACCTAAAAGCGATGTCTACTCAGACAGTTTCGTGTTGATCATCTACATTATCTATCTCTTACAGTAGAGACTCTAGCCCAGTGAGATGATGAAGAAGATAACGGACTCTAACGCTCCAACTTGGAATGTTATTCACAATAAATAGGACCATCCTCTCGGTGGAAATTGGGTATTATTTGAGTCTTCAGTTTTGATAAAAAAAAATTGATGGCTTCTTTCTCAGCAGTTCTTCTAATTGTCCAGTCTCTACCGGTCGTAGTTCATTCTTTATAACCATGATATACCTTCAAATTTGGTAAGTGGGGGAAAGCAACGATGATTGCTGCTGGATCAATCATCAATGGGTACTGATGCGGACTATCTAGCTAATGTTTGCACTTTAAATTGGCAATTTTTTTTATCATGGTTATCTGTTCTTGCTAGCAACTTTGCATGATCAAACAAGAGGACAGAATAGTTTACAGCAAAAGAACTTGATAGAGCTATAAGAAAAGAGTTCTTTTCTTAACTCAACTGTAGATTCTAGAAGTTTTGGCCTTCATCCAGTGGCTGGCGACTCTCGTTGGCCATGATGAAACCGCCATTTATTATTAGACGAGGCATATTTAAAATAGCACATGACGAGATCATGCAAGAAACCCGTACGATTCTCATATACTAGATGATGTTAATGAATGACTATATCCATTAAGAGGCACCCCAAATGCTCGCTTGCGCATGATGCGTGTGAGCAGAAACGGGCTTGGACAAAAATTGCAGACAAATTTGACGGTGACCGCTCTCTCTCACATCTCAATTTCTCCTTTTAATTTCCTTTTTCCCTTCAAATAAGATAAATACCTATCAAGTATCCTCAACTTGACCAAAATATTTGAAAAGGTACACTTGGGGAGTGTCACATCATAAAGTTCACTTATAACTCAACATAACCTTTTGAGATGGAAAGTTAAATAGGAATTGCATAATTTGTCACAAATATACTACACTAAGCAATTTAAATTTAATTTGAGACGTCATATATACTTGTCAACGAGGTAATATCTAAAGTGTCTCTCTCTAATTTCAATTTGATGATGTCTGCATCATCAAATTGTTGCTAGAAATCAATGCCATACTTAATCTAGAAAGGACGAGTTCCTTTCTTTTTCATGTTGAGAGCGACAAAATCGCTTGTATATATTTTCGCCACGAGAAACAAAAAACAGAACCTTGATATCTACGATGAAAATTGAAGCCAAAGACGAAGATTAAATTACGAGAGAGAGAGAGAGAGAGAGAGAGAGAGAGAGAGAGAGAAAATAACACATTGGGGACATATAGTAATTTTATAATTCTCAGATATTCAAAAACAGCAAAAATTTGAGGGAAAAGAATTAAAATAGAAAAGAGAGAGAGAGAAAGAGACAATAGACCATCTTCATCGAATTTGCCCGTCTAAAAAAAGACACCCAGCTGTCGTTTGTCGACGCGGATGGATTTTAACTTACTTCGGTTTAAATTAATCTCTCTCTTGCGGAGACATTAGCAAAAAGGGACAGGAGAGAAAAACAGATGGTGGAATCTTAGACATTTTGGGTCATGACCGGCTTGTTTATTTAATATTCGCAAGAGGACGAAATATTGGCGGACGAACTCCATTTTTTAACTCCCGAAAAAAAAATCTATTTGTTTAGTACATTTTAATAACATTAATGTTATTCGATGGAAGAAGTTTCAGAGAGATTAAAGGAGCTATTTATATATAGTTTCATCTTACGAAAAAAATCTATCTAAACTTGCCCATATCCACCGTAACATTGTTTGCAAGATAAATATACAATATTCACAAGATATCGAGATGTTTTGTCTTGATAATATGAAATATTGATAAAAAGAGTTTCTTAGATTCCAATCTCAAAATAATAATATTCTTCATAGTTCTTGTCCTGAAACTTACCAACAAAATGGTCAAGCAGGCCGTAAACGTAGGCATACCTAGACATTATATGCACTCTTCAAATTTTAGCCTTTTGTCTAGAACAACTCCAAGACAGTGCAATATGCTTTCAAAGTAGTAAATCGAATCTTATCAGGCAACAACTCCAAGACAACTTCTTGAGGACAAGATAAAGAATATTTTTGGATAAGTGAAGCTCGCACAAATTTAAACTCACTAAGAAATGCCATGACAAATTACATACACAAGCGAATGATTGCGACATTCTGCAAATATTCAAATATCAAAATCCTCGTCACATTATGACTTAAATAATGCTGATTGATCATAGTTAAAATGTCATGAGAAATTACAAACGCAAGCGTATGATCGCGACATCCCGCAAATATTCAAATATCAAAATCCACATCACATTATGGCTTAAATAATGCTGATTGATCATAGTTAGCATGTGTAGAGGATAAAATGTCATTAACGAACTAACTTGTCTCCTTGTGCATACCATGCGGATTTTCTATCAAATGATACTAATGGGCAAAATCTGAAGTAGAATACCAGTGACAAGCATATTATGGGCTTCCTTAACTTTGTTGATGTGACCAAACTGAAGTCACATAGATGGGTGCGAAGTGTTTCAAAATCACATTAGGAGTAGATTAACCTTATATTTTGGAGGCTATGAAACATATATACATAATGCATTTTAATGCCATTAAGTGGCGTATCTAAACAATGGCAAACTGGCGTGTTCAGTCCATGAACTCTCATGCTATCTCTCTCTCTTATAAATTGATGTATCCGTTCGTACTTTGAGTTTTTTTTTTTTTTTTTTTGGGTCAAGACGTACTCTGAAGTTGACAACTTCCAAATGCGATGTATTTTATAGAATGAACCATTCGCAACTCACATACATATATTGCCAAATTCACATAATTGAAGAGCACATCCAAATATGTCTAGACTTCCATAAACACGCAGAAGTTGACCAAGTACATCCCCATGGCATAATCATAGCGAGTCATAATTACATAAACTTAAGACATGCTAATACTTATCAAGCCAAGAGAAACTTAATGATAGCATTAAGTTGTCGACATCCTGTGGCCTAATTATTGCTTATTAGGTGTGGCCATGAAAGTGCCATGAAATCCATATGGCACTCTCTGAGGCAACCTTATCTTCGCCACCGGCTCGCCTTCGAAATCCTTCACATCAATTATGTGAACCTGCGAGCATAGAGCATTTCAAACAAATTGAGAAATGGCAAGCTGAGTATGTATTAAAGCATCCCTATAATTTTTTACTATGGATTTGCTGAAAGAGATTTAACATCATTTGTGAAAATTTGGATTTCATGGTCTTTCATGATCATTTCAAGTTTTTCTTTTTAAAAAAAATAGTCATATATAGAAGATGATGAGGTGTTGTTTCACATTTTAACCTCGGAAGATAGGAAACCTCGTATGTTCTAGTACCTAGTTAATCCTCATTGTATCTCACAGTTGTTGGCGGTGTGGATCTATGTTTTTATGGGCAAGACAAGAGAAAGTGCAATATGGAGTATACAGGTAGTTAAGGACTTACATGAGTCTCATCAGACACTTCATTGTGAACAAAAGTTACAATCCAACCATCATCTTCATCTTCATCTTTGACACTACCATTTTTAGCGACGAACACACTTCCGCTACAAAAGTTGCTCGCCCCAAACTTGTGAAATTCAACCTTCACAGCCTGTTCATACTCTCCCTCCTGTCCCAATCAAAACTAATAATGCTTAAGTCCTAAAAACAACGAAATAATAATTGTTGACAACATAATGTAGCCGCACGTATGCCCAAAAAAAGAAGAAAAAAATGCAATTGCATGAAAGAAAACTTAATGTTGGGTCAAGATGCTATTGACCCGTGATTCCTGACCCCAGTCAAAAGGAGAATTTGCTATTCAGGTGGTATTAACGAGAGACATGTCTAAACTTTTACAACAATGTTCTATTTTTACCTTATATTACTTGGATTTGTAGCTCCTAATAATGTTAGAAATCTGTGCTATAATTATCCTCGCTGAATTCTACTGTTTTGTGCCAAAAAATAAAGAGTTCTTTTTCCGTGCTGGTAAATTCCAATAATCGTTGATAAGTGTAAAAACTTGTTGATAAAGAAAATGACCATTAGCTTTCTTTTTAGGTAACTTGTAGCGAGTTGCTATTTTTTTTTTTTAAAATGAAATTATTAAGTTTTTGTGATAGTTTATAGATGATCAATTTTATACTAACTTACCAATTTCAATGGCATAGCTTACTAGTGCTTCAAATTTACTAATTTTTTTTTTTTTTTTTTTATGAAAGTATCAACTATATTAGAGTGAATCGCTAACTTTTGTCGGATTAAGATTTAAATTATCGATTGGGTTATCAACTCTTATATGAGTTTCATATCAATGTTTAATATTTTTCTGACTTACCAAATTTCATTTGTCTTGGTCAACAACCCCTTTGTGTTTACTAATTCTTTATTAGGGGTATCAATCTAAAAAAGGTTGAAAATCACTCAAATAAAGATTCATAAATTTATATGAGAGTAGGTACATTTAAAGCATTGATAAGAAAGACAAATAAAATTTGCTGAAAGATAAGAAAAGCTAGTCACTTATAAACTATCAAGAGTTAATAATCTCATAAAGTGTTGGTAACTTACTAATAAGTTACCGGTACATCTATTGACTGATCATTTTTTTACGAGCAGTAGAATCATTCTTTTATCCTTCTCACATGAATATAAAGACACTACAAAACAAATCATACGTACATCAACACAATAACTTATAGATCCTTTCTTGCACCACTCAGTAGACGAAATAAATTAGTCTCATCGTCAGCTTATTCTAGCATATGTCTAAAATAATTAGGTGACGAATATAGAATGATTAGACAACAACAAGAGTGATTCATTGAAATTAGAGAGACGTAACTGTTCGTACCTTGAATTGCTCAGCCTGTGGTTCATCAAAGTATAATTTGGCCAGACTTCCAAACTTAGGCAGCCCTGAGATTTAAAAGGATGAAAAATTAGTAAGAATAATACGTATTGCACGCAGTATTTATCATAAAAGCTAGCAATTTCACTGGATAAATCCATTATTATTCGTTACCGCAGCTAGAACTTGCTGATGAATCGACGACTTGAGTGAAGCCAAACTTGTTCTTCAAACCTATGAAATTCCCATTGATGAATGGAAAATCCATGGAGAAGTGAGTGCCACTGAGATTTCTCTCGCCGATATCTCCAGTTTCCATGCTCAATCTCCACTCATACACACAATGAAAAAGAAAACCTTCTTCTTCGCTGCCATTTCCTCTATTTTTCGGAGGTAATTTGTATCCTCTTGAGAACCAATCAAACTTGTTCACACCCCAATCTGGACCTGGCAATATGGACGCCATGGCCCTACAGCCCCTTACCACAACCTGTATTTCCCAATTAATTGGTGAGAAATAAAGAAAACGAAGGATTGTGCTCATAAGTCCAAATCACCCATGATCGTTATTCATTCATAATTGCAAAGAAAATGCCAAAAAAGAAGAAGGAGGATTCTTTACTGTTATAATGTGAAGGCATTTAGTACCTCATCTCCATCCTCAAATGTATTGAGGAGGTGAAATGCGCAGCATGTCTCTACTTCAAACCAGCGGATAGAATTTGCATCACCATATCGCGGCATTACTCCAAATCTCGTCGTTCCTTCTTTATCATACTTTAGCAATCTATTTTGCGAAAATAAGGACACAAATTTTAGGAACTAGTTGCTCTTAGCATGAACTATTTGTGGTTTGGGGACATTATTTTTTGATTGAGATGTATGCTCACGGCCCTCCCTTGGCCAGTCTCTGGGTGTCCAATACAACAGGATGATCCACTATGATATTGTACCTGAAAGAAGAAAATATGAGTTAATCTCCAAATTTGCAATAATAATATAAATAAGGGGAAAAAATTGTGTATATCGGACATGCACTGATGTGTCGCCATATATTTTGAAGGTTGGTCAAGAAAATGCTAAAACCTCTCTGTGACCCCAATGTCGTGGCTGAGGACACTTTTGTCTAATTTGGCATCCGCCTTGTGACGAAGCTCCTTTCCATCGGCTGAAAACAGGTCAAATTAGGAACAAATAGGAGCTACTAATTTTCAATCAAGATTTAGCTATAGCTAGGTTGATTCATCCCCCGAGAAATTAAAGATACAACCTAAAACTCAGATGTTCCTATTGTTCTTATCAACACCTTAAATTTACTGACTATTGTATGAAAATACCAACCTTTATTTGAGGGACTTATCAATTCTTCTCCGATTAAGTTATCAACTAGTTTTGAGTTACCAACTTTCATTTAAATTATTTACCAGCATTTATATGGTCTTTAGTAATTTAGCAACTTTTCTTATCATTTAACAAATTTAATTGGCTTAGCTTGCATCAAATGTAGCTTCTTCAAACAGACATGCAATACCAATTGTTTTACCGCTTCCAACTGACTAAGAAGAGAAGAAATATTACCGGATACCACTCCTACAAGAAGGAAAGGTTTCTTGACATCAATCCCCATTATCACAAGCTCGCCACTCCCCGGAGCTTTCTGTTTGAGAAGCATAGTTTTTGCAAACAAACCTCAAGAAGATCCATCAGTACCGTAAACACGAAAGCTTTAATAACACACTCAGTTAAAACATTAATATAGTATAGGAACCTTCGGATGGCTAGTGCAAGATCGATCCCAATCCCCATTCAAGTCCCACTCGCCATATGTTTCTAGGGTTCTTGAGTCGATCTCATGAGGCAAGTAATTATCTGCTGTTGCATACAGCTTCCCTGAGTGCTCGAACACACTTGTGTTGCATATGAACTTGGTATCAGCATTGAGTCTAATCTGTCAAAGCGCCGAATTTTAATTTGCAGCTCCTTAGGCACTCTGGTTCCCTTAACAAAAGGTTCTTATAACATATTGCATATGCTTTGTATAGAATGTTGGCGGGTTCCTTTTCAGTTGGAGTGGGACCCACGTAGCAGAAAATCTTAGAAGTAACAAAAAGGGTCAGGCGGTTAACGGTGCTTCTTCATGTTGAAGCATGTAGATGGCGGATTGATCAAACCGTAGACTAATTACGAAGATGCACTAGCATGCCAAAAGCCATCGTGCAAATTACCTGATTCAGAGAAACTGCAGCTAGGATAGCTAATGAATCTCCTTCAATGGTAGGGATGAAGGAGGGTTTGTTTCTTTGCTTTTCAAGCTTGAATGTCTGGGATTCGACGTACTTGTTCTTGTAGGAGATGGTCCAATCTGAATCGCCAGTCTTTTTGAAGAACAATGCATGAAGCATTCCTTCTCCTTCTACCCATGTCTCATTCGTTATTCCAAAGGGGCTCGCCGTGGATATGAGACATCCAAATTGAGGATTTGGACCTGAAATTGAGAAAGTTTCATAAAACCATTTGATAAATGAAAATCGTATCAAGTTTTTAATTGTTAAGAAGATGGATAAGCATGATCTTGCATATAGGACCGCCATGTGCACAACTCGCATATTGCATGGGACCTCAATACCAATGCAACTCTATCTACTGCAAAGATCTATATCCTGACCTATGTTATTGCAGTTTCGACACAAAATATGCATCGTACGTAGCTAAGATTTGAAAGCTTACATCAATGAAACTTAAATTTCACGTAAAAATACAGACTAGATGCGTACCATTTCTAACAAATACTCCTTGGGGGAAATCGGCCGGTAGTTCCCCTTCCAAGCAAGCAACTTCTACAGCTTCTCCAATTTCTTGAACCGGTGCAAAGTTCTTCTGTTCAAGTCATTATTTCAGAAAAATCATACTTATGTAAAAGTAAATTGTATTTCCTTGAGCATCCTTATAGTTTTCATATGTAGCAATAGAATGTTGATAATGTGTGCAGTGAAAATGACACGGGTGACAATCAAGGCAAAATCAAGTGTGCTAAAGAGCTACTGCCCAATTGATTTAAATTTCTGGAGTTACAATTTCAATTAGATTATGGTGCTTTCTTCTTGATATAGCCAATATTTAAGATATTCCGATTAAGTAGGTGTTTTTTGAAATATTACCGTCATTTCATATTTGTATGTTTCTAGCTAGGATATTGACCATTGATTTGGAAGACATCAATTAGAATTTTAGTTTGATATCTAGTCAGAAACTCCACTGATTATTTCATGATTCGATAAAATCTCGAATTATTGAATAAAAGTTACTTTTGAGAACTTGTTGGCAGCTATTTTTCTATCTAGGGTTCATGAATGATTGACAGAGAAATATCCTTGGAGTCACCTATTGCTACCAGTATAAGAATTAATTTTCTAATATATTGGTTCCCACCTTTTGATAGTGACGTGGACGCGGCTAACTTTCTAGAACGTTTAGACAGACACAAATCCAATAGGCGGCTTTGGGACAACAATATGTGCAGCTTGAAAGAATGGCTATAACTTCTGATCTAAGAAAGTAATGGGCCCCATATTACTAATCCAGAAAGCTCGTTCAGAGCACGCAGCGGTGGGCGAATTGGGATCCCTATTTGTAGCTGTTTTGGTCCTCAAAATCCATTATTTAAGCACGTTTCGGGGCTCTTTTCTATATTTATGTCAATTTTTTTTTTCGTTATTCAAGGCTTTTATTTATTTTTGCGATTCTTTACTGCTTAAGGTCATACTTGGGTTCTCCATGTCACCTAGGTTCGTAGGGTACTTATTTGATCTTTTCTTTTCTATGGATCAGATAGCTTTCATCATGTTATGTTTTATAGTAGAGAAAAGAGATTTTTCTCTATTGTGGTGCCTGTGAGCGTGTGCTCCTTGGTGTGCCTTTGCAGATCGATGAAACCATGGTTACCTATTGCTTGCTGTGTCAAATAGCGGTGTTATCAACCACACGTAGATTGGAAAAAACCGTTCATTTTCAGCTTATCATTCGAGCATCAGAGAATTTTTGATGAAGTAATAATGAAATTTTCTGGATTGTGTCTCACCTCTTCCAACCTGCCTTATGGTCACCTCTACTATGAGCTCTGCCATAAACACCTCCACTTTTGC
This sequence comes from Eucalyptus grandis, assembly GCF_016545825.1. NCBI lineage: Eukaryota > Viridiplantae > Streptophyta > Magnoliopsida > Myrtales > Myrtaceae > Eucalyptus > Eucalyptus grandis. The sequence goes on from NC_052614.1 coordinate 53,981,220, forward strand.
GAGAATAGGTGAAAGTTGGGCGTATCAAATTTTGTTCCTTCCCAAATTCACTATAATTGTAATATACTTTAGTAGATATTTCTTTATGTATGACAATTATCTTACTAACTCATAAGTTATGTTAGATTAGCAAGATATTCATCTGGTACTTTCCTTTCACAAATTATTTTTGGTAAATGGTTTTTAAAGATCCTGAAGCTGGAAATTTTCAGACGGACCAAATGAGCTAAGAGAGAGCCTCCTTTCTAAGTACCTGAGAGGGTAGATAAGGTTGACCCACAAACCGGTACAAGCCATCCACTAAGACATCCAACACCATCCCTGAAGCTTTCTTGACTGTGTTGGATACATCAATCTTCTTCAACGGCAGTTGTTGCTGCAACTTCTTCCAAATAGGCTGGCCATGCAATTTTTCGAATTTAAAATGAAACTGGTAATTATTAGGTTTAATACAAAACGAATAACAGATGCTCAAGTTGTCTTCTGCGTGCCTTGAGAAAAAAATTAACAATGAATATCTTTTATATAAAAATGGGATTTAGATTTCGTGTAGAGTACCTTCAAAGCTGGAGAAATGGACCTTCTGAGTTGATCGAAGGTAGGAGAAAGAGAATACCTATGGGTGGATGCATTCACATGCAAAGCGAAAGGAGAGAGTGCCATTTTTTATTCTCTGTGCACAAGTTGCATGATTTCATGTCCTTTATATAGACACACTAGGCATGTGACTAAACCACAGATTAGGCGGTCTTTAATATGTTGTTTAGATTCATATTTTGTTAGACCAAATTCATTACGTATCAAGAAACACAGTACGAGCAAAATACAAGCTCGATACATACATACATACATACATACATGCATGCATGCATGCTGTATTGATTTGGTGTAGAGCATCATGCATAAAATAAATCCTCAAATAACATTTTCTCCTCAAAATATGAAAGATAGCTTACTTTTTCGGTGCACCTTTGTGGGACATTTACGTGCAGATAAATTTGTGCAAGTTTACAGAGACAAGACTTACGAGAACAAGCAATCTTCATATGTTAGATACGTCCACAGGCTCATTTCACAAACATGATCAATAATTAATCAATCTTCATATGTTATACATTACACTAGAGAAAGAGGTTAAAAATTGTATTCTTGCACGAAGATTCCTCACTTGGCGGCATCTCAAAGCATCTGTTCATATGCACTTTTCTGTCGGCATGTTCATCTACATATTAAAGAATGACTTAGAGCTAGGTAGTCCACAATAAAGAATTTGGAATCCACTTTACAATTGGCGCCGGCTCATTACACACTTTCAATACGACAACATCCTTTATGGAGGGTGTAAAGAGTTATTTGAACAAGCAAAAGTTTATTAATGCACTTTGACATCCACTTCTTCAAAGCGATATCAAGGCGGTGCAGTGTTTAATTAATCAAGAGTAATTCCAATAGCTAATCTAGGCAAGTTCAAGAAGTTTATTACTACTTTTGATGCATTCGAATCTCTATCTATCTAACCTCAATATGTTTTTTTCGAGTGGTTCTACTAAGCATTGCTAGAGCATAACTTTCTGGCATTTGCTAACTAAGCAATATGGCTAAAAAGTTGTAGAATACCTATGTAGATTCAGACATATTAAGTGTAATACTCAAATATAAGCTTGTACAAGTGATTATGATGGCAAAGTGACGAATTCTCTATATAATAAAGATCTGATCCATAAAATACGACAAAACCCAACATGCCTCCTGTGTTGTTGGAATATTCTTGCAAACACATGCAGGAAGCCTTCCCCAGAGACGGAGAAACGAAAGTCCCAGATGGGGTCAAAGGGACACTAGGGTGGTCGATAGGACACGGATGTGCAGATTCGAACGGCCGCCTCTCATGTGAAGGTCGATGTGCTGCCGTTTGGAGCTTTTTAGCGATGCAACTAGTTTCATAGTAGAATATAGGACCGTCAGCGACCAACTCAAGTTTTCGTCGTTTTTTGTCGGGGACAAACTCAAGTTTCCGTTTGGAGAATCTTTCTCAAAAGTAGCCCTGTCAAGAATCATTCCACATTGGCGCAACATAGACGTAAGTAAGTGAGTAAATATTTTTGCCCTCACTTGAATCATTCTTCTTTTGGATTCTTTTCAAGTGAGCTCAAATGGGAGCTGGAAACATCCTAAAAAAGACAACAGGCATTCATTTCTATATTCCATACATTGATTATCCCTTGCTTAGCCGCTTTGGGGTTTTTAATTCATTTCTCAAACCCAAATCTTCTCACCATGGCAAGGCAAGTGATTTACCGGGAGAAGATATTGTAATCCGGAGCAGCATCGAAAGACGACAGTCTGAAGGCCACAAAAGTCAGGAACGATGGGTTCAAAAGAGGTGAAAAAAGAGAAGCGTCAAAGATAGAGAGTTGAAAAAAATATTTGAAAAGTCAAAGTCAAGAGCATGGAAAAGCAAATGGTACGTAAAAGAAAAGGCAAATACCAGAGAAGGCAAAGGGAAAAAGTGTTGGTAAAAGATGCATGGCGGGAAGGGAAAGCCCTCGCCGCCGGTGACAAACTCGCCGACCAATTTAATCCTTGACGTTGCCAATTTCAGCCCCAGCTTCGACTTCCTCACCAGTGCCATTGATGGCCCCGGTGACCACATTTCCGCCCGTGTCGACTACAGCGTCCATTCAGGCGACCTCTCGGACGTCTTTAGGGACAATGCCCAGGAACTCAGCAAGAAATCCCTCTGAAATTGATGTGGCGGTTCGGCATCCACTCCATCGGCCTCACGCACCTGGCAGCTAGGCACCGGTCTGCGCCCCTTCTTCTTGCAGATTTCCCTCATGAATGAAACTCCGGAAAAAACCATTCCCCTCCTCCTCCTCCTCCTCCTCCCACTAAATAACAGCTAAAAAATAATAATAATCCGATTTGTGTCAACTATTGTTGCATAAACAATTAGGTCCTTCAATGTGCGATGGCCATATGGTTGGGAAAATATGGTTTCGAATTGGGTAGAACACTCAGATCTTTAGAGTAATCAAGTCGGACTTTGAGGCGTCATATCACTTTTTTAAGGATTTATTTGCCCCACAAAATTGCTAATGGTCACCGGCAAATATCCTCCAGGATATAACAAAATCTCGAAATTGAGAATACTATATAGCAATTTTAATATTTCTCTAGAGTCTCTTTAGGAAACAATTGAAAAAATGGCCGTACTTTTTCAAAAAGAAGACTAGACTCGAAAAGTTAAAAATATGATCACACACTTCTGAAAGACTGACATATATATATATATCAATCTTAAATACGTAGGCAACTCTTCGTGAAAAGTTGCATAGTGAACAAATGTATCGTTTTGAAAAATTGTCCAGATGAACAAAGGCATCCATTCGGAAGAAGTTGAAGAAATAAACAAATGCAACCTTTGTCGAAAGGTTGCAAACTGAACTATTATCTTTTTTGAAGGTTGTCTTGAAGAGACACAAACAAAAAGTCGGAGAAAATGTTTATTATTATTATTATTTAATAAATAAAATTTCGATTTTTTTAATAATTTCCAAAATTCTCAATAAAAAAACATTTGAATTGATTAAAGTTAATAAGATAACAGTAAAATAAAATAAAATAAAATAATGAAGGGGTTAGTGCTAATTAAATAGCGGGTGCGCAAGCATCAAAGTGCTAAGTGCACCTAATAATCACGCACTCGCACGCAAGTATGGTGAGGTCTAGCTCATACTTGATCATTTCTTTAGGTACGCTAAAGAAATTCTACACTTATTAATTGGCCCACTTCCTCCCACTTTTCCTATATAGAACAAGAAAACATACACTTAGTTGTTTTACAGACAAACTTCCAACACATATCACATCTTTCAAAAAACAAAGCAAGATTACATCTTGTATCGCATGAGTGTTCGCCAAGCAGAATTCCCATTCGTCTCCATACTGGACTTTAATGACATTTGTGGGCGGCCATCATCCAATCCGACTTAACGAATCAAATAACCAATCGGATAAAATACTCGTTCGTTGATTTGGAGCTTGGATTAGTGATGGAACTTTTAGGAGATATAAAATTCTATCCCATCTCTAGTTCGTTCCTTCGCTGGTCACCTTGGCGCGCTTGAAGCCACCGCCGCACTCCAAGACGACCCCCACCGTGGTTGCGCAGCATTGCACGGGCCCCCACAGATACAGGGGGTCCGATGGACTCGACAACTTCAAAGATCTGTTTGCTGCAACGATTGTTTTCTCACTTTCGCGTTCTTCCTTTGGTTGATGCAGATCCGTCGTGGATTTTATGAAGATTTTATTATCAGACGGTTCGAGAAATGCGAGCATCGATTCTCACAGTTTTGTCTTTTTTTTCCTTTTGTGGTTTCGTTGCAGTCAATATCATTTTTTGTGGTTTGTCGAGCTGGATTATGTGTAATTTCGTCGCCAATTTGTTGGTCGATTCTGTTTTTATTTAAGCCGAATGAGGCCGGTCATCACAGATTTGTGAGACGCAAATAAATGCAGGGTGGGGCGGATCAAGTTCTGGGGGTCGTCACGGAGTCCGTTGGATCCCAGATTTGTGCGGGCCATGCGATGCTAGGCAAGCGAGACGGAAGGATCATCGGATGTGAGCGCTGTCCACCTCTTCTTCCTCCTCCTCCGTTGTTCAAGCTGGCGAATGTGAAGGCAGGGAGGATGAAGAAACGGTGGAGGTTACGTTGTTTCACTCAGGGTCGTTCATGTCCAATCATCGGTTATGCCATATAGAACGACCGACACTGATTAGATCTCCATATAGAATTCCCAGTCTAAACTGGTTGGATGGAGTCTGTGGTGCAATGATTTAGAACTATATTGGCAAATTGAAGAAGTTATGATTAAATTGATAGCCGTACAATAAATTTATCGTTCTTTCTATTTGTTTTAAAGAGAAAAATAATTAAGGTACCATGTACAGTTACATATATCAATTGCAAATGCGGATTAAAATTTGAAATAGATAAATATACATTACTTTATTAAAAAAAAAAAAATTCTTCAAACCCTCAACCTTAGATCCCTTCCACACCGATCAGATTGTGTGGCTAGTGGTGATATGACCTTACATTTTTACACATATCAAAGTCAATGACACTCTCGAACTCATCAAGTAGTACCGAAACTCAAACTCGTATTTTTCGTTTTGACCTCTTTTTGCTTTTATGAATAGCTCAACTTCTTATCTTTCTTAAGCTTCTTCGATCGAATTATTTTCATCTTATTAAAATGAATTGAAAACATAGATTTTTGTTCGAGAATTACGAAGAAATAAGCCAATCAAGTCCCCACAACGCCTGAGATTCCGCAATATCTTTTTCCCCTTTCTTTTCATCATACCAACGAATATATTCACTTGTCTTGCAAAATGCAAATCCGTGTCCTGCCCATCATTTCAAGTGAATATATCTTTTGCATGATATATGTACAGTAAAAACACACGGAACCCTCTTAAGGGCCTTAACAGATCAATCTATTTTGTTCTCGTGAGATCATGACCCAGTAACTGGAAATAAATGATGGACAGATGGATTTATGAAACAAGTTTCTATAATATAAAATTCTTACTTTTAGTCTCCGTTTTTTTTATCATGAAAACTAAATTATTTAAAAAATATTTTTCCAAAAATCATTACTTATATTGTTTAACGTAATTAGTTAATAAAAAGCGTTTTCATTATCGATTACAATTTATGCCTAAATATTTTCATAAATGATGAAAATATTTTTAGTTTATTCATCTTTGTTAGCGAAACAAGCTATCATTTTTAAGAATTTTTTTTTTTCAAATCGTCTATTTCCACAAAACAAACAGAGTCTTAACGTGTCTTGATTTCCAAATCTGAATAAAGGCAATTTTGTTCCCTAAATTGAAAGATTCCCACTACATCATGCGGCATTATAATGCATTTCGTTAATTTAAGAAAATGAAGGGGTCGTATGATGCATCAAATTTACTATGCTTTGTCTCCATGCAACTAGCCGATAAGTCAAGTGTGAAAATGGAAATCTACACGTCAGAGACTTATTTAGGAGATTCTCTATATTTCTCTTAATTGATTCTTATTGATTTTAATTGATGTTTTGTTACTTTAGATAATTATCCCATAAAGCCTTTAAATAGGCTCATGTACTGTTTATTTGATAATGTTCAGAATATTACATATCACATTCCGTTTCTTATGGCATTTTTAGGCCTAAGAGTGGTACTCAAAGCTAATGTAAGTCACTTTTTCAATAGTTTAAAACTATTATGGGATGTTTATTATAAAAGTCCCATAAGGAAGGAAAAATATGCCCGTGACAATCCTGTTTGGTGGAAAAATCCAATCGAAAACAGCTTGGCATACTTAACAAAACTGTGCAGTCATGTGAAGGTGCAAATCTCTATACTCGAGATAACAATAAATTAAGACAAAAGGAGGGACATAAATTTATAGTTCCAGTGATGATCCGAGTCCTAAGATTTATAATTAGCATATCCATTTGTTTTCCTACGTTCTTCCTCCTTTCTGCATCTATTCTTGTTTGTCGGTTTTATATGTATTGTGGTGATCTTTATACATTGTAAATTGTACTTTTCTGTATGTAAGAGTTAGGCTACGTTGGATCGTCTAGATTTTTAATCAAGATAGGAATAGATAAGATGAAATATGAAAATCCAAGAATTTTACTATATCATGTCTATTGTTTGGTGAATCGCAATAATTAAATTAAATATATTCATATCATATCATATACATTTTTTTTTATAAACGGCATATCGTTGTTAATAAACCTAAAAGTTTACAAATGGAAATTGTCCAAATTTCTTGCAACACTATTCCCTAATTTATTTTTATTTGCTTTTCATCTTATTTTATTTTCCCTCTTTTTTTTTATTGTCTTTATTATTTCTTTTTTACCTTCCCATCATTCTCTCGATACAATTTTATTAAATAGTAAACTATACCAATGTACCTAAAATACAAAAATATATATATGTCATCAGTATAAATATATTTATACATTGATTTTATATTATAAGATTAAATTAAAGTCTAATTTTTTTTTTTGAATTTCTTATCTTAGAATTCAAATATTATTTATATCGAAAAATAATATCAATTTTGTTAATTTAATAAGTTTATTATTTGAGAAAAATAACTTTCCCATTATGAATATTAGAAATCCTATCTACCTTTATTCCACATTCCTCATGAAATAATTTTATCTTACTCTATCTTATCTTAAGCAGGCTTTAAAATCATGATAGGATTAAAATTCATCCTATCTCAAATTTTATCTTGACAATCAAACGCAGCATTAGTGTACTTTTCCTAAAGAAAGGGATAGGAAACAAGTTGGCCATAGTTATTTTCACTCACATTTTGTCTAGGACAATCTTTTTTTCAATCAACTAATTGAAATACCCTTATTTATTATTTCCTTTTTTATCAACCTAACCAGGAAAACAACTTTTATTTGTATCATCTCTTTTATCTTATCAATTTCACAATATAAATGTCAAATTACACTCAATTCCCAAAAAAATAGATTTTAAGGGCCAAACAATGCGTAGCACAAGCCTCTATGAGGTACTACATTTATGAGTTATTAATTATTGCCTACACCAAATGTTCATGAACCCTCTTAATTTCAAATACTCAATCACTAGGAGATACTTATAAGTGGGGCCCACAACTTTGGAGGGCTAGGATTGAGTAGGCTCATGTACAACCATTGGGAGATACTTGTACCTTATTCAACTCTTATGTGTCCCAGTCACATGTGTAGAATGATGACATGTGTCATTGACTTTCTAGAAATTAAAAATTATGAAACTATAGTGGATGTGCATCATACTTCTTGGGGATTGAGATCCTCCTCACTTTTGAACCAATGACTGCTTACGAGCCTCTATTTTGGCAAATATTGTTGGCATTTAACCTCTAGGCAAGAATTTTCCCAAAAAAACCTCTAGGCAAGAAACCTCACATTGAAATGACCAAGCTACCCCTCTTTGCAATCTCATTTTAGCATCTTGCTTAAGGTTTGGGTGGTTTGGTTTTTTGTTGAGTTTTAGGTGGGTTCGAGAAATTAAGATTTGAAAATAGATTTTTTTTATAAAGAAAATGTCATTGTCGTAGATGGGGATACAATGATAGTTGATGCACAAGAGCCAAGTGGTCTTTAAAGGCAAAAATCAAATCTATATTTAGTATTTTTGAAAGGTAGAACTATTTTGGGTGAAAGGGAGGTTTGTTTTTTGGTATCTTTCCAAAACTAAATGTCGAGGGGCAAACAAATACATAGCACAAAACTTTGGGAGGTAACAGTGAGCATGATTTCAAAGTAGAATTGGGAATCAGAATATTGGACCAACAATGGAAACCAATTCCAAGTTGTAGGATATGCAAAATAGGCTCCAAGTTGTAAAAATTGGAAAATCGATACTCATAGGCAATTGGAATCTGGACTTGGAACAAGTTTTTGTGTTTCTTTTTTGTTTTTTTGTTCTATATTTTCGTGCAACCCTGCCATATTCCATGACATCTAATAATGAGTATATAATTTGGAATCACTAGTTTGAGCTTCCATTTTTTATGATATCCATGACTATAACTTTTACTTTATTAATGTTTCATATCCTTCATATGTCAAATATGAGTTTGTGGTTATTGGATAGTGGTTAGGGGTGAGCATGGTCCAGGTTGAGCCAGTCCTACACCTAACCCTTGGATCAACCCTTACATTATTGGTCCCCAATTTTTGGGATGAAAGACCAACCTTGTTGAGCTTGGGACTGAGGACCAAATTGACCCTATGGGTCCAATCCAATTCCAAGATCAACCTAGGACCAATTGATTTTTTTTTTTTCATTTTTTGTATTATTTAAAAGGACAAACATATTATTTCAAGTTGCATATCCATCAGCAATACAACATTGAATAACCAACTATGAATAACAATACATATCAAACATAAATATTAGGTAAAGACATAAATTTACATTTACTAAAAGCAACAAACCATAAAAATGAACATGCAAAGCGAAGGAACATAGGCAAGCAGTGAGGCAAGTGAACAGAGGTAAGCAACGAGGTGAGCCGTGATATAATATATGATATATTAGACATATTATATATAATATGTAATATATTATGTACATGGTTGGTTCGGGTTGGACCAACTTTAAACTTCCAAGATCAAGGACCAACTCTTATAGTGTAAGGTCAAGGGTCTTAAGACTAAGGACTAACCTAGTCCCCCTAGAAACCAGACTAAGACTGGTCAGATTGGGCCGGTCCAAAATAAGTCCAAGGTCAACCCTGGACCAATGCTCACCCTTAATGGTAGTCATTAGAGATGATGATTCATTATAATTACTCATTTAATAATGTAGGTGGAACCTAATAGGCCTTGAAACCGATCATGGATTTTGTGATAAGGTAGGTTCCAAGTTCCTATATATGTAGGGTGAGCTCTAAGTTCTAACAATTAGGGAACTAGTTCCAATAGGTAGGTTCCAAGTATAACCTAGATTAACCCTAGAATCGCTCACCCCTTAAAAGGTGCTTTAGGGCAGGATTTATGAGTCAATAATTAATTTCTATCTGCAATGAGTGTCCATGAACCCACTTTAATCTCAGCCACTCAATTCGCTACGTTGGAGGGTTGGAATTGAGTGGGGCTCATGAGCACTCCATACAAATAAAAATTTTCAGCATTTGCAGGGTTTCATGACGGCCAATCCCAATCCACTTGTATTTATAGGTTCTTCAATCCTCTTCTCATGTCCCAGACACATGCGTAGGAAAGCTATGGTGGCGAAGAGTGGACGGATGGATCAAATCGATGATATTATTACCAACATCGTGTATCTCCTACATAATCATATATAATTGAGCACCGGAAACTATTTTCTTGTTTGAAGAACTGGTCATACTTCTATTGTATATGCAAATGTTTGCTCGATAACGTGAGACCCAAGTAAAAAATTGACCGTCGTCTTAGACTTCATTGTCTTAAGATGTATGGATGAAAATGATTTATTTCAAACATGAGTAATCAATGCATATGAAAATAAATTGTGTCTCAATTTTTATCTCATATGTTTTTTTTTTTTTTGGTAAGGTAAGTAATATATTGACTTAAAACCACAAACTATACATAAAGGGGGGGGGGGTTGACACCAAAAACTTACACTCATAAGGACAAACATGTCAAAATGAGTGGAAGGGTGCCGAGAAAAGGAAACAAAGAACAGCCAAAGAAAGGCTACCAAATAGCGAACCAACTATAGCCAGCAGCCAAAAGGTGGCAGCAAACAAAAGGTAACAAAACGGGGAGGCATTGCAGCTAATACAACATCAGCCATTGCAGAAGCACCAGCAACAGACTAGCGGCAAACCCTAGAACCTTAGCCAAAGAGGAGGGTCAATAGGCAAACAGCTCAGGCTGAAAAGATAGAAGGACTAAAATTCCAGCATTATTGCATCCTCCTATTGATGGGGGTGTCCGGGACTTGATGGTAAGTCAAGGCTTTGTCCCTAACGACCTTGTCCAGGCGCTTTTTGAGAGTCAACAAAGAAGGTTTACAATCACGGAAGATGATGTTATTCATTTCCTTCCAGATAATGTTGCATAAAGCTCCAAAAGCGAACCGAGCAAGATATTTGTAGAAGGTATCCCTCGAAAGGTAATTGATGGCCTATTGAAGGTTTTCCGACCATGAGTTGTTGCACCAAGCTAAGTTGCATCTTGTATTCTAGAAGATAGCAAGATCCCCCGTGGTGTGACACCTAAAGAATAGGTGATCAACAGAATCAGGCCGAGAATTACAAAAGACACATCTAGCATCCGAAATTATGCCATATGTTATGAGCAAGATCTGAGTAGGCAGTATATTTCTAGTAAAGGGAGCCCAAGGCACGGATTGGCCTCTTGGCCGGATACTATCCCAAGCAAAGGCAGCTATAAAAACTCCCGATGGATGACCAAGCCACCGAAAGCAGTCAGCATCTTGACTTAGCACGGGAAGAGGCTCATGCCAAGAAGCTAAAGCATTATGGATAGTAGATGCCAAGGTGGGGAGAGAAAACAACTCAGCAATTGTGGCATGCCTAGAAATGCCCAAGTAGTAAATATCCATATCAAAGAAGAAGAAGCTTAGTAGGCCTCTAAGGTACCAATTGTCAAACCGGAATGATACAGAGCTACCATTTCCCACTCGCCACCTAAACAAATGGCGAAAGTCCTACCAAAGATCTAGTATATTTTTCCACGACCAAGAACAAAAGCTCAGTTTACCCACTATCCAAAAGTTTTTTTCCTTTAAGAAGTTTGAGTGGATCCATTTACACCATAGAGACTCCTTGTTCGTGAATAAGATACAAATGTGTTTGAGCATTGCTGTTTTGTTGCACTCTCGCAATCTACGAATACCCAATCCACCTTCATCCTTAGGGAGGCACACATTGATCCAAGCAACTTCCGCACCTCCTGATCCAAGCTTTGGACCTTTCCAAAGGAATTGTCTAAGGACTTGTTCTATAGAATCAAAAATAGACCTAGGCAGAATAAAAACATTCGCTCAGTAAACCTAGATTGAGTGCAAAACTGACCTAATCAGCTGGAGGTGACCTGGAAAAGAGTGGAACCGTTGGCCCTCGATGTGATTGCATTAATCAACGTTGTATAGTCAGCCTTACATAGTCTTGATCCAATAATAGGCACTCCCAAATATTGAAAGGGTAAAGAACCTTCCTAGAAACCAAAGAAGTTCTTGATGTTGGTCTGGGAATTTGCTGAGACGCTTGAGAAGAAAATCTCGCTCTTGTGTAGGTTCGGGACTAGGCCACTTCATTGAGAGAACTGAGTAATGCCATCCTTAAGCAAGGACAAGGAGGACATATTTGCCTTAGAGAAGAGTAGAACATCAACCACAAAAAATAGGTGGGATAACCGAGAGGGCTTGCACCGCCAGAAGAATTTAAACTCAGGCTGTCAGGTTTAGAGGTTAAGGATCCTAGTGAATACCTCCATCACCATCGTGAAAAGGTAGGGAGACATGGGATCGCGCTGTCGAGACCCCTACCACTTGAGAAGAAACCATGAAGTTCACCATTTAGTGTGACAGAAAATTTAGGCATTTGAACACACACCATCATGAGTTTAGCCAAATGCTCAGGAAATCCAAAGGCTTAAGAAAGTTCTAGGAAGTCCCAGTTAACTGTATCATACACCTTGCGAAAATCAACCTTGATAACACATTTGGATAGATATGGTTAAAGATGAAAGCCAGTAAAAAGCTCCTGAGTTAGCAATATATTGTCACTTATGCACCTACCCTTGACAAAGGCATTTTGCGAGAAGATAATAATATAAGGCAAAACCTCAGCCAACCTATTAGCCAAAATCTTCATAATATATTTATAGACCGTATTGTAGCAAGCAATTGGCCTATAGTCATTTAAGGTTGAAGCATTAGGGTGTTTAGGTACAAGGATTAGGGTGTTTGAGAATTTATCTCATATGTTATGATCACATCAACCGTATAAAGTCAAATCATTTGCATTAGCAATAAACTAATTAGTCACGACACTTGTGAGTACGAGAAAGGAATTCAATTGAGACTATTTAACTCATTTTCATATTTTCAAACCATTTCCTAATTAGTAATTGGCATTTAGGTAATCTTTCCTCCAACACAGAAAGGCTTTATTATTCATTTTGAGTGGCTCCTATTTGGTTGAGGAAAGAGCCAAATAGTACATTGAAAAAAAATTATGATTATGGTCATTTGTACAGCATGCAATCTTTCTAAACTAACCAAAAAAGAAAAAAAGAAATCTTTCTGAACTATTCTAGGCTAATTTAATTACCATCGTTCATCCGACCATCTGTAAAGAAGACTTGGCTTGTAGGCAATAATAAATTATTGCCAAATGGGAGCTAAAATAATTGCAGGCCTCGACTTCGTGCTATTAGGTGTCCATAGAACTTATACTTGCCATTGCTGGAGGAATATACCTATAATTAGTTGTCACCTTACCAGCCGACACCAACACAAATAAAACCCATAACATATATAAGAGAAATGATTATGTGATTGTCTTTAATTTATTGTGATATTAACAATCTATTTTTAGTGAAAAAATAAATAAATAACAAATAAGTGGAAATTATTTCGAGATCCTCTTTTTTAAAAATTATAGCTCACCACATATTGTTACTCTTACAGTGCCCTAAGAACCGTGAGGGTAAAGTCCCATATGAAAATATTTAGAAAAATAAGAAACAAAATGTGACAGCTGGAAACAACAACTCTGTGGAGGCTGGAAACAACAACTCTGAAGCCAGAATGGCGGCTGGAACCTCAAAATGACCTTCAACACCCTTAGATGGTGCTGGATCACCCACGAAACAACCAGGGATTATTGGTTCATCTTCATCAACCCTTGGTGGAGCTAAAAACAAGCAGCAAATGCCGCAGCTGCCCCTTGGTCGGTCCGACCAGTTGAGAGGAAGGTCTAGAGGAAGGAGTCGCTTATGGTCATCTTCGGGACATCCTCAAGCTCCTCAACGGCATCCAACTAGACAGCAAGTTACCCCGACCCGCACATGGGCGAATGTTGCCCAGCTTGTAGCAAGAGGCCCGGATTTGTCTTACACACCCCCCACTTTTGTTGATGGCAAAGCAATGATCAATTTGGCAGATGAAGTTCTCGATGCGGTGGACCCGAAATGGCACCATTGCTTAGTAGGCTATTTCGTTGGTAGGAGGAAACTTCCGTTCAATATGGTGGAGCAATCTCTGAAGCATATTTGGGGTGCCAAGCTTGTAGAGATTATTGCTAATGACTAAGGATTTCTCTTCCTTCACATTTCGGACCCGGTGTTTTGGCGAAGAATCCTTGAGGAGGGACCAACCACGATGACTAGGGTGCCGCTTATTCTCTATCAATGGGAGCCACTTATGGATCTCAAGAGAGAGAACCAAAGCACGGTTCCAATTTGGATATGTTTGATGAATCTACCGTTCGATTGTTGGACGGTTCCGACCATGGGTGCAATCGCAAGCGCGGTGGGCAAACCGTTGTACATGGATCATAGAATCGACCAAGTGAAGACGGCCTCATACGCTAGAGTATGTGTGGAGATCAAAACAAATCAGCCGAGATGTAGAATCGCTGAAGTGGTTTTGAAGGGGGTTACTCGCTCCATTGCCATTGAATATGAGTGGTTGCTGGCTGAATGCCCAAACTGTGGATCTTTCGGGCACAACTGTCGTGCCCCTGCTCGTGCACAAAATCCCGCTAGATGGACTAGAGCCCAGCAGCATCCCCTAGCCAATTCGGTCATTTCGGCTCCTTCGGTGGTCCTCGAACCCTTGCCGATTGTTGAAGCGCCGTTACCCCAGCAAGTCGCATCCGTTCTTGCGCCCTCAAGTCTCGTGGCTCCGACAGCGGCTAGCCTCCCAAACCTGATCGTTGATTTGCGGCCTACACCCGAATAGCCCTAGAAGCAAGTCAAGAATAAAAAGAAAAAGAACGTGGCCTCCAAAGTTGGGGAAGCCTCGCGCCCGAGCATTGCTGGTGATGCAAACACCAATCGGCTGAAGGCACTAGTTGTGGAAAAGCCTTTACCGCCCGGCTCCAAGAAATCTCATAGAGGTACTAGTGTTCTCCCGAAGGTAACTCTATCTCTTGTGGCCGAGTCCCAATCATCTCTAGATCAGCCCAACAGCCCTGATCATGGAGAGGTGTCGGAAGTAGCGGCTACATTTGCTTCCTCGGATGATGATGACTTACTTTCTCCTCGGTCGTCAAGCCTGTCCCCGAGAGCTTCGAAAGCGGCTTCCTTAAAGGTGGAGACCATCTAGGAGAGACTTCTTACTTTAGCCCCGAATCTTGGACCGGAGGTGAAGTTTGGTGCCCTAGCTATTCCTCGCCGGAAGCCACCCAAGCAGAGGTAGGCCTTTGCCTCCTCTTTTCTCTTGGCCTAGTTGTAGTGTTTCTTTTATATACATACATACATACATACATATATTATATATATATATATATATATATATATATATATATATGCATTTCGGATTTTGGAATATTATAGGACTCATGAACCCTCTGAGGAGAGCTGAGGTTAGAAACTTTGCTCGCTCTAATGGCCTTTGCATGATCGGCTTATTGGAGACCAAAGTGCTGGAGCATCTTTTTCGTTCATTCTCTAATGGCCTATTGTCGGGATGGAAATTGATAGCCAATTATGATTCTTCGCCAAAGGGGAGGATTTGGGTTGGATGGAACCCTTCTCTGGTTAATTTTGAATTGATTTCGTCCAACGATCAAGCGATCCATGGCAAAACGACTCTCCTCACTTCCGGTTTGTGTTGCTGCACTTCGATCATTTATGCGGAGCACTCCTTTGTTTCTCATAGACCTCTGTGGGCGGACCTGATTAGGATGAGTTTATGCGTCCAGGACTTGGCCTAGGTGTGGCAGGAGACTTTAATGCCATTAGGGACTCATCAAATAGATTTAGGGGCTCTGTTAATTGGCTCCCCTCTTTCGATGAATTTAATCAGTACTTGTTTCGCACGAAGCTAGAAGATTTGCGATATGCTGGTCTTCGATTCACTTGGTCCACATCCTTCGGAGCTAATCGCAAGGCGAGGAAAATTGATCGGGTATTAGTGAATGCCAAATGGAGCTCACAATTCTCTTATTCTTTAGCGACTTTTCTCACTCCTAGTATATCCGACCATTCACCCATGGTGGTCAAAGTGACACAACCAACTCTTTGGAGGAAGCCGTTCAAATTCTTTGAATTCTAGATGGAGCACCCGTCTTTTCATGACATTGTGGAGCAAGTATGGGAAGCCGTGATTGATGGTGTTCCTATGTACAAACTAGTTTGCAAATTGAAGGCCCTCAAGAGCAGACTCAAGTAGCTCAATAGCGTTTCTTTCTCCAACATCTCTGAGAGGGTTGCCATCTCCAGAGATGCGTTTAGGTTAGCTCAGCTCGACCTGTAGCAAGATCCAACCAATAAATTCTTGGTGGAGGTAGAGAAAGATCACAGGAAATCCTATGTGGAGTTGAGAAGTCAGGAGAAGTCTTTCTTTAGATAAAAATCCAGAATCAGATGGCTTGAGAATGGTGACAGGAATACTAAGTACTTTCACCACTTTGTCACTATAAGACAACTGAAGAACAAGATCATTTTGGTTTTTGATAGGAACAGGAACTTGGTCACTGAACCAAGGCTTGTGTATAATACATTCATTTCCCACTTCCAGAAGCTCTTCCAGCCCTTTCTTTGCTGGACCTACAGCAAGTTATTCATTGTCCCCTCGGTGATGACCAGGTTAGCCTTCTTTCTCATCCCTTTACCGATAGAGAGATTCAAGATACTCTGTTCTCTTTAGCCCATGGAAAGGCTCCTGGGCCGGACGGATTTGGAGTAGAATTTTTCAAGAGTAATTGAGAACAGGTTGGAACATCAGTCATTGAAGCGGTTAATGACTTCTTTGTCACGGGGAGACTTCTAAGGAAAATTAATACCACCATCTTGGTGTTGATCCCCAAGGTGCCCAATGCGACCTTAGTCAATGATTATAGACCTATAGCCTGCTGCAATATGATCTACAAATGCATTACCAAGGTCTTAGCCAACCGCATAGCCACAATTCTTCATAATACGATCAGCCCTCATCAGAATGCCTTCATAAAGGACCGTTGTATCCGTGATAATATTCTCCTTGCACAGGAGTTATTTGCTGGATTCCATCTTCAACCTTATATCCCAAAATGTGCGGTTAAGGTGGATTTTCAAAAGGCTTATGATATGGTAGACTGGGACTTCCTCGAGTTGGTGTTGCGTGCTTTTCGCTTCCCCGATCATCTCATTCAACTCATCATGGTATGTGTGCGCACTCCCAAGTTTTCTATTTCCATTAATGGTGATCTTCATGGCTTCTTCCCTAGTGGATGTGGGCTTAGGCAAGGGGATCCAATGTCTCCTTATCTTTTCACCTTGGTGATGGGAGTCTTCTATAGGATTTTGAGCATGCGTGCGGCGCAACCTGGATTCAATTTGTTTTGGAGATG
The DNA here is from genome assembly GCF_016545825.1 of Eucalyptus grandis. Lineage (NCBI taxonomy): Eukaryota > Viridiplantae > Streptophyta > Magnoliopsida > Myrtales > Myrtaceae > Eucalyptus > Eucalyptus grandis. The sequence continues at coordinate 53,998,349 of NC_052614.1, forward strand.
CAAGGCTACAAGATTATCTCACCTCTTCTTTGCGGATGATGTCTTTCTCTTTGTTCGAGCGGATATGATTTCGGTCTCTCTTCTTAAGGATGGGATGGATACCTTCTTGGCACGGAGTGGATTGAAGCCTAATAACAACAAGAGTGAGATTTTTCTTGCAGGTAGCTTGGAAGACCTGAGAAAGGACATTAAGGATGCCCTTGGCTTCGTTCAAGGTAACTTGCCAGTTCGTTATTTGGGAGTTCCTATCATTTCCTCCAGACTTTGAAAGGTGGACTGTGTGTCCTTAGTTGATTGTATAACGGCCAGGGTCCAATCCTGGACACATCGTTTTCTTTCCTTTGCTGGTAGAGTCCAACTTATAAGATTAGTTCTTCATGCGATTCAAGCCTATTGAGTGAGTGTCTTCACAAACCTCTTGCAGTTGTGGATCGCATTGAACAGATTATCAAACAGTTCCTTTGGAGGGGACCTAGTCTTGGGAAGGGTGGCGCGAAAGTTTCCTGGGAGGACGTTTGCCTACCCAAGGACGAAGGAGGACTTGGTATTTGTAGATTGCGGGATTACAATAAGGCAGCAATGCTCAAACACATTTGGATCCTGTTTACTGACAATGAGTCCTTATGGTGCAAATGGATACATTCAACCTTCTTGAAGAGGAAGAGTTTTTTGGTAGCTAGGAGGCCCGCTTTCTGCTCATGGGCGTGGAAGAGAATCCTTCACCTTAGATCATAATTTCATCTCCACTTTCGATGGCGGATTGGGGATGGTTAGTCAATCTCCCTTTGGTTTGATAATTGGCACCAAAGAGTTCCCTTGGACCGTATCTACTCAGAGCCGATTATTATGAATTCTGGTTTATCCAGGCGTGCAACGGTGTCTGGTCTCTTCTCTCCAGCGGGTTAGGCTTTCAGGTCAGTGATTGATTCTTGGGATCATTCTCTCCCTCTCCTTTTCGATTCTTCTGGATTATTTTACTTGGAGCGACAGCCCCGATGGTCTTTATTCGGTTGCATCCGCTTGGGATATCATCAGGAAAAGGAAGGATAAGGTTTGCTGGGCTTCATTTATTTGGAATTAAGCTATCACCCCAAGATATCAATTTAATCTCTGGTTAATTATGAAGAATCGTCTCCCCACCCAAACCCTACTCATGTCCTATGGCAGAATTGGCTATGAGGTATGTCCCTTTTGTAAGCTAACACCGGACTCCATCAATCATCTCTTTTTCGAGTGTTCTATCACTGCCAGCATGGCCTTCTCTTGGGCAACTAAATGCAATCTCCCTTGGCGGAATAAGACCTGGATTGAGAACCTCTAGTGGGCTATAAAGTTTCTATCCAATAAGGATTTCTACTGCTCCAATGGTCGCTTCTCTTTTGGTGCCCTTTGCCACGTTATTTGGAAATATAGAAACGACATGCTCTTCAAAGATCACACGGCGACTCCTGCAGCAGTCAAAAATCATCTCATTAGAGTGGTGAAGGACAAGGCTCTAATGTTAAAAAACGTTGAAGATAATCCTAGAAACAGAAGACTCCAGAGAAATTGGGGGTTTGATCCTTCCATTTTCCTTCCCCATCCTGTGAACCCGGTGTGAGCTGTTCTTGGCTGCTTCTCCTTTTGGTGCTTGCAGTTCTCCTGCTTTGTTGTTGGTTGTCTAGGAGGTTTGGTCTTTCCTTGAGTTGGCCACTCATGGCCCTAATGCATCGCATGGCTTTTCTCTCCTCCTTGGTCTCTTGCCTGGACCAACTTTTCTATCGTTTAGGCTGGTGTTTGCTTTGATGCTGCTCTTGGCTACCCGGTTTTCTTTTACTTCACAAATCATTTAGGCACCCTTCCACCAATTTGGCTCGACGTAGACTTGTTGTCTTGTTGAGAGGACTTCAATTTGGACTCAATTGTTTGAAGAAATTGTTGCACAAGTTTTAGGCCCCGGCGGACCCATTGAAGAATGTTGTGGGATATGAGATAGTGGAAGATGACATCACGCGGTGATGTCATGCTGATTGGATTTTGGCAAGAGCCCATTGGCCCTCATAATCATCTTCTTCCTTTGGACTTGGGAAGAGAGAGAGAGAGAGAGAAGAGGGGGAGCCGCGTTCAACCAGCCAGCCGACCGGTTCAAAGCTCTTAAAATGCTCGGCTCGCCTTGGGAAAATCGATCCTCGTCCGGCGTTTAGTGGTTAGGTTAGTTTATTTGGTTGATGATTAGACGGATTTTAATTTAATATAAAAAACAGTTATTTTTGAAGTAGTTTAAATTGATGATTGGATTTAAAATTGTTGGTTCATTATAAAAATTCTGCTTATATAAAAAATTATTAAAGTTAAATATGTTTTTATTGTTAATATAAAGCCTTATTTAATTGCTTCGAAATTCTGGAAATTTATAATATTATATTATATTCCGAAATTATTAAAATTCTGATGATTGGATATTATAAATTGAGTGTGGATCGTGAAATATATGGATATTATTATTTAATTAATTTTCGGAATAAATTTAATTATTTAATAAATTCTGAAAATTAGTTTGGACCCAAAAAAAAAAAAAAAGGAAAGGTCGTGCCCAAAGGAGGCCGTGATGAACCACCTATGAGAGGTCGTGCCCGGTGACAGCTTTTCCAAAAACTGAAGATCCAGATCCTTTAGCAACGAAAACATGGATTTCGCCACTAATGGCCGCTATGAATCTTGTAGTTTCATCGTTAAAAGCTCCAGAGGGTAGTAGCATGTCAATCTTCACATGAGATGCGGGCGTTCGGATCTTTGTATATATGTCCTCTCGACCTCCCTAGTCTCACTCTGTCAGGTCCTTGTCAAAATCTGCCTATCTTATCTATCTGCCAATCGAGTTTCCTCCTCTTCTTTTTTGGATGAAAGAGTTTCCTCTTTAGTCAGCCAAAGATGTGCCTTACAAGTGGATCTTTATTAAAAGAATAATCAGTTCCGCTAAGAGGCAACTTGAAGATTCTCAGGGCTATTGCGGATTATTCTGCTGGCATAACACTTTGGAGTGAAGCACACATTTCGGGCTTTCGCTTCTTTTTGTCTCTTATGTGCAAGACTTCATGGATTTATTACATAGAGCATATTCCAACGCCAAGGGAAGGCAAGCAGGGTTTTGTCGTCTTTTATTGGTCAGTTCTTTATTGGATAGAGCATCTGTCAGTGTCTGTCATCGTAATCACTTATACAAGGTTCTATTTGAGTATTCCACTTAAGAAACTTAGCCATACATTTGTGTATCTAAAATCTATGTATCTTTCATAAAGGTATCGCAAATGGAGCAATCTTAAGGTATTGCACAACTTTTTAGCTATTTTGCTTAGTTAGCAATGCAAGAGTTGTTACTCTTTCATAAGCGAGGTTCCGGTGTTGACACATGTACAGTTTTTTAATTTTGGTTAATGAACTCATTCCATTAGCAGATGAGAATTTCCATCCCATGGATGATTGTGTAAGAAAAATATACAATCGTGGTGTACCTTATATAAATCCTACTAAATTGGATTATGTGGACAGAGATCAAAACCAATTAGAGAAAGTTTCATATAAAAAGTGTGTAGTGACAAAGTGGATGTAGTTAATGATACTATAGACAGAAGGCGAACCAATTGCAAGGTAAAGATATCGTGCGATTCTAAATATTAAATCGTGGACCATAGACGTTTTTAGTCATTCTTTAATGTGTAGATGAACAAGCCTAGAGCAAGGGTTTTGATGATACCTCGTACATATTTACGATGGTCTCTAATTTCAAGAACCAAGGTCATTGATTAAGACATTGGTTTGATTCATTCACATGCCTTTGTTGTCTATATAAAGAGAATGAAACCATGTAAGAGAGAATCAAAAGATGGCAGTCTCTTCTTTCGTTTTGCATGTGCATGCATCCACCAACAGGCACCCCATTTCTCCTACCTTTGATCACCTTAAAAAGTCCATTTCCCCAGCTCTAAAGGTACGTTACACGAAATCCAGATCTTTATGGTCAAAATTGTTTCTTAAGGAACACACAAGAGATCTTGAGCATGTGTTTTTTTTTTTTATTTTTTAAATTCAAATAATTACCGGTTCGATTTTAATTTCGAAAAATTGCATGGCCAGCCTATTTGGAAGGAGTTGCAGCAACAACTGCCGTTGAAGAAGATTGATGTATTCAGCACGGTCAAGAAAGCTCCAGGGATGGTGTTGGATGTCTTAGTTGATGGTTTGTACCGGTTTGTGGATCAACCTTATCTGCCATCTCAGGTACTTATGAACGAGGTTCTCTCTTGACTCATTTGCTCCATCTGAAAATTTCCTGTTTCAGTATCGGCGTGTGGAAGAAGTGACACAAAACCCAGAAAATATTATGCTTATTTCATCAAAAGCTTTTCTGATGCCGATAAGCTAAACCCGATTTTGGAGTGGTTGATAACACCACCATATCTTGCAGCAACCAATATGTAAACACGGATTCGTCACTCCGCTAACACCAACTCTGGTGCACATGCTCACTGGCAACAATAGAGAGAAACATCTTTTTGGTAGTTTGTAAAGTATAATGAAAGCTATCTGATTCGCAGAACAGATGGAATAAATATCGTGCTACCCCTAGATGACACTAGCAAACCAAAAAATATCTTTAAGCAGTAAAATTTTTTGGAAAAATGAACAAATACTTAAAATAAGGGGAAAAATGACATAAAAATAGAAAAGTGCCCCGAAAACGCCTGAACAATGATTTTGAGGTCCAATACGACTGCAAGCGGGATTCCAGTTGGACCACGGCGTAGTGCTCCCAATAATATATTAGCACTACATATGAAAACATATTTTCATATGAATATATATAAATATATGTATGTAGTACTTCCATGTGCATAATTATGTTACCACACAGACACACACACACACACACACACACATATCTGAATTTTCTGAAATATTGACTTGAACAGAAGAACTTTGCACCGGTTCAAGAAATTGGAGAAGCTGTTGAAGTTGCTTGCTTGGAAGGGGAATTACCAGCTGGTTTTCCTGAAGGAGTTTTTGTTAGAAATGGTACATATCTATTCTTAATTTATGTGCCGTTTAAGTTCCATATGTACAAGATTTCACCAGTTAGGTTTGCGTGTATGATGCACGTTGGGCGTCAAGATTCAGGCTTTTACAAATAGGAGCAGCCGTAATAACATAAGATAGATATTGATCTTTGCATTAGATATAGTTGCGTAGGTACTGATGTCTCATGCAATTTCATATATCCAAGATCATACTTATTTATCTTCTTAAATAGAAAATAAGTTGACGGCAATTTTCATTTATCAAACTTCATTATAAAAATATGCTCAATTTCAGGTCCAAATCCTCTGTTTGGATGTCTGCAATCCACAGTGTCGCCTTTAGGAATAACGAATGAAACTTGGGTAGAAGGAGAAGGGATGCTTCATGCATTGTTCTTCAAAAGGACTGGTGAATCAGATTGGAGCATCTCCTACAAGAACAAGTACGTTGAGTCCGAGACATTCAAGCTTGAAAAGCAAAGAAACAGACCATCCTTCATTCCTGCCATTGAAGGAGATCCACTGGCTGTCATAGCTGCATTTTCTCTGAATCGGGTAATTTGCGAGATACTCTTTGGTATGCCTTTTAGGATTTTATTGAAAAGTTCATCTTGTTGCATTAGAATAGTTCACAAGGATTCAAATTATGTGACTCGCTTGTCCCCTCTTCATGTAGCCAAGTGAATACAACAATAAGCACAGACAATCAACTAGATAATTTAGAACTGGAGCACAAAATGACAATCAACAATAACCAAGGATTTGACGTGGGAAACCCCAACCGGAGAAAAATGACATTGGAAGCTCCCCAAGAAACTCTCACTATGTAAAATAGGATTACACTTTTCTTTTCTAGTATCACTAGGGGCAATACTATCTCCGAAAGAGGTCAGATCTCTCTTATTGTTTTATTTTTTTTTTTTTTTTTTTATGAATTTGTGAAATAAATAGTTAAGTTGATTTAAACAAAATCCTGCACATTTTCTTTGAATATTTTTTTGTTAAGGTAGTTGAAGTGTTTATAACTTGAAATTTAAGATTTGGTACTTCAACAGATTAGACTCAACGCTGATAACAAGTTCTTGTGCAATACAAGCGTGTTCGAGCACTCAGGGAAGCTATACGCGATATCAGAGAATTACTTGCCTCACGAGATCGATTCACAAACCCTGGAAACATTTGGTGTTTGGGACTTCAATGGAGATTGGGATCGACCTTGCACTAGCCATCCCAAGGTTCTATATTCTATCACTATTTTACCTTAATGTGTTATTAAATAATTCATGTTTGTAGTATTGCTGGATCTTTTTCGAGGTTTGTTTGCCAAAATATACGTATTGAACAGAAAGCTCCGGAAAGTGGCGAACTCGTGATAATGGGGATTGATGTCAAGAAACCTTTCCTCGTGGTCGGAGTGGTATCTGGTAATATCTCTTCTCTTCTTAGTCATTCCATGTCTATTTGAAGAAGCCGCATATGATTCTCATAAACACTTTTAAAGTTCACGAATGACATCTTAATAGCATTAATGGCAACATCTAATGCAAACGTTGATGATTCGAAAACCAAAATTTCAACAGGGTTTTCTTCCTTCTTTCATTTCTCTAGGGTTTTAAGAAGATTTTACTATTTTGTGCCCAAGTATGATCTCTATTCTGTGCCAGTAAATTTTAATGTGTTTGTAAGAGTAGAACTGTCGGTAACAAAGGAAGAGACGGGTGACTTTTAGGAAATATAAAAAAATTATGAACTTTCTTAGTAGTTTGTAACTTACCAACTTTTGTATTGACTTACCAATTTTGTTTACATAACTTACTAACCTTTCGAAAGTATCAACTCTTATATGGAATTATCAACCTGTTTTCAGCTGATGGAAAGGAGCTTCTTCATAAGGTGGATGTCCAATTGGACAAAGGTGTCTTCAGCCACGAGATTGGGGTCACAGAAAGGTTTTAGCATTTTCCTTAACAACCTTCAAAATATATGATGGCGCATACAAGTACATAAATGCATGTCCGATAAATACATGTTATTCGAACCATAGTAGTTTAATTACCATTCCACTTGACTTGACATTGTGAAGGATTAGATCACACTATTTTCTCCCAATGTCGATACTATTATCGCTTCCTGACGTCCAAATTTGGGATGAAATCATGTCTTCCTCACTTAGGTACAATATCATAGTGGATCAACCTCTTTCAGTGGACATATCCAGACTCGCCAAGGGAGGCCAGTGAGTATAAATCCCATTAAAAAATAGTGTTCCCAAATGATTAATCATGCACGCTAAGATCAACGAGTTCCTTTAAATGTGTCCACAAAATAGATTGTTGAAGTATGAGAAAGAAGGAACATCAAGGTTTGGGGTGATGCCACGATACGGCGATGCCAATTCGGTCCAGTGGTTTGAAGTAGAAACATGCAGCACATTTCACATCCTCAACACATTTGAGGATGGAGCTGAGGTACTAACTGCCTTCACATCGTAATAGTAAAAAGTCCATTTTTTAGCACTTTCTTAGCTTTGAAAGACTGATGGTAATGTGATTTATCACGTGGACTTAGAAGCATAATCCTTCATTTCCTCTATTTCTCACCAATGATTAAGAAAAACAGGTTGTGGTGAGGGCTTGTAGGGCCGTGACATCCATATTCCCGGGTCCAGATTGGGGTGAGGACAAGTTTGATTGGTACACACGAGGATACAAATTACCTTCAAAAGATGGGGAAAATGGAAATGAAGAAGAAGGTTTTCTTTTTTATTGTGTGTATGAGTGGAGATTGAACATGGAAACCGGAGATGTCAAGGAGAGAAATCTCAGTGGCACTCACTCCTCCATGGAGTTTCCATTCATCAATGAGAATTTCATTGGATTGAAGAACAAATTCGGCTTCGCCCAAGTCGTGGATTCGGCGGCGAGTTCTAGTTGTGGTAATGAACAATTATGGATTTTATCTCAGTGAAATAGCTACTGTTTATGATTACTATCGTGTACAATATGTATTGCCCATACTAATTTTTCATCCTTTTAAATCACAGGGCTAGCTAAATATGGGGGCTTAGCCAAATTATACTTGGATGAACCACATGTGGAGCAGTCTACGGTATCAATAGTTATATCTCTAATCTCAATAAAGTACTCTTATGGTTTTGAACCATTCTATATCTATTACACGATAACCTTAAACGTAAGCTAGAATAATTTAACGATCAGAATAATTTGTTTCATCTACCCAGCTGTATGATATGACATACAAAATTGTTGTATTAATGTACGTAAAATGAGTTTTGCAATGTCTTTACATTCATGCGAGGATAATTGGATGATTCTACTGTTGCCTTTTCAATGAAACTGATTTTTCTCCATGTCACTGAATTTTTGAAAGAGTTGGTAAGTTTCCAAAAACTGTTGGTAAAAGAAAATAATGGGTCACTAGATCTACCTGTAATTTGTCGACTTACCAACACTATTATAAAATTACTAACTCTTTTTTATTTTGCAAATAACTAAGCTTTTTTATGTTTTACCAACTTTCATCCATATTTTTTATCAACGCCTTAAATTTATCAACTTTCATATGCATTTACTATCTAGGTTTGGACTACCAGTTCCCGTTCTAGTTGCCCGCCATTATATACTATTTTTAAAATTTACCAACTCCGTTGGGCGCTACTAATTCTTATTGAATTCAACCTTTATTTGGTGTTTTTCAAATTACTCATGTCTCTTATCTGTGCCAAAAAAAAAAATTATATATTTCACAAAATTTTATTTACCTTTCATACCAATGTCTTAAATTTGCCAACTATTAATATGAATATTACCAACCTTTATTTGAGCAACTAAACGACTTTTTGCTCAAAGTCACCTGATATTTTAATATTGAGTAAACATTGGTAAAATTGACTCAAATAAGAATTGGTAACGGAGAACTAGTCAATAACTTAATCAAAATAAATTTGATAAATCATTTTCTATTAAAGTTAGTAACTTCGTATCAGAGTCAATAAATTTAAGGCGTCGTTAAGAAAGGTAAATAAAATTTGATAAGATAAGAAAATACAAATTAAAAAAAAAAAAAAAAAAAAAAACCTTTGTAAGTAACTCTAATGAGAGTTGAGAATCCCTTGGTATTTTAATTCGAGAAAAGTTGATAAGCCACTCTAATTAAGGTTGATAATCTCTAAAAAGAGGATAAAATTAAGTTGCTGCTACTAAATGCAAATAGAATATTTTTCAATGATAGGAAGCAAAATAGAAGACTAGATAAACATCAATAAATAACTCAAACAAGAGTTGGCAACACAATCCTATATAGTAATTTAAAGATAGAAAAGTTGGTGAATCACATTAATTTACATTTATAATCCTAAAAGAAGTTAGTAATTATAAGGGGCTATTGAGGCAAATAAAATTTGATCAAGTAAAAAACCAATCACATTGATAGGAAATTCAAAGGAGACTTGATAACTCAAAATTAATTGGTAATTTAAATTTTAATCAAACAAAAGTTGTTCAATCACTCTAATTTAAGTTAATAAATTCAAATAAGAATTAGTAAATTGAAAATATTAGTAAGTTATCAATAAATTATTTAAAAAAAAGTTACCAATCATTTTTTATCAATAATTTTTACACTTACCATCATTTATTAAAATTTACCAGACGAAAATAGAAATCCTTATTTTTTTGGCACAAAGTGATAGAATGCTATGGCGATATTATAGCAAAGATTTCTAGGAGGTACAAATTTAAGTAATATGAGTCAGAAAGTGAACATTCTTGTAAAACTTTAGACATGTCCCTTATTAACACCTCCTAAATGGCAAATGCTCCTTTTGACTAAGGCCATGAATTATAGAGTCAATACCGTCTTCACCCAACGGTAAGTTTTCTCACGAGCAATTGCATTTCTTCTTCTTCTTCATACGTGCAAATACCTAAGGTTCTCCGCATCTGTTATTTCATTGTTTTAGGACTAAATCATAATTCGATTGTTTCTAATGAATGGTCTATTATTGTTGGACCAGGAAGGAGAGAATGAGCAGGCAGTCAAGGTTAAATATCACATGTTTGGGGAGAGCAACTTTTGTAGTGGAAGTGTGTTCATCGCTAAAAATGATGGTGGCGAAGGAGAAGGTGAAGATAGTGGTTGGATTGCAACTTTTGTCCACAATGAAGTGTCTGATGAGACTCAAGTAAGTTCTTATCTACCTCACTTCTCCATATTACAGTTTTTCTTGACTCGTCCCTAAAAGAGTAGATAAGGTTAATGTTGGACGCGGTCTATGCTTGCAGGTTCACATCATCGATGTGAAGGATTTTGAAGGCGAGCCGGTGACAAAGATAAAGTTGCCGCAGAGAGTGCCATATGGATTTCATGGAACTTTCATGGCCACGCCTAATAAACAGTGATTACACTACAATTCATGTCTGTCATCAAGTTTCTGTGGGCTTAGTAAGTTTTAGCATCTCTTATGTCTATGTTAATTATATAACTTCATGATTTTCTCATTGGGATGTGTTCATCGACTAGTGTGTGTTTGTGGAGGTCTAGACATAATTTGATGTGCTCTACGAATACTTTAATTTGGCCTTATATGTATGGAGTTGTCGATGATTTTGTTAGAATGTGTTTCGAGTTTGACCATCTTGGCATATGTTATCTGGTTAACCAAACGTGGCGTCCGTAACTAGGAAAGTCCGGATTGTTACCGGTTTTATTGAGTGAAAAAACAAGGGAGTTAACTTCCTATTACAGTCGGCCAATTCTTTTCAAAAAGAAGTTTCCTTGATTGCATCAAAAATGGCACTCGCATATTCATTATATAAATATTGTGTTTGAGGGATCTTTGTTTTTGGGCGAGAGGGCTTTACACCTGGCTTTGAGTGCTGTTGATTGATGTGCTTGTGCCGGGACTTCAAGGAGGGGCTGCGACATTCGTGCAATTACATTCTGAAATTATTTAAGAAGTCTTTCGAAGCCGCGAAACAATTTTCCGTCATTTGTTTTATCGTATAATTGCATGAAGTTAAATACTATGGGTTTTAGCGTAAGTTAGGGCTGGCCAATACTTGAGTGATTGAGCGATTATAATTTTGTAATTCTCCTAATGGATAGTGGATTCTTTGCAAGCCGATTCTCCCCGTAGGAGTAGCAATTTATACTTGGATTGAACCAAATAAATCTCTTTTGTTCTTATTTTTCTTAATCGATTCCTTTGGTAATTTCGTCATCTCACATTAAATTTGAATTGCAAAATCCATTAGTTTTTGCAATATTTCTTAACAATTGCCATCGGTGCAAAGACTAGATCTTTCTAGATTTGACTTGGGCCCTTGCTTGTCTAACACTGCCTGGAAATATTGTTGCTACACTTACCTATGGAGTGAAAGTAGAAATTGTGAAATTTTCAAAGAAAAAATAATAATGTATAGTTATGGAGCATTAAGACAGGTGTGCTATTAAAGGAATTGATTTGGACATTTGCTTGTTTGATCATTGTTCGGAAATGTTGTTGTTACATTATGTCTGCAGCAAAAATAGAAATTAAGAAGTTTAGTAGGATAAATGACATTGGGTTGTGAAGCATTAACAACCCTGAGTCTGAATAAGGTGTTAAATGGAAGGGTAAGTTGTCGGAAATGATTACTGAGGTCAATAAGGATTAGTTAATGGAGAAGGCAAAAAGTGTAATCCCATTGAACTTATAAGATGAAATGTTAATAGAAATAGCTAAGGAGAAAGATGCCACAACGTTGTGAGCAAAACATTTGGCCCTTTGTTCTATAACTATTGATAACTAAATTTTGACTATTTTACTTATTTGTTCGTCATATTAAAATTACATTAAGCATTTCATAACATCACATTTAGATAACAATAACATTTAGGACCAAACTTATCTTTAAAAAAAATGTTCTAAAAAAATAGAAAGCAGAAAAAAGAGAGGATAAGAAATAATTTATAAAATAAAACATTTGGTTGTGGAGGGAGATTTTGAAAGATTTTAGATTTTGGATAATGGAGCATTTTTCTTATTGAGCGTATCCCCTTGTTTCAAACGATGACCCTCAGCGATTAAGTGAATTATCTTGGATAATCTTCACAAAAGATTTTAAATTTTGGAGCCATTTTTTTATTGAACGTACCCCCTCTTTTCGAAAGATAATCGTCAGTAATTGAGTGAATATATGCAATTATCTTGGAAAATCTTCACTTACAAAATAATTTTTCTTTTCTCTATAAATAGAGAGCGTTCGTTGAGGGCGCGGGGGTGGGGGGAGAGAAATTTGCAAGGGCTCGCGAGTTTTGTTTAAGGGGAATGAGAAAAGGTGAGAGAGAAACTTGCAGACCGTTCATGAGTGACACGGGGGGAAAAGGAGGAGAGAGGAGAGAGTTTATCCGTATTGATGGAAGAAGCCGCCACTTGCAGAGAATAAAGAGTGAGAGAAGAAGATTTTCACAAGCAAAAAAGAAAGAGGGAGAGTGATAGTGCGTGGGTCAAAGGAGTGGACAACACAGTGTCATCCTTTGGGTTCTTTTCACTTCTCACATTCTCAATACTAGCTACCTTATCAGCAAGACCAGCCAATTGTGGACCTTCGCCTCACCAAACGAGCACGATCTTCAGCGATCACCACAGCATCGCTCATATCACAGACGACCAGCAATCCTTTTCTGACGCTTCTGTAAAGTTGTTGTCACCAGGTGGTCCTTTTCTGGCATCTCTACATTCACGGCGGCAGCCCAGTCTTGCCAACCGATGCCATATAGCCTTGCTGACGTTGTTCAACCATAGCTCACTCCCAATCAAGCATCGCCATCCTTCATCTGAATCAGTCCATCAACGCGGTGGTGGAATGGTCGTTAGACCACCAACTTTTAAATCACCGGTTACTCACCAAGCACCGGTGAATTCTCGATCATACCTCACTTGTCAATCCGCAAGCCTTGCCACCGCCCCCTCAAGAAAGCTGTGTCCTAGACTAGGTAATCTCTTTAGACTAAACTCAATTCAAGTATTCAGTTTCCTAGACTGATTTTGACTTGATTTGTTTTGATATATTTAATCATTATCTGATTAGAAAATTTGTCGTATGAAGTCATAATAATCAAGAATATTGAGCCGCGAGACGTCGGGTTAGATTTTTTATTATTTTGACTTTTCACAGCAAATTTACGGATTGCTTTGCGTAATTGACTTGCATTAAGATAATATGTCATTGAATTGTACTCTGAATTATCAATGGGACATATATTTCGATGCGTCATTTGATATTTAATTGTTACGTACATATCGCATATCACACATCATATGTCATATCTAGAACTTAGGTCCATACATATTTCATGTTTAAAACAACGTAGGTTGATTTCTAAGATTCATATGGAATTAAGATAATTTTACTTTAATAAAAAAAAGACAAAATGAATAAAAAGCGTTATTTAGGTCATATAGATTTCATGTATTAGTTAATGAGTCCCATGTTCATTGTCTTAATACACTTGTAATGCAATCGAGCCATAATTAATTATTGTGTTTCATGCATTATTAATGATGTATGCAGTTCGGTTTTTTTCTCAACAAAGAAAAAAAGAAGAAGAAGAAAATGCCAAAAGATTAGCGTTGCATCATTAGGTCACTTTCTTTTCAATAAAAATTACTTAGTCGTGTTATTTTATTTTATTTTTATAAGGAAAACACAAAGGTCATTTTCTTGATTAGTTGATAGGGTTAATTCATAATTAATCCCATTTCATGTCATTATTATTTTGTGTAGGTTGCATATAAAAAAAAAAGAGAATTTATCGAGTTGCATTATTTTTAAAAAGAAAAATCATAAAAAGAACACACATGCACATAGAATTACCACATCGTTCATTATGTAGCACATGCATATTTAGGATCACGTAAATCAAATTGCGCACATATTGTGATGGTTCAAGCTATGTAATATGAATTACATCTCACATGTCATTAGAGTGAAAATCATGCATATTAATTTTAGATTTAGACTGCACATAATTAACATTAAAAATTTTAAAAAAAATTAAGTGTCATATCATTTAGAAATCATGTTTAGGGCATGCATTTTTAATTAACATATTTTAGTTTTTTTTAGAGAATAAACCTTAATAAATTCATAGTTTGTTCTACTTAAGGTTAGTCATAATATATATTACTTTTACAATTTATCACTCGGGTTAATTGAATGTTATTTGATTGTGCACCACATGACCATCCTTTGCATATTAGTGGCTTAGACTAAAATTAATCAAGACTAATTGCAAATATTTTTGAAATTAGAACAAAAAGGTAGCGAAATGGTGTTAGATTAATCTAGCGTAATCATGTATCCGGACCTGTTAAATCTTTGATTCGCAAAAGTAAAGTATTCTTCCATACTTTACTCGGGTTTCTAATCAACTCTAATTAATTAGTGGTGGCTCCAAATTGAGTGAAATTGCATGTTTAAATGGATTAATTTTTTAGTGTCAAGTTGAGATGGGTAGAACTTGAGAGGGTCCGTGCTAAGTCGTTGGACTTAGTAATCAATTAGCTTTCTTTTGGGTGATTCACCATCAGGAAGGTCACGACAATAACAAAGGATCTAAATAATTACTTATACATGTTGAAGATGATGTTTCAAATTCAATTTACCTAAGGTACTTCTATCAAAGCCCATTTAGATGAGTTTAACAAGTTCATGATGATGGAGTTAGTGGATTTGATGAGGCCCTAATTGATGAAAAATAGGATATAATGGTGTTGGCATCTCCACCAAAGTTACGAGAGTACCTACCATATTGATTACTGTTATCAAGGCATATTACGATTACCTTAGAAAATGTAAAATCCATCTTGTTCTTTTAGTAGTGGTAGAGAATAGAGAAATTCGTGAGATGACGGTCTAGGGCGGGATGTAGCAAAGGGATTGATGATTCGAGGTAAAGATGTCCACTGGAGTCAAAGATGTCCACTGGACTCCAGCAACAAAGGTAAACGTAGATTGAAATCGCACCAATGGAAGTCCAATGGTTGTGTGAAGAGTTTTGAGTGTTACGAACTAGGTTATAAAGGTGGTAGAATGCCACAAAGAGTGTGGAAAACATTGCCGAGGATAGTATCAATGGTGCGAAGCCCATCTTGTGTGACCACCAATTCGTTAGAAGATAGATGGGTGCTAGATACAAGGTATTATTATCTTATGTCACCTCATAAGAACTAGTTTACTAATTACCAAACTAAATATGGCATTAGAGTTGTAATGGGGAATAACGTTGCCTATAAGGTTGTGGTGATAAGAACAATTTTGATTCATGTGGGTTAAAGCGCACACAATCGACGTAAGGTGTGACATCCCGATTTTTCCACTTCTATTTTCAATAAATTGAGACGGGCATTTCGTTGGCACGACGCATATAGTTCTTTTCCTTGAGTCGGCCACTCATGTGGAAACTAGTCTATCGGGTGAAGCCGTAAAATTCTAATGCATCGGACTCGAGAATTTGGCCGAAGCGACCTTTCGGCCGAGCCTAATCTACGGGGGTCATTACGACACAAATAAAAATCGATTAGAGACCTGGAGATAGGTCGACTCGACGAGGCATGTGATCGAGTGTGGGTGATTCCACCGGATCGCACAATTCTTGTTGATCGGCACTGGACCGACTTTTCTATCGATTGGGTACCTTGTGTTCGTATTTGAAATCTCGAGACACCCATGACAACCTAAGTCGCCAATGTTTCAAAGATGTACATTGTGGCTTGAGATGATCAACCACAAGGTCAAATGCGTGAAAATTTCTAAAGGCTACCGTGTAGGTTGGGCCGCGCTAAGATCGTCCAAAGTGAAATTAACCGTGGAATTGAGATCGAATCGAAATGGAAGTACCACAAATCATTTTAGGATCATCGACTTATCTTTGGAAGATTTTAAATGCAATCGAGTTCTTTGGCAAATTAAATCCGAAAATGGCTAATTTGGCTCGAGAAATAGTAGGCTCGTCTTTGGTCGTCTTTTGGACTTAAGTTGGTTATGGACAGTGAAGATGTGAATCGAGTGTGGTGACATTGGATTAATTTTATGGACTTCACTGATTTGATTGATTAGAAGAGAATTGATGAGAATTTAGGAAATTGAGTGTCATGAATTGGGCCAGGCGGAAAATGGAATTAAACCCATTGGAATAAGGTTGTGGGAGTTTTGAGTGAGTGGAGTATGACATCATGGATGATGTCGTGGTGGTGGCCATTTTTGTGGGTTAAAGAAAAAGGAAAAGAAAAGGGAATGGTCCCATCCCTCTCTCTCTTTCATCTTCATCTTCTTCGTTGGAACCGTGCAAGGGGAGGGGCGTGCGATGCAGGGAGGAGCTCGGCCAGCAGCTCGCCGGCCGCCCGCCGGCACACCATCGTCGCCGTCGCGGTCGCCGCTCGCTGCCGCCGCCCCGCGCGTCTCCGCCCGCTCACCGTCGCAGCCCCGCGAGCTGCTCCGCCCAGCCGCCTCCGTTTGCTGCTCGAGATCTCAGATCTGGTCGGACGCCGAGCAGAAACCAGCAGCTCCACCTATCGCCGTCCTCGCCCCGCGTCGCTTCACTGCCGTGCTGCCGTCCGTCTCCCTCTCGCTCGCTCGAACGCCGTCCGCCCCGTCCAGTTGAGCTACCGTCGCTGCCCAGCCCTGTTCGGCCAGCCAAGGCTGCGAATCAGCCGCCGTGAGCCGCCGTGCTCCCCCGCCGGAGCCCGCCTGAGCTGCTGCCGCCCATCCCCGCCGTTCCTCCGCCCGAACCGGCGCCGGATCTGCTCCCTCTCGGCCCCGATCAGCAACCCAGAAAATGGGTATGGCAGCGGGTGTTTGGCCCGTTTTGGCCGCCTTCCCGAGCCCGGATGCTCGGCCCGCCTTGAGGAAAGTCGATCCTCGCGTCGTCCTCGTCGTTTTGGTTCGCTCGGCTCGCTAATCCGGTGAGTTTAACTCACTAAACCTCGCTTAGAGGGTTAATGATGCTTTAGGTGTGTTTAGTTTATGTTAAGTGTTATTAGGTGGTTAGTTTAATTTATTTAAGTGTAGATTATATTAATGTGCTTGATTAACTTAAATTGTGTTTAATTTAAAGTTAAGTGGATGTTTATATTAATATAAACATTGATGTGACATAAAGGAATTTACTTTTGATTTATTTAAATATCCCGAAATCATTAAATAATTTAATAATATATTATTATTCGAAATTATTAAAATATTATTATTTAATTATTTTCGGAATAAATTTAATTATTTATTAAATTCCAAAAATTTTGGTCGGGACCCTAAATTCTCGAAATTTCGTGTAGGTCGCTACGGCATTCGGATTTTGAAATTGATGATTGGATATTATAAATTGAGTGTGGATTTCGAAAACTATGGATATTATTATTTAATTATTTTCGGAATAAATTTAATTATTTATTAAATTCCGAAAATTTTCATTGGGACCTTATTTACTCGGAATTTCGTGCCGATCGTTCTTGTGCATTTAGAATTTGAAATTGATGATTGGTTGTGATGAATTGAGTGTGATTGTGATTTATAGGGGTTCTTTATGAAATTCTAATTGTGGAAATTGATGGGCGATTGGCCGTGATATGCCACCTATTAGAAAAAAAAAAAAAAAAAATTCGCGCCCGTGGGGCCGTGATATCCACCTATTAGAGTCGCGCCAGTGGGCCGTTATATGCCACCTATTAGAGGTCGCGCCCGATGGGCCGTTATATGCCACCTAATAAAGGTCGCGCCCGATGGAGCCGTTATATGCCACGATAAAGGTCGCGCCCCGATGGGGCCGTTATATGCCACGATAAAGGTCGCGCCCCGATGGGGCCGTTATATGCCACCTCTTGAGGTCGTGCCCGATGGGGCCGTTATATGCCACGATAAAGGTCGTGCCGATGGGGCCGTTATATGCCACCTGATAAAGGTCGCTCCCGATGGGGCCGTTATATGCCACCTGTTAAAGGTCGCGCCCGATGGGGCCGTGATATGCCACCTGTTAAAGGTCGCGCCGAGTGGGGCCGTGATGCCACTGATTCTAATTTTGCCTAGTAGGGCCGTGATTGTGAGCAATGATTGATTTGCTAGAATGACATGTAATCGGCCGAGTCGATTGATCGCTGAGACGATCCAAGTGGTTGAATTGTTTGATAATGTGATTGTGCCATGGTTGTTTGGTTATCATAATTGCACGTGGTTGGTTTATATAAATTGTGCTAACTCAGGATAAAGGCCGAGGCAAGGTAAGTCTTCTCGTGTGATGTGGCTAGGCCACTCGGGCGTATTTTCTTTCTAATAGGGGTTTAGGGGTTGAACTTGCCGAGACGTTGTCTCGGTGGTTATTGAATAACCATTTCAGGTCCCAGTGGACGGAGCGGCCGTATAGCTTTGGTTGGCCTTGAGGAGTTGGAGATGTGAAGTCATAAAGATTGGAGATCGTGTACGACTTGTAGGTCGTAGGATAACCTCTTTTTAAGAGCCGCTTTTGTAGGACTGTTGGCCGTAAACCCTTTTGTAATTCTATTGAATTATGTTTAAGTGTTATGTTGTGGTTTTGCTTCCTGCTTTTCTATCCCGTAGTTTATTGTCGAGGATTTGTTTCGCTTCGCATGCGTAATAAAATAAATGGGTCGGCGACATATCCTGGGATGTCGCATTTTTGATCGACCGTAGTGGGATGTGCGCGCTCGGGGTTCGGGCGTGACATAAGGCATGTGTCAGAGCTTAAAAAGAACCTTATTTTTTCTGAAGACACTCAATGACGAGTATTTTATTAAAGGTCAAGTACTTAATATCTCTTGATATGCCATTACAGTAGGAAAGAAGGTGAACTTTCTCTATCATCCATTAGGAGCTGAGTCAGAGTCACACGTGACTTAGTTATGACATATGTTGTTGGGTCACATTTTACCAACATTATTTGGTATTTCTAATTGGCCAATTTTTCTTATTTCTAACAAACAAACAAAAAAAGCTTCTTCATTCGGCCAAAAACGAAAACAAATAAACAGAAAAGCTTATCTTATCATTATCAACTTTTACTTGAACTTTCTTACCGAAACTTCAAATTTGCAACTATTATATGAAATTACTGAACTTTATTTGTTGACTTACACAATTTGTTCTTGATTACATTACCCAATAGAAAAGTTAATAAACTAATCAACTAACTCAAATAAGAGTTGGTAACCTAACTTGATTAGAGAAATTTTGATAAATCATTTGTATTAAAATTAGTAAATTCATATAAGAGTTTGCAAAATGTAAAGTCTAATTAAAAATATATATACATAAAAGTTGGCAAGAGATACAAAAAGTTGATAACTAAATAAAATATACTTGATAAGTAATTCAAATGAAAGTTGATAAATCAAAATTAGTTAGTAACTTGATCAGGAAAAAGTTGGTAAGCTACACTAGTTAAGGTTGGTAATTTCTTCAAAAAGTTGGTGAATGCGTTGCTAAAAAATGCAAATAAAAATATACAAGCGATACGAAAAGCTGGCATTGTTAAAATAGCCAATAAATAGACGTCCATCGTAACTCACATTAGCGTTTGGTAACCATTACTATTTAACAAAAAATCAAAACAATCACCGTATAGACGTGACTACATATAAGTATCAATTTTTATGGGAAAATCTCGACTAAAGAGAAAGATTAACTTTGTCAACTTTGATGAGAGAGAGAGAGAGAGAGAGAGAGAGAGAGAGAGAGAGAGAGAGAGAGAGAGAGAGAGAGAGAGAGAGGAGATGACATTTGAAGTGGTCAAAGTTGATCAAATGGAGCACACAGCAGTTAACTTGAAGTGTCATATGTGAAGATAACATCTCTGTCTCTCCTTTCTGAAGGGTCGACAAGGTATATTATGTACTACTTATTGAGTCCACACAATACGATTATGTAATTTAATAATTCCACATAGAATCAATTATTGCATCATTTGAAAATTTATTCTGCCAATTTATGGGCTTAGTGTGCACGCAATGAAAGAGGACACTTTGTTAGGCTGGTCCAAATTGGATAAGGATGTATCGCTTGCTAGGGATGACAAAGTATTAGATCCATCGTCACACATAGCACATCATCAGTCAACCGCAAATGTTAATGCTCAATGAAGTATTTAGGGCCCGTTTGGTTCGGCTTTTAGAAAATGCACGTGCAAAAATGCAAATACCTTTGGAAGAATGGAGTTTTCCGAAATGCAAATAATGTTTGGTAAAATTTGCATTGACAAACAACTTTAGCCAAAATACCGTTCGGTAAAATTTGCATTTGTAAATGACTTATTAAATTAAAAAAACAAAAAAAAATTGTATATTTTTTTTGAAGTCCGACCACCGAACCGCCGAATTTGGTGGTCGGATGGCTGGATTTGGCCCCCAGACGGTCGTTGGGGTCATGCGACCCTAGGCGGCCGTCGCCCGGTCGCGCAACCCGGGCGTCGCCCGAGGTCCGGCGACGGTCATTGGGGTCGGCGACCCTCGGGCGTGTCGCCGGCACCTTGCTAGCACACTCGACCCCTTGGCCGGCGGTCGTCGGCCTCCAACTAGCTTCTTCATGCAGTGGTGTGCAGTGGTTTTGAAGAAGATGAACAGTACCAAGGATTTGCATTCCGAAAATGCAACTTCCAAAGTACCTTTGAAGCTACATTGAGCTAAAGGCCCTTAGAGCCACTTGGAGATGCAATTGCATCTTGCCAAAGTTGCCCAAAAAAACGAATCAAACACGTTTGCATTTGGCCAAGGGACTTTAGAGTTCCAAAGTGACTTCCAAATGCCCAACCAAACAGGGCCTTAGTAGGGGTGTGCAAAGGAACTAGAACAGCCCAAACCGCCTTAAATTGGACCGAACTGACCAAAACCGATGGTTCCTCAGGGAATCAATCCATTTCTGATGCCAAATGTGGAACTGTCCATCCAGACCGGATCGATAATATATATATAATTTTTTATTAAAAAAGAAAAATTCTAAATCCCTAGGCTACTTACTAGTATTTATGTTAGATAGTTGTCTACTTTTGCCAACTTATGATAAGTTTGGTGAGCATGCTCTTTTACTTACACACTTTCTAACATACTAAATATTGTTGGTTTATTGGCTCTAACTCGGAGTGTTTTTGATGAGGTGATTATGTTGTGTAATTCTTTGTTGCATATTATAGTACTAATGCGTGAAGTTTGGTAGGACTAATTCTAAAGAACCACCAGGGAATCGGATTGGACCGACCAATCCTGTTCCCGAGTGGTCCATAAAATCAATGGGCGGTTTCTAGTTCCAATTTTTCAGAACCGATATTTAGTGGGTAGTTCCCGGATCTAGGATAGGAACCCCCACTTGGACCATGCTCACCCCTAATATTTACCCACTCCATTTCCCTCCACCTATCTCAGTGATCTCTAAATTGGGTCGAAATTGCATGCGTGTTTAGCATGCTTCGATTGGTTGTCACCTACCACATCAATGATGATGTCATGCGTCACGAGACTCATAGCCATGGATCGTTTTCTTGCAATTATCGTTTTGACAGCATGGATGATCAGGAATCAATCACTTTAATGAAAAGAACGACAACACTGAAATTTTCAGATTTGTCGAAGATGGTGCAGTGCCAGTTGTCTTGAGCCCACTAGGTTGAAGAATTTGTTGGGAGAAAAAGATAAATTTTGCTTTTTGCTTGGCTTAGAGTTAAACTCGAAGTATCTTTTTGTGTACATATGCTTCCAATTTTTAGTGGCTAGCTGGTGGAGTTGCTATTTGACAATAATTGGGTTGGTGAGGCAGTTTTGGCCTTTATAGCTGGGCTGAAGGATCAGAGGAATATGCCTCTTTGGAATTTTCTCTCTCTCGCGTGCTCAGGTAGGCAACATGTTGATGCAAACGTTTCAATGTTGGTCACTGCTGTATCTAAATGTGGAAGCTGCTAATTGTTTCAAAAGCTTGCAGAAAAATTGGTAAGAACTTATAAAAATGAGCGTTTAGCATCCCATTTTACATCAATTCTTGCGGTGAGGGGCGTAATTATCAGGAAATATTACGAAAACCGTCTTCAACTTCAGATCCTATATCAAATACCCTTTTCATATTTCAGAATATTGCAATCATTGTACTTACTTTTTACGACAAATTTGAT
The DNA here is from genome assembly GCF_016545825.1 of Eucalyptus grandis. NCBI lineage: Eukaryota > Viridiplantae > Streptophyta > Magnoliopsida > Myrtales > Myrtaceae > Eucalyptus > Eucalyptus grandis. Next base: position 54,020,569 of record NC_052614.1, read on the forward strand.
GCCCGCACACGATGTTACATATTGCCATTTTATTTCTCAAAACACCCCAATCCCAAAAATTAAAAAACAAAGACAGCAACATCCGCCCATACTTTCTTATCCAAATAGAGAGGCTTGCTCAATTCGACCCAAACACCGCCATGTCTCTACGTCTCCACCGCGCACCCCGCCATTGCTCCTTCGGAGGCCATGGCTGACCTCAGCTCAAGGCCCGATCGAGATTGAACTCCTGCCATGGTCGAGCTCGATGCCGACCTCTCACGGCCTCATTGGCCTCAAGTCGCAGGCTCATGCCGAGCTTGTTTGGTCTCGCTCTCACAAGCTTCGAACGAGCTACCACTTGGTGTTTGACTAAAGAAAGCTCCGTGGAAACCATATGGAACTCGAGAGGGAAGCGTTATTTTCGCAACCGGTTCGCCACAAAAGCTCCTGGTGTCAACTATATGAACCTGCAATCAAGTAGCAAGAATCAGTGAAATTTGAATATACATGAAAGAAGACCATAAAAATTATAGTTGTCGTGATTATTCACGAACTTGGGAGATGTCGGTAGATTCATCGTGAACGAAAGTAATTATCCAACCGTCGTCCTCTTCGATTCCATTTTCTTTAGGAACAAAGGCAGCTCCGCTGCAGAAGATGTTCTCTCCAAACCTATGGTACTTAACCTTAATCGTGTCCTCAGACGGTTTCTCTTTCTACAGAAAAGAAAAGGACTGACGAATGCATCCATAAATTACGCATTTGATTGCATCAAAGGGAAGAAAACAAGGTAAAAAGGAAATAAAAAATTGTTCAAGAGCCTTCTCTTTACCGATGAAACTGCAGCTACCGGTTCGTCAAAATATAATTTCGCTAGGCCTCCAAACTTGGGCATGCCTGAATCAATCATAAAAGAGAAAGAAGAAACTAATCTTGAGATCGAAAAGATTTACGAAGCAGGTTTTCTAATGTCAGGGTGGCAGTTTTATGTATGATCATCACCTGAGGTAGAGCTTGCTGGCAAGTCTGCAACTTGGGTGTATCCAAATTTATTTTTAAGGCCTGTGAAGTTGCCATTAATCATAGGGAAGTCCATGGAGTATTCAGTTCCAGTGAGATTTCTTTCCTTAACTTCTCCAGTCTTCATGTTCAATCGCCATTCGTACACACGCGAGAAGAACGATGTTTCCTCTTCTGTCGAGGTGGCAACGCTTCCATCACTTGATCTGATTGGCTTCAATCTTTCTGAGAACCATTCGTATTTATGCAGACCATAATCCGGACCCGGAATGATTGATTCAAGAGACCTGCAGCTCCACACTACAACCTGCGTTCGATTTGACAAGCGGTTAACGTTGTTGAGAATCAGTCCCTGAAAGGCAAAACCGCAGTTCAGATGATAGTCACCTCGTGACCATCCTCGAAGCAATTCAGAATATGCAGTGCGCTGTTGGGTTCCACATAGAACCAGCGGACTGAGCTAGCGTCACCATAGCGAGGCATTACCCCGATCCTCGCATACCCTCCCTTATTGTATTTTATCAATCTACATTGTCAATGAAAAGTTGAACACCAATCAACATGGGTTAGAATTACATGCTAGTTTTGAAGTTATAGGACCGCATTACTCACGTTCCTCCTCTGATGAGTCGATTTATGTCTATCGTGGTCGGGAAATCCATGATCACATTGTACCTGCACATAATCCTTGGTCACATCAACAAATTCACTCGCTTTGATAGATATTAGATTGAGCAGCAGGTCACATACTTTATTAATGTGGCATACATATATACTAACCTCTGCGTGACCCCGATTTCATGACAGAGGGGACATCTATCGAGATTGAGATCAGCTTTATGAACTAGTTCATTGCCATCAGCTGAATATTTGGATCAGAAATCCATTAAAAAAGCCATTACTGAGTTGACAACAGTGTCATAAAGATTAAGAAGAGTTACCAGAGATCACTCCAAGTTCCATGAATGGCTTTACTGCATCTACCCCGACTGTAACTAATTCTGCAGTCTCTGGTGCTCTCTGGCATGTGCAAAATGAGAGAGAATGGACTTTTACAGTTGCATAAGATGGTGCATGATGTTCAGGTAATGTACAGATTCATCGCGACGCACCTTTGGGTGGCTTGTAAATGGTCGATTCCATCCTCCATTCACATTCCAATCGCCCAGAGTTTCAAGTGTGAAAATGTCGACCTCTTGAGGCAAGTAATTTTCCGCGATCGAGTAGAACCTTCCTCCATGTTCGAGGATGTTAGTATTGCTGAATAGTTTGTTCGCCTTCCCAAATCTCAACTGAGAAATTTCAGTGGAGAAACAGCGCCGGTCAGAACTGGTTAGCTTATTATCTGCAGAATTTTCTACCATCTAGTTTTGAAATTGCCAAAGTTTGTACTCAGAATCCTCAATTATTATTATTTTTTTTATATCAAACTAATCTCAGTTATTTCCGAAATGTCCTGATGTTTCTCTTAGAAGACAAACTTACGCCTATTGTATCAACGTATGGTAGGACAGACATGGTTAGGTCAGTGGACGCACCATATTTAGCAGATGAGCAGACAAAATGGCCAAGGAGTTGCCTTCAATTGCAGGTAGAAAGGATGGTTTGTTCCTTTGTTTTTCTAGCTTGTACGTTTCCGTTTCGACATATCTGTTGTTGTATCGTACAGCCCACATTCCGTCGCTATCTTTGTTGAAGTACACAGCATGAAGCATTCCTTCTCCTTCAATCCAAGCATGACTCGACCGTCCGAACACAGATTTGGTTGATTTTAGACCTCCAAATAGTGGGTTTGACCCTGCAATTGTTGTAACATAATAAAGATGAAGTAAATACGAATTCACACATCAGAGGAAAACTAGGTCCTAAAGTGAGCAGCACGCATGCTTTAGCTTCTATATGCGACATCATAAGATAAAACTCATTTTGCTACAAGATGTAATCAGAATCATGCATGTCCTGACCGTTTCTAATGTAAACACCCTCAGGAAAATCCTCCGGTATCTGCCCTTCAATATTGTCGCTGATGTTAATGGCTCTTCCCAATTCACCAACTGGCCCAAAATTCCTCTGCACATATCAGATGAATTGAACAGATGAATAAATGAAACCCAGTTGGTCCTTCACCTGTAATATCTTCAAAAAGGTGATCTTGATTTCCTTCATCTTGTGAACTATTGTCTTAACCGAATGCAGTCTAAATAGCTAACCTGAGGGGGGAGTAATGGTTGGTCCTCGAACTGGAACACCAAGTTGACAAATGTGTCCAATATATTCACACACGCATTTTTTATTACATCTGCAAAATCAACTCGAAGAGGAGATTGCTGCCAATCTTTCCCGAATGGCTGCTCAGAAAGTTGCAAAATTTGCAGTCAGTTTGGCAGATTTTTATGTGCTGATCAACTCGAGTCAACACGTCTCCTTGTGGAGAGACTAATCGGGCAATTCAATGACTCTCGGAGCTACGTTATTCTAATAGAGTGTAATAACTTCACTAAGCTAAACTCAAGTTAGATATGGCTGAAGGAATGATATCATAATATGAGAGAGAGAGAGAGAGAGAGAGAGAGAGTTTTACTTTGACAGCAGAGGAGAGGTTAGGCTTGAAGTGATCAGAACTGAGTAAATCCGAGGACCTCTGAACAGAGCAGTTCACTTGAAACGCCATAAATGAAGAAGCAGCCATCTCTGCTCTCTCTAAGTCTCTGCTACAGGGTTGAAGGTTGGCGATGTATGCCAACCCGGCCCTTCATGCAATTATGTATACTGCCAATGAGTAATTAATTTGTCTACCCTTAGTGAAAAAGATTAACTTTTGCAAATTCTGCGCAATTAGATGCGCAGACACTCGGAGTAAATAATTCGAGGGAAAGCCGACATGACTTCAATCAAAGGTAATGTAACTGAATTAGTCCAAGAATAGACTTTGTCAGGATCCACCTTAGATAAAACCGGAACACGACATGGCTCGTTTTCACGATACATATTTAAAGCTCATTCGAGATTGGCCCAGCATGACTCATTTACAAAAAAACTTTGTACGAGGTACGATAACATCACAGCAACATACGTACGAGAAAAGACAATGCGACAATATAATTTAGTTTTGTCGATTGCTGGCGTGAGCTGGGACATTAGATTCTACGCCTTTAGTATTAAGAAAAGCAGAGGACCTTTCGTTTTCTCTGTGAGTTGGAAATGGTTTGGTTGAAATGGAAACTCTCTGATTTGTGAAAATGGGTTGTTGCATCAGAGAACGCCTCCAATTGGCTGGCCATTGGAAGATGCTTCGATTTGGCTTTTTCTGAGTTGATATGAGTTAACATCTGTTGAGTGCTTAACTCTTGTTTTGGCGTTACTTAGAGATTGGAGGCCTATGGAAGATGCTTAGTTTAATATTGACAAAGAGTGATCCAAAGGAGACATGTTATGCGAATCTAATTTCTTCCGATTTCATAAGAGTAGATCATTTGTCATCCGCAACTACAAGTTCACGGGGTTTTGAGTCCGCATCTGGTAAGAGAGTGAGGATAGACATATGGGCGATCGATTTTAAGATGGATAGGTTTCACATTTGGAATTTGGAATCTATCCTATTAGAACCAGTTTCAGTTTTCGAAACCTAAAAGTTACCCTGTTTAGCTTAAGATCTACCATGTCTTTCCAATTTGATTTCAAGGTCTAATTGAGAATCTATTTTTCTTTGGTTCCTTTTTTTGGTTTAATTTTTATGGTAAAATAATACGAGTAACAACATAATTCAAAAGAAAAGATGAACAATGACAAGCAAGTAAAGGCAAGTTAGGAATGAGCAAGGGCAAGCCACGAGCGAGCAAGGGTAGGGTGACTTGGCGAGAGAGAGAGAGAGAGAGAGAGAGAGAGAGATTAGGAATATTGGGCTTCATGAAACCGGTTCCAAACTTGGTCCAATTGGTCCAATTTCCTTGGGTTCTTCACTTAGAAATAGGAACCGGGCCAATTTTTAGGATGATTTGGTCCAGTAACTAGGTAGAACCGATCCGGTTGCATAGCCCTAGTTGGCCTAGTGAGCCATATCATCTAGAACATTCTTGCATCTAAGTGTTTTTACGAGACTCTAGAACACTAAGGGGGTAATATGGGAATATACACTTATCTTCTAGAAGATTCCTATTGATCTCCACTGTTAGATCAACTTTAAACCTACAGTTATAAAGAAAGGCATTCAATGGTGGCTTGCCCCTTCATTGGAGCCATCTAAGTTGAGCACACTACCTTGAGCCGACCAATCAAAATCCTATCAATTAAGGGATAGGAAAATCAAGTAGATAACTACCTTAATTTAGACTCAACTAACTAAGCTTACCTAGTGGCAAATTTCCGATGCATCACAAAAAACTCACCCAAAGCAAGACCATTAAATGCCGTCCACAGTAAAGGGGTAACTCGCGACCACATTTGATCACATCATATTTCTTTCTACCAAACTCCAATTCTAGTGAGCTTACAATCAAAAGAAAGCATTTTTTAAGTAATAAAAGATCTTGAATTTCACCAACTCAAAAGAAGGCAGAAAAGGGGCAAAAGTAATGCTAAACATAGTAGTTCAAAATGTTAACACTAGTGTGAAATTTCAAAAGTTTACCCCATTCGATCCATAACTTCAAATTGACTTTTTTAAGATTTCACAGCTCCATGACACCGTAAAATTTTGTTATTACATAGTTTTGTAGCTAAAAAACTCCTAGATTGAACAGGCAACTTTAAATTATAGTGACTCTAGATTTAAAGTTCAACTACCAAAAATTAAGTAAATAAAGGCTACGGATCATTGACGAGTGCTATGAAACGGAATTGATCTGGCTTGTTGGAACCTCCCAGAGTGTGCATGCAAGGAAACCTTTTCTTCTTTTTCTCTTTCTCTCGTCTTCTCCAATTTCCCTCTCCCTTTTTTAACTCATGAATGGTGCTGTGACAAAGAAGAGAAAATAAAAGAGCAAATCCGTCCGATGAGCTCCTCTCTCTCGGTCTTGAGAGCTTTCCCTTACCTCCCTTGGTAGCTGTCCCCCAAACCCTAGTTTTGTCCTGCATTTGTCCGAATCCCCAAAACCCAAAACCTCTTGTGTAGTTTTCTATCTGCTTTTTCCTTGGATCATTGATGATGTGGAAGGATAGGGCTATTTTCCGTTGACGTCTTCACACAGCGCGAGGTTCTAAAGGTTCGACCATGTTGAATATAGCTTTTCTCTAAGGGATTTCTTCTGGGTTGTTGTGCAGCCTCTCGAAAGGGGTTTTTCTTCTTTTATACACGTCTGGATGGATTTCTTCAGTTAAGAGCAGGAGAATGGTGGCGAGTTCTGGTTCTGATCTTTGGTCTCCCGTTGTTTAGCAAGAGCTGTTTCTTGGGGGGATAAATGGATGAACCTGAAGCAAAAGATTGCCGTCTGGCCTTATTATGCAAGAGGCTTGGGAATCTGCGAACCGAGGTGGATGCTCTGCCTCGGGAGAGAGTAATTTCAGAGGCGATGCTAGATGAATGTAAACATATTGTGTTCGGTAAATTGTATTTAGAAGGAAATATCAATTATCAGGCATTTCTTACCATTATGAAGCGAGCTTGGAAGGTAGATTTTGTGAGCTTCACGCAACGCAAAACAGATATCTTGTCTTTTACCTTTGATTCTGAAATGGATAAAAAAAAAAAAAAAAAAAGAGTGTTAATAAACAGCCCATAGTCCTTTGCGAGTAATTTACTGATACTTAAACCATGGGAGCCTAACAAACCTGCGCAATGTTACAAATTCACAAGCTGTGAATTTTGGGTTCGAGTTCATGGTCTACCAATCGAATGGTGCAGTGAGGAGGTTGTGTCACATATTGCCCAAATAATAGGTTGTGTAAAGGAAGTAAAAGTGGAGAAAAAATGAGTGGCATTTCAAAAGGTGGGAAGAGCAAGAGTAGAACTGGACCTGGATATACCTTTAAGGCTAGGTACCTTATATAATTTGGGAGAGGAGAAAGTTTGGCTGGATTTTAAGTATGAGAGGCTACCTATGTGACATCCCGATTTTTCCGATTCTATTTTCAATAAATTGAGACGGGCATTTCGTTGGCACGCATATAATTCATTTCGGAGTTGGCCACTCATGTGGAAACTAGTCTATCGGGTGAAGCTCGTTAAGAGTTTCTAATGCATCGTACTCGAGAATTTGACCGGGAAGACCTTTCGACCGAGCTAGTCTCAAGGGTCATTACGGCACAATTAAAATCGATTAAAGATTGGAGATAGGTCGACTCGACGGAGGCATGTGATCGTGTGGGTGATTCCACCGGATCGCACAATTCTTGTCGATTGGCACCGGACCGACTTTTCTATCGATAGGGTACCCGTGTTCGTATTTGAAACTTGAGATTACCTCGACAACCGAAAGTCGCTAATGTTTCAAAGATGTACATTGTGGCTTGAGATGATCAACCACAAGTCAAATGCATAAAAATCTCTAAAGGCTACCCGGTAGGTTGGGCCGCGCAAGTATCGTGCCAAAAAGTGAAATTAACCGTGGAATTGAGATCGAATTCGGAAATTGGAAGTGCCTGGGTGTGTCACAAATCATTTCGGGATCATTGAATCATCTTTGGAAGATTTTTCATGTAATCAGAATTTTCAGCAAGTAAATCGAAAATGGCTAATTTGGCTCGAGAAATTAGTAGGCCCGCTTAGTCGTACTTTTGGGACTTAAGTTGGTTCTATGGACAAGTGAATATGTGAATTGAAGTGTGGTGACATTGGATTAATTTTATGACTTCATTTAGTTGATTTGAAGAGAATTGATGAGAATTGAAGAAAGTGAATGTCTGAAGAATTGGACGCAAAAATGGAATTGAACCCATTGGAATAAGGTTGTGGGAGTTTTGAGTGAGTGGAGTATGACATCATGGATGATGTCATGGTGGGCCATTTTGTGGGATTAAAGAAAAAGAAAAAGAAAAGGGAATGGTCCCATCTCTCTCTCTCCTCCTTCTCTCTCCTTCCTCTCTCCCTTCCGTTGGCTTCTCCTCCATCTTCTTTGTGCGAAAGACCAGAAAATTTGCAGAGGAAGAAGCCGAAGCAGCCCCTCGTCGTTCGCCTCCTTCGTCGCTCGTCGCCCGTCGCCGGAACCGCCGAAGCCAGCTCGTCGCCGGTTCTCCTTCACCCGCTCACGCCGCTGCTCTTCCCTCGTTCGCCGTCGTCCTCGCTCGTCTTCACGTTTGGGAGGCTGTCCGACCAGCCTAGGTCACGGATCAGCCACCGTGAGCCGCCGTGCGCCCCCCGCCTTAGCTCGCCGGAGCTTCGCCTTGCCTCCGCCGCCCTTGGCCACCCGAACCGGCGCCGGATCTGCTCCTCTCGGCCCCGATCAGCAACCCAGAAAATGGGTATGGCAGCGGGTGTTTGGCCCGTTTTGGCCGCCTTCCCGAGCCCGGATGCTCGGCCCGCTTTGAGGAAAGTTGTTCTCCTCGGCGTCCCCGTCGTTTTGGTCCGCTCGGTTCGCTAATCCGGTGAGTTTAACTCACTAAACCTCGCTTAGAGGGTTAATGATGCTTTAGGTGTGTTTAGTTTATGTTAAGTGTTATTAGGTGGTTAGTTTAATTTATTTAAGTGTAGATTATATTAATGTGCTTGATTAACTTAAATTGTGTTTAATTTAAAGTTAAGTGGGTGTTTATATTAATATAAACATTGATGTGACATAAGGGAATTTACTTTTGATTTATTTAAATATCCCGAAATCATTAAATAATTTAATAATATATTATTATTCGAAATTATTAAAATAATATTATTTAATTATTTTCGGAATAAATTTAATTATTTATTAAATTCCGAAAATTTTAGTCGGGACCCTAAATTCTCGGAATTTCGTGCCGGTACTACTGACATTCGGATTTTGAAATTGATGATTGGATATTATAAATTGAGTGTGGATTTCAAAACTATGGATATTATTATTTAATTATTTTCGGAATAAATTTAATTATTTATTAAATTCCGAAAATTTTCATTGGGACCTTATTTGCTCGAATTTCGTGCCGATCATTCTTTGTGCATTTAGAATTTGAAATTGATGATTGGTTGTGATGAATTGAGTGTGATTGTGATTTATAGGGATTCTTTATGAAATCCTAAGTGTAGAAACCGATGGGAGATTGGTCAGAAATACCACCTATTGGAGGTCGTGCCTGAGAGAGGCCGTGATAAACCACCTTGGAAAGGTCGTGCCCGATGAGGCCGTGAAAACCACCTACAAGAGGTCGTGCCCGATGAGGCCGTGAAATACCACCTATTAGAGGTCGTGCCCAGAGAGGCCGTGATAAACCACCTGTGAAAGGTCGTGCCAAGAGAGGCCGTGATAAACCACCTGTGAAAGGTCGTGCCCAGAGAAGCCGTGATAAACCACCTATTAGAGGTCGTGCCCGATGAGGTCGTGATATGCCACCTATTAGAGGTCGCGCCCAATGGGGCCGTGAATTGCCACCGTTAAAGGTCGCGCCGAGTGGGGCCGTGATGCCACCGATTTAAATTTGCCGAGTAGGGCCGTAGTTGAGAGCAATGATTGATTTGCTAGAATGACATGTAATCGGTAGAGTCGATTGATCGGCGAGACGATCCAAATGGTTGAATGGTTTGATAATGTGATTGTGCCATGGTTGTTTGGTTATCATAATTGTACGTGGTTGGATTATATAAATTGTGCTAACCTCGCAGATAAAGGCCGAGGCGAGGTAAGTCTTCGTGTGATGTGGCTAGGCCACCCTGGCGTATTTTCTTTCTAATAGGGGTTTAGGGGTTGAACTTGTGAGACATCGTCTTATCCGGTTGTGGGATTAAAATTTCGTCCCCCCAGTGGATGGAGCGGCGACGAGATAGCTTTGATTGGCCTTGAGGAGTTGCGAGAGGTGAAGTCATAAGGGTTGGAGAGCGTGTCCTGCTAGTTGGTTGTAGGATAGTCCCCTTTTGTCGAGCCGGTCTATTTTGTAGAAAGTCCAAAGTGTTGTATTTAAACCCTTTGTATTTGTAAATGAGTGTTTGGTATGGTGATTGATTGCATGCTTTCTATCCCAAGTTAAATGTTGTCAGGGGATTTGTTTCGCTTCCGCATGCGTAAATAAATGAATGGGTCGGCGACATATCCTGGGATGTCGCATTTTTGATCGACCGTAGTGGGATGTGCGTGCGCTCGGGGTTCGGGGCGTGACATCACCGTTTAAGTGGTATCAGAGCATGGTCTGTATATGGAGTGATAAGGTGCGATGAGTCTTGGGATAGTTAGTAAGAAAGGCTTTTAATATGCTTGATGCATGTGGTTGATAGCCGCTTGGTAGCTTGTTTGTGGGGTCACTCAAATTCTAACCCGATGTTGGAATCGAAAATGCATCGATAAAGAGCCTCAGTAGGATGAGTGACCGAAGTGGAGGACTCCTTGGAAGAGGTCAATAGGACCTGTACCTCGGGGTAGGATGCTGACAAGAGTTGGTACCCGAGGTAGAGCGCAGGCTTAGTCCAGCGTGTGTGTGAAAGTACCGCCGTAGGCTGGTATTGAGAGTGTAGCGGCACTAAGCGATCCTAGGTTTAATGGGATCGTTAAGGCGCTAGTGTTCCTTGGAAGCTCGTTGGGTCAGTAAGTTCAGGACCGAGCCGCCGCTGTTGCCGCTATTTCTACCGCTGCTAGTGTTGTGACCGTTGTTATTGGCATGCCTGTTGAGGCCTAATCTGGAGTTATGATCGAGGATCAAGCCTCCGTAACTGAGTCAAAGTTCAGTTTAAGCAGAAATGGAAATCGATTAGAGGAAATGCTTATGTCAGAAGAAAGATGCCCTGTTTCACCCAACTGGAAGAGTAGAATTGAAAAGTCAATGCTCATCTCATTCGATGGGTGTCGTGTTTGTAAGAAAAGACTTGTTACAGGTGTCGCCAGTAAGGTCTTTTGATCAGAGATGGTCCGTATAGAAAGATGGAGTCACGGCTGTTTCTGTCACTGCCATTGATAAGACAGAACATGAGAATCATGCTTCGGGACATTTAGTGGGGTACTTGGAACAGACCACAGTGCAAGGAATGGTGCATGATGTTCCTTGATGGGAAGTAGATGACTCACCGATTGTGTGCTGAGTTTGTGGAAAAAGAGAGTGAGTCAGCCCAATGTCAGAGTAAAAAGGGGAACATGTTTTGAATGTGGCCAGCATGGCCATCGGGTTAGGAATTGTTTATGTAAGTCCAAGAGAGCATAAGTACCGTTATTGCAGATAGAACGCCACTAGGATGGCTGAAAGAGCATGAAGGGGTCGACCAAGCATCGACCAAGCATCGACCAAGGGAAAAATGTTTTTGAGATGTTTTATCAGAGTAGCTCCACAGGATTTTGAGTGACGGTTGTGGAGTTTCCGTTCTTGTAATGAAGTAATAGGAAGATGAGTCTCGACTATAGTTGTGCTCGATGAGTTTGCTTATATATGACTTGGAAGTCATTTATGAAAAGGTTTGGCTCGAGGAGCTTTTTCAACATTATGAATCGTGGCGTGACATAATCGGTTTGTTCGATTAGCGTGTGAAAGTTTTGAATCACCGAAAGTTGAAGAGGAACTTCAACCCTTGTTGTTCATCACCGAAGATGACCTGGTTCTGTTGTTGGTTACCAAATATGCATGGCAAACGGTGTATAGATGCGTCGGTTGAGGAGCCGAATATGGAGAACATAATCGTGGTACGTGAGTTTTCTAAGGTAATCTCTGGAGAATTGTCAAGTTTGCTATCAGAAAGAGAAATAAGGTTCGTGATTGAATTAGCACCCGGAACAGAGCCAATTCCTAAGGCTCCTTACCGGATGGTGTTTCCCGAGTTAAAAGGACTGAAGGTGTAGATGCATGAAGTGTTGGATAGGGGATTCATACTTTCCAGTGCATAACCTTGGGAGCACCGTTCTCATGAAGGAGAAATGTGGTTCGTTGTGGTTGTGTATTGATATTCCTCAAGATCGACTTGAGGTCGTGGTATTATCGCTTGAGGATCAAGAAGAAAGACATATTGAAGTTAGCATCTTGCGCTCGATACAAACAGTTATGAGTTCACCGTAATGTTTGTGTGGTTTAATGGACACCCGGTTGTTGTTTGGGTCGATGAGCAAAATGTTTAAGGACACTTGAACCGCTTATGATCATGTTCGTTGAAATTATCCCGGTGTGTTCAAAGAGTGCCGAGGAGCACGAGAGACATTTGGGGATGGTACTTGACTTTGAATACTTTTGGATTTTACAATAAGCTTAGCAAATGTGAGTTTGGATGGCTCATGTTGCGTTCCTAGGTCACGTGATTTCGGTGAAGAAATCTCCGTAGACCCCATCCAAGATTGAAGCGAAATGATCGTTGGCCGATATTGACGATAGTGAGTGACAGAGATTAGAAGCTCAGGGGATTAGCGGGATATTACGGACGGTTTGTAGAAAGGTTTTCGGTGTTAGCATCGCCATTGACAAGACTTCGAGGAAGTAAGAAAAGTTTGTGTGGACATATGAGTGCGAGAGTAGTTTTCAAGAGCCTAAGAAGAGGCTGACTACCGCGCTGTGCTTACCATTCCATCTGGTCCTGAAAGTTATGAGATCTACAATGATGCGTCGTTTAAAGGATTTGGTTGCTTGTTGATGCAGCAAGATAGGGTTGTTGCATATGCGTCCTGTCAGTTGAGGCCTTAGGAGTTGAATATGAGATGACGTCACTGGATGGAACTCATTAAGGATTATGACCATGATATTTTGTATCACTGGAAAGGTGAGCAAAGTTGCGTATGTACCGAGTCGAGAGTCCTTAGTTGCATAGTTGGTACTCAAGGATTTGATCTTAATTGAGAAAGTTCGAAATTCGGTTTTCAAATCTAAGGTATGCCACCTTTTGGAATCTTATGACCACCCTCAGAATTGAGCGGAGAGTATAAATCATAATCAAATCGCTTCAAAGTGGATAGATTCGAAATTCGAAGATTCTATAAGAGAATGCAATTGAGAGAGAGGTTGATTTTCGATTTCGATGACGTAATGCTAAGGTTCCGAGGACGATTGTATGTAATTGAGAATGCTTTGAGATTAAAGAATAAATCTTATGGGAAGCTCATCATAGCAACTTCGGCGTTGTCCGGACAAAGAAGAAGATGAGTCAAAATCTACATCATTGGGATTGGTAGATCGGTATGACGATAGATATCGCCGAACAAGTTGTAAGTGTTGGATGCGCCGAAGTGAGAATTTGGTAATGTAAGCTAGGAAAGCTTTTTCAAGTAATTGGAGAGAGGTTTGTGTGAGAATGAAAGTATAACATGATGGAATGTTATGACAGGTTATTAAGGAGTCAGGAAGAGCATTGATTCCTTATGAGGTTGTAGTCGACAGGTGATCAGAGTCAACTCACCTTAATGCACGAAAAGATCTCGATTGGAATAGGTATACCGAAGTGTGTGTATATCATATAAATCACTGGCATGGAGTGCCGAGGATAGATTGTATTTCAAATCTAGATCGGATGTTCCAAGTTTGCGAGCTTTCGATGGTTCCTCCTTAAGCGTGCATAGCAGAGAGTGCGAGAATTTCGATTCTTTGAGATGAAATCGGGAAAGAAAGATCACGGGCCAAGGTCGGAAACAGTGAGTCGTGATTGCATTACAAAGTCGGTGTCGAGTTATATCGGATCTTGACCAGGGTTCCCAGTTTCACAGATCGCCGATAGTTTCTCTTTAATCAGTGCAGAGCAAAGTGTGCAGAACTTCAGTTGGTTGAGATGAGATCAGAGATTAGAAAATCGCAAGTCCAGAGTTGGTTTAGAAATCAGTGATTCAGTTGCAATTATCAGAGACGGTTTAGAGACCGCCGTAATCGCCGCTTAGCTTCGCAGATTTTGTGTTGAAGACCTTTGGGATTTTAAGTGGGCAAGTGTTTAGTGTTTTGGAACCCGAAGTGGTTTGGGCAAGATAGCAGTGATCTGGCAGTATTGGTACTGAAGGAGCAACTAGAGAAACCGAAGATTCAATGAGACAATTGTACCCCCACCTTTTTGTTTAAGAATTGATAAAGGTTTAAATTTCGAGGACGAAATTTTTATAAGAGGGGAAGAGTTGTGACATCCCGATTTTTCCGATTCTATTTTCAATAAATTGAGACGGGCATTTCGTTGTACGCATATAGTTCATTTCTGGAGTTGGCCACTCATGTGGAAACTAGTCTATCGGGTGAAGTCATTTAAGAGTTTCTAATGCATCGACTCAAGAATTTGACCAGAAGCAACCTTTTGACCGAGCTAGTCCGCAAGGATCATTACGGCACAATTAAAATCGATTAAAGATGGAGATAGGTCGACTCGACAGAGGCATGTGATCAGGTGTGGGTGATTCCACCATATCGCACAATTCTTGTCGATTGGCACTGGACCGACTTTGGATCGCGTACGGGGGCGGCGAGACAGACAGACGGCGGCTGACTCTGGATCTGATGGCATCGGGGAAGGCCAACGTCGTGATGGCAACGCGGTGCTCGTGGATGATCGGTAGGGGTGGTGACGGCCGGCACAGCGGAGGAAGCGCAGGCCGGTGCAGGATCTCGCTCGGTGGTGTAGTGGCAAGCGGTGGTGATCAGCGCAGGCGAGATCGGTGGCAGCGGTTGCCGGCAGTTTCGCGAGGAAGACGAACAGTAGCTCCCTTATTCTTTTCTTTTTTTTTCTCTCTCTTTCTCACGTCTCCCTCACATCACCCTCACACGTCTCTCCCTTCTTGCCGCACCCTCTAACTTCCTCTGTAGACTTTTTCCTTGTTTTTTTACTGCTACTGTCACTTTTCTCTCCCTCTTTCACTTTTTCTCTACTTACTATTCCCTCGAAGAAAACCCAGAGAAAAAGCCCTATGTGACCGTATATTTCTATTGCCTGGCCCCCTTCCCAAACCCTACGCATTTAATCTATTTATAGGGCACGGATTAGGTGTTTTAAATTTTCCAAATCCATATCCACGAAGATTTCTTTTCGAAACGCAATATTTATTTTTTCCAAACGTAATATTTGCTTTTGAATTGAAATCTCACAAAGATGAATTCATAAAATCTCTCCGAGAATACGAGCTTAGGCCGATTTGCTTTCTTCATGGGCTTAGCCCGACTCATCAAATTAAAGTTTATGAACCATCAATTCAAACCCATCCGTCACCGGCCCAATGTAAATGCAAATAAAAAAATAAATGCACCTAAAACTATATGCTATGCGATTAACTATTTTTTTAGGGATAAAATTAACCCATAATTTTTTAATAGAATGAATGACTAAACGGGTCATCAAAATTTAGGTGTCAACACATATATGGGGAAAGATTACAGCTATGGGAGAAACTGAGACAAATAGGTCTTTCTAATACACCTCCATGGGTGTGTGTGGGGGATTTCAATGAAGTACTTTATTATTGGGAGAAGATGGGAAGAAGGATGGCAGAGAATTATAGAATGTAGGCATTCCAAAGCTGTATTCATGATTGCTCGTTAATGGAAATAGATTGTAAAGGGTGTGTTTACCTGGTCAAATAATAGAGAATGGGCTGATTTGGTTGAGGAGAAACTAGACAGAGTGTTGCTCGATGGATTGGCGGCTAATGTTCCCGAAAGCTGAAGCCTTTGCTCTACCAACTATTGGGTCCGATCATAGTCCGCTCATTTTGGTGAGTAGTGCTGAATATGTTAAAAAAAGAAAAGATTTTCACTTCGAGGCTTTTTGGGTTGAAGATGGTGAATGCAGGGATATAGTTAAACATGCATGGCAATCTTAACATTGTCTTAAAGGAGGATTGAGAGATAAATTACATGCCACCAGCCAAGCATTGAAAGAATGGAGTAAAAGGAAATTTCCTTATAGCAATATCCGTATAACAGCCCTAAAGAATGAGCTTTAACCATTAACTAACAGCCATAGCTTTTATCAAGAACCAAACAGGATAAAGCTTATAAAAGAAGAGCTGGAAACCTTATGGCGCAGAGAGGAAATGTTTTGGGATTTGAGATCTCGAGTCAATTGGTTTCGTTGGGGAGATAAAAACACGAAATGTTTCCATGTAGCAACGATCCAAAGGAGACCAAAAAAATAGAATTACTATGCTGAAAAATGCATTAGAGCAGTGTATTAGGGGAAAACAGCAACTTCAGCACCTCACTATGTCTTTTTTCAAGGAGTTATATACTTCGGTAGGGCCTCGCAACTACCAACCAATACTAGATCAATGCCCTACACTAATCAAAAATAATATAAATGAATATTTAGTGGTGGAAGTAACAATGGAAGAAATTCATGCTGCTGTGTTTCAAATTGGAGCTCAGAAAGCTCTTGGTCCAGACGAGTTAAATGGAATTTTTTATCAGCATCACTGGGATATAATAAATTATGATGTGTTGGAGGAAGTTCGAGGTTTCTTTCTTTTGGGAGTGTTGGAACCAGCCCTAAACAGAGCACATATTACTTTGATACCAAAGATCCCCCACCCGGAAAGACTTGATCAAAATCCCCATATTAGCCTTTACAATTTTGCATACAAAATAATATCCAAAATTTTGGCAAATAGATTGAAAAGATGCTTGCCAATGCTGATTTCAGGAGAGCAAAGTGCCTTCGTCAGTGGAAGATAAATTCAAGATAATATTTATATTTTTCAAGAGGTGTTGCATCAATTGAGAACGAGAAAAATGAAAAAACACTTCCAAACGGTTCTGAAACTTGACATGCATAAAGCATATGACAGAATTGAATGGGATTTCTTAGAAGGTTGCTTGCTGAAAATGGGGTTTTGTGCTAAATGGGTTCATTAGATTATGCAATGTGTCACTACAGTCACTTTCAGCATCAAGTTTAACAAGGAACCCCTCTCTTTTTTCGCTCCCACCGGAGGCATTAGACAATGAGACCCTTTATCACCCTATCTGTTTATTTTGGTGGCAAACAGTTTGTCATCTTTAATGGGTAAAGCTCTACAAGATGGGAATATCAAAGGAATTAAGTTGAACAAATTATGCCCTACTTTAACTCATTTATTATTTGCCAATGATTCAATTTTTTTCTTGGATGGTTCTTTACAGGAATGCCAAAATATTGCAGCTGTTATTAATCAGTATTGTTATGCCTTAGGACAAGCTGTCAACTTAAACAAGTTTGGTATTTTCTTTAGTAAAGACTGTCCATATCTATTAAAGGATAATATGAAAAGAGAATTGAGGGTACCAGAGCTAGAGCAATCAAGCAAATATCTAAGAATTCCCTCTAATTGGGGAGCATCAAAGAGGCAAATGTTTGGGTGGATTTTAAACAGGATCAATATGAAATTGGAGGGCTGGAAGGAACAAATCATATCAAAAGCAGGAAAGGAAATACTCCTAAAATCAGTGGTGCAGGCGGTACCACAATATGCTATGTCAGTTTTTTAAAATTCCAATGTCAATTTGCAAGGCTATAGAGAGAAAAAAAAAACAGCTAATTTTTTGTGGAAAAACAGTGAATCAAAGGTTGGTTTGCATTGGAAAAGATGGGAAATCATGAAGATGAGGAAAGATAGGGGAGGAATGGGATTTAGAGACTTGCTTACTGTTAATAAAGCCTTATTGGGTAAACAAGCTTGGCGGATGGTAAAAATCCGGATGCACTATGGAGTAAATTATTAAAAGGGCTTTATTTTTGTCGCTCAGATTTCTGGCATGCTGATAAAGGTTTTAAACCTTCATGGGGATGGAAAAGTTTGCTTATTGGAAGGGAGGCTATTGCGGATTCAATCAGATGGTCGATAGGAAATGGAGAAACTGTCAATATCAAAACAGATAGATGGCTGAAAAGAGGATTAAAAGGAGGGCCCACAAATAAAAATGATCCACAAAAATTTTATGAGTTAATGCTTTCTGAGACACAACAGTGGAATGAACCATTGATAAATAACCTATTTGATGAGCAGACTACTCAGGAAATCCTTGCAACACCAATAAATGGTCATTTTACCAGCGATGAATTAATATGGACGGGCACGAAGAATGGGTCATTTACAATCAAAAATGGTTATAACTTGCTAAGAGACAGAACAACAGCAAGCAGAGCAACATAACACCCTTCTTCCTCATATTAAACACTAATAGAACTATGGAATGCAATATGGCATATGCGAACCAGTCTAAAAGTGAAGATCTTTGTATGGAATGCTTGTCAAAACGCTATACCAACCAAGGAGAACCTATGGAAAAGAAAGATCTTACTTGATCCGGTATGTGATCTTTGCCGAGCCAAGGTGGAAATAGTCGAACACACCCTTCTCCTTTGTCCATGGGCTGCAAGGGTATGGAACCACCCGGAAATCAACCTACGAGTAGACACGCAAGAGATTAAACGAACGGATGAATGGTTGGTACAATTTATAAGGAAAAATCCGCACCTCCCTTCTTTGGAAAGGATCGGAAATCTTCTTTAGCAAGTATGGAAGGAGCGCAACAATTTTGTCTTTCAAGGTACAAAACTAGAGGTCTGCAAAGTCATAGATCTAGCAAAATTTCAGCAAGCTAGCTACCAAAAATGGGGATTTAGGTATTCACTAGTCGAAAAAACCGAAGAACAAAGATCCCACTTACCTGGCAAGCTTCAAAAGCTAGCTCTTTCAAGCTGAATGTAGATGGGTCATTGTGTGAGGGATCGACGGAGGGAGCCATGTCTTGCGTCGTCCAGGACTCCTCCGGTAGCCTCATAGACGGATTCACGAAGACAGTCCGGGCAGAGACGGCTCTGCAGTGGAAACCCTAGGGGTTCTCAAAGCCCTAAAGTACTTGAAAGACAAAGAAATCGGGGAGGCTATCGTGGAGTCTGACAACCAAGTTCTTGTCAACTACTTGAAGCGTGAAGAGTAGATGGACTGGCAGGCATGTGCGATGTTGTTTGAATTGAAAGCTTTCCTGCAGCAAATGCTGCTAGTGGGCCTGGTTTGCTGCCCACGATCAGCTAATGCAGTGGCGGACTAGGCCATGCGACATCAGCGAATGAAGACCATCCCTCCAAACTGGCGAGCCTCTCCTCCTCCAGGCCTTTGGGCTCTGTTATGTGTTGATGCCCCAGCTGTGGGTTTTCGTGCTTCTGTCTTATGATACAAATAAAATACCTTTTTCGACAAAAAAAAAAAATGGTGCTGTGAGAAGAAGAAGGAGACTTCTTGGACTAAGGAGATGGCCGAGGCCTTACTAAAGAAATATTTAGGCTTTAGGCTCCTCTTTTTTATTTTATTTCTCTAGCCCAATTGTTACAAATGTGATATTTTGTTGTGCCATTCTCTACCGAAAAGAAGAAGAAGAAGAAGAAGAAGAAGAAGAAGAAGAAGAAGAAGAAGAAGAAGAAGAAGAAGAAGAAGAAGAAGAAGAAGAAGAAGAAGAAGAAGAAAATTGATCAGACTCTACCGGGAACAACTCCAAACTCATGTTGGTCACATGATCTTCCTGCCTATTTGCTTTTCGATCATTGCCTTCCTATTAATTCAAGGGATGATTTACATCACAACTAATTACTCATAAAGAAAAACATCACAGATATAACTTAAGTCTTGTTGATTACTGGCGTGAGCAAGGAAATCATATTATAAGTCTTTAGTATCAAAAAATAGATAACTTGTTTTTTTTTCTCCCTTTTTCTTCTTCTTCCTCCTTGAAAATGGCATCTTCCATCTGCAAATGCCTCTGTTGGCCGGTTGAGTCAATATAAGTTATCATTTGTTAAGTGAGGTCTTATTTTGGCTTTATTGAGAGACTGTTGGCTACTAGAAGATGTCGTACAAAAGGAAACAAAGGGAAACATGTCATGCAAAACTCTTGTTTACAACATGATAAAGACAACTTTGTTTCATCAACAATTACATGATATTGTTGTCACTGTGACAAGTAACAGTGTTTAAACAACGGGAAATTCCCTTGGGCATAGCCAAGAGGGCGTTATGCTTTCATTGATTGTGAAGACTTCAACTCTAACACTTACTAGGGTATTCCAAAGCAACAATGCACACACATTCCCTTAGGCGTAGGCGAGAGGGCATTCCGCTTTCATTGATTGTGAAGATTTCAGCTCTAACACTTAATAGGGTATTCAAAAGCAACAATGCACTCACAAATGGGCCAATTAATTCCATAGCTAGGGACAACATAGACCGTAGAATATCACTATTAGTATAATTAAATATAAGCAACAACTTCTTTTATTAAATTAGGCTAGTTAGTTGTAGTCCCATAAGATTTAACATGGTATCAAAGTTGGAGGTCCCGAGTTCAAATATTTCCAAGCCCCATTTGCCTCTTCAATTAAATTTGTCTACAGCAAAAAGACTAGACTAGATGTGAGGGGGAGTGTGCAAAGTATACTGACTATGCCTATAGGCTGATTAGGAAACAAAAGCTCCATGGAAACCATATGGAACTCAGCAGGATAGAGTAGTCTTGGCAATGGGCTTACTAGAAAAATTCTTGCAGTCGATTTTGTATACCTGCAATTCAGTAACGAAAATGGCTCAATCTAGATGCAACATGAAAGAAATCATCGATAACGATTAGAAGTGCCGCAGTTATTCACATAGTTGCAAGGTATCAGTTGATTCATTGTGAACAAAAGTGATTATCCAGCCATCATCCTCTTCCGATCCATTCTCACTAGGGACAAATGCAGCACCACTGTAGAAGATGTTCTCTCCAAATTCATGATACTCCAATTTAATCGCATCTTCAAACTGGTTTTCTTTCTAATGCGGAGAAGAACAAAGTGCAAGTTAATTAACCTTACTGTGGTCAAAGAAAAGGTGACATGATAAAGGAAGAGGGGCTGAGAAGCCTTTTGTTACCGAGGAAATTCCAGTTCTCGGTTGGTCGAGATATAACTTGGCTAGGCCACCATACTTGGGCATGCCTGAACTCATCACAATAATAGATAAGATCGAGAATAATTATGCAGAAGAGACTTGTAAATCTAGAGGAAGACAGTATTCGATAGTCACCTGAGATTGAGCTTGCTGAGGAATCTACGACTTGGGTGTATCCGTATCTATTTTTGAGGCCTGTGAAGTTACTATTTATAATGAGGAAGTCCATCGAAAATTTTGTCCCTATGAGATTTCTTTCCTTAGTTTCTCCAATATTCATGTTTAGTCTCCACTCATATGCATGCGAAAATAATGACCCTTCTTGTTCCTTCATCATTGGAGCGACATTTTCTTGGCTTGATATAACTAATCGGCTTTAGTGTTTTAGAAAACCACTAGAATTTGTCCAAGCCAAAATCAGGGCCTGGGATGATCAATTCAAGAGTCTTGCACCCCCGCACTACAACCTGTGATCTAGTTTCATGAATAGGTCCATTGCTTTTGAGAAATGATCCTCCAAAAAAAAAAAACACTTGGTTCCAGATCATCTGTTACCTCATCACCATCCTCAAAACAATTTAGAATGTCAAATGTGCAGCCTGTTTTGACGTCAAACCATCAAATCGAATTACCATCACCATAGCGAGGCATTGTCCCGATCCTAGCATAGTCTTTCTTATTGAATTGTATCAACCTGCACAATGAAAAAAAGGATCGCAACTGGTCAACGTTGTTTTAGTACTTTCCCCGTATGAAAGGGTGGGAATTGGTATTTACCGAAAAAAAAAAGAGTGGGCATTGGGGAAAAAAAGAAGAAGTTAATTTTCTGGGAAGAATGTTCTGATAAGGACAGCAAGTAACTCACGGTCCTCCTCGAATCAGTCTGTTTATGTCTATTGTAAGGGGAAAATCCATGATCACATTGTACCTGTAGGGCCAGTGCGTGCGTTTATAATTGCAAGCTCAGATAGTTGTTGGAACCATGATGCATACTAGTCACATATCCTGGTAAGATTACATAAAATGATCACTCTATATATTGCTAACCTCTGAGTGACCCTAATCTCAAGGCAGAGGCTACATTGGTCAAGTTTGAGATCAGCTTTATGAATTAACTTCTTCATATCAGCTTAATTTGAATCAGAAGGCCATCAAGATACTGCTAATTTGGACTATAAATCAGCATAAAGCTCACCTCAACAAATTTCTTGAGAAATACCTGAGATGATACTGAGTTCCATGAAAGCCTTCACTGCATCAACCCCCATTATAACTAACTCCCCTGTACCTGGAGCTCTCTGCCAAATGAAAGGCAAAAAAAAAAAACAAGAGATGTTGGTTTTTATTGTTTGTATGCGATTAATGCACAAGCTTTATGTCTTTGCAGGTTCACGAAGACAGACCTTTGGATGGCTTGTGAATGGTCGATTCCAATGTCTATCTGCATTCCAATTGCCTAGAGTCTCCAGTGTAAAAATGTTGATCTCATGAGGTATGTGATTTTCCAATCAAGTAGAATTTTCCACCTTGCTCAAAAACATTAATGTTACTAATCAGTTTGTTCACTGCCCCAAACTTCAACTGGAAAAAAGAAGTTTAATGTGGGCAAAAATTAGTAACGCTTCAAATGACATGTTCATAATATGCTACAGTTCTTGCTGTATAGCAGAACTTATTTGCCATGTCTAGACAAGACTCTGTATGCATCAATGGATAAGTTAAATGCACGATCTTTTAAAAAGAATGACTCGAATTATGAAAGAGGAACGTAAGTAAATCTGTGAAAGTACCGCATTTAGCAAATACGCTGACAAAAATGGCCGGCGGATCACCCTCTATGGCAGGTAAAAAGGATGGTTTGTTCCTTTGTTTTTCTTGCTTGTATGTCTTGGTTTCAACATGTCTGTTGTTGAATCGGACAATCCATCTCCCATCACTATCTTTGTCGATGTAGATGGCATGTAGCATCCCTTCTCCTTCGATCCAAGTGTGACTTGACAGTCCAAATATGGATTTTGTCGATTTTAGCCCCCCATAGAGAGGATTTGGCCCTGCGATCAGTAAAAAGTAGAAAATGAAATTATGTTGTTGGCTAATCGAAATTTCATTATTATGGAAAGCATCCATGAAAACCAGACATGTTTGAATTAGTCATAAACCAAATCATATTCTACCTTTCACAATCAGTACATACATCATTGTGTCATGGTCCGTGAATCCTCCAGTACTCGTGACACTTGTGAGTGGTGCTTGGGGTTATCGAGTGAAGAGTAAGGAGGCAGAAAGGACGAACACAACTGGTCCGTGGGAGTGGCATTAGGACAGTTGGTGCTAGGAGTTCTAGAATAGAAGGATTATATCACTTAGGAGTTCTGAAGGTGGGGTTGGCCTCCAATGCACAAACTGGTTGGGAGCTGATGCCACTCTCCTGACGAGGCCATGGCAAGCTGAAACCAGTTGTTGAACCTAAAGAAATTTGCTATCTCACTCGATGGACTAGACGCCCGAGCAAAGCTGAGCGTGGTAGGATCTCGCACGAAGAAGCATTCACCGTATTGTTCGTGGAACAACTACAAAAGAAAGGCTGGCCTGGTGAATTCCACTCGCCAAGCATCGCACAGGCCATTTCGAGACCAAGGAATCTCTCGGCCCGTAACAAGTGGTATCAAAGCAGGAATCCCTCCAGTAAGTGAGCAAGTCGGAGAATCGAACTTCTCACTTTAGTGCGGGTCAAACTAATAAGTGCCCAATCCAATCCTAGTGAACGGAAAGTGAATGGCCGGGGCAAAAGATGCTCAAACGAAGCTGGGCTCTCTGTTCCTAGATGGCATTGGTACTAGGATGAGTCGGTTCCTCCCGAGCTAATAGAGAGTTGGAGAAGAACCGAACCCTTACTGAATAGAGATAACGTTCCTGGATCCATCGGTGAATTCGAAGAAGAGGTCTACTACCACGTTTTCAACAATGAAAGAACCTCTATTTGGTCTGTCGGGGTCAAAGAAGTTATGTAGGCAAAAATGTTGCTGCCAAAAGATGCGAGTGGCGAAAAATGCCACACTTGCCAAAGAAAGCGCAGATGACCGAGAAGGGCCGAGCGGCTGAGATCAAAAGAGGCTACCAATGAAGCAAAACTTGTTTTGTTGGGCGAACGTGACCATTCGATGTGAAATCCCAAATGTGACACATCAATGGTTAAGGGACGGAAGGAAGCGACAGAGTAGATCGCAACGAGGGCATTGCGAATTGAGTGGAGGAGAATGTCACGGTCCGTAAATCCTCCCGTACTCGTGACACTTGTAAGTGGTGCTTGGGGTTTTCGAGTAAAGAGTGAGGAGGCAGAAGGGACGAACACAACTTATCCGTGGAGTAGCATCAGGACGGTTGGTGCTAAGAGTTCTAGGATAAAATGATTATATTACTTAGGAGCTCTGAAGGCGGGGTTGGCCTCCCGTGCACAAACTGGTCGGGAGCTAATGCCACTCTCCTGACGAGGCCATGGCAGGCCGAAACTAGTTGTTGAACCTAAAGAGATCTGCTGTGTCACTCGATGGACTAGACGCCCGAGCGAAGCTAGACGTGATAGGATCTCGCACGAAGAAGCATTCACCATATTGTTCATGGAACAACTACAAAAGAAAGGCTAGCCTAGTGAATTCCGCTCACCAGGCGCTGCACAGGCCATTCCGAGGCCAAGGAATCTCTCAACCCGTGACACTTGTCTCATATAATAATAGGGTAGAAATTTCCAATAAATACGGCCAAAGAACAAGTGTTATTTTGTTATTTTTTCATTGTCCAAGGTCATGGTCTAATTTGTATGATTAGGCAATCTTGTTTTGCATATTGCATTGTTGTACGATGGTTTCGAGCACTTGCACCTCATTCAACAATTACAACAACCCAAAGCAAAGCACTCGTAATATTTTTATATAGGCCTATCATGTGAATGTCTGGCTCTTGTGTGAAAAAGGTTGAGATAAAACACTGGCTACGAGACACATATTTGGCATAGTGCATATCATTACCGTTTCTAATGTAAACACCCGCCGGAAAATCATCCGGATTTCCCCTTCGATGCTGTTGACGTTAATGGCTTCTCCTAATTCACTAACTGGAGCAAAATTTCTCTACACAATTAGCATCTCATAGGATCTTCGATATATGAACTTCACCGTGTTGTGAATATTGTCTTAAAAGCCAGTCTTGATGAGTTTTACCTGAGATGGGAGCAGTGGTTGGTCCATGAACTCGAAAACCGAACTGACAAATGCGTCCAATGCATTCAAGCATGAGATTTTGATTCTGCTCGGAAAATCAACTCAAAGAGGGGCTTGCTGCAAATATTTTGACAATCGCTGCTCACAGATTTGCAACATTCAGTCAGAACAGATGATATCTCCGTCCAAGTTAGAGCTTCAAGCTTTGAATGAATTTTAAACTTTAATTCGCCTGATCACAGACTCAATTTAGATAGGATGAAATTTTTGAATATTAACGTCGAGAGCAACAAGATTTACATGTTTAAAACGAAACAAACCTCAGTTCTTGCTGCAGTATAGTTACAGAAACTATGTCATGTCGCTTCATGTACGTACCTTTAGGGCTGGAGAACTAATGGAGGTTCTGAGGCGTTCCATGTTGGAAGAGATAGAATGCATGCTGGTGGATGCATTCACATGCAAAGCGAAAGAGGAGAGAGTCATCTTTTCCCCCTTCTTCCTCTTGTTTGTTCCCTTGTTTGCATGCTTTTGTTATATATATATTCTCACCAAAAGAGAAGAGGAAATGGAATTCTATATTGCACTTATCTGTATGGTGGCAAGCCCATCGTCGTTCGTGATATGCTTGTTTGTACTAAGAAATATTCTCTTAATATTCTCTCTTGGGCTACATATTTGTTTGATGATGTCAATATTATACTCAAAATGGCAGAAGCGTAGACAAAACTAGACAACCAAAGTAGAGCTGTCAAAAGTGACGACGTCCTTGCTGAATTTAAAACCATGAGAATTCTTCTTGGGGCACCATAGCATGAATCCCCTTCACCTCTTGTGCATAGCCCACAAAAATGCACCACCTCCTCCTCCTTTGCTCCAACATACCTTCACTCACATGAGCATAAGCGAGGAAATCGAACATCCTCTGTCCAGTGTAATCAACAAGTTCATTTGACCACGTCTATTTAGGACGTCTACATTCAATTGCATGTAAGAGTGATCTGTTTCCTAAATAATAGGTCATATGTAGAAGTGAGCATGAGTTCAAGGTAGAATCTAGTAGATTCCCGCGATTACCAGTCCATCTCCCCATCCCAAAGAAAGCGGAACCGGTATTGTGCGGTTCAATTCCCAGTTTCTGAGTAAAACTCGAAACGGGAACCGAGAATCAGGAAGGGTGGGAATTGTTATTGGAAGAGCGTTGAGTTGGGATTCAAGACAGCAAGAGAGGCAATTGAAGGCATAATTATCTCTATGAACGGATTCGTTAGAATGGTTGTTCTTCATTTGTGCATAAATGATATCAAAGACAACTTTATCGCGAACCTAGGCACTTTTTGTTCATGATCTAGAAACATCAGGTGTGATTTTCTAGTGGCTAGTATGCACGTTTTTGGATGGACATGTTTGTTGCACCTGGCTTGCTGGCTACCAAACCATGGGCTCAAAAGTATTCGGCTGAATCAGCTGTTATAGCTTTGGTTTTGTAGAGCATATTGATTCCCAAATCACTGTATATTCTTTTGGTACTCTGATCATGATCTGGAGTAGGAATCATGTCATAGATACTCTTAAGAATGGAAGAATCTACTTGGTTTATTTTGTCGTTGTTGTGTTATATACTAGTCAATGAGTTGGATTTGTTTTATGCACTTCTTGAGAGTGGAAGAACCTACTTGATTTCGAGTGGTTAGAACTTAGAGCAATTTTTCATGGATCATTGAGAACTGAAAATTCTATAATTAAAATTTTATGTTAGGGTGGATTGTTGCTATTTGTAAAATTTTGTGAGACCATTATTAATTGTTCTAAAAACTTAAGTAGTTAAATGAAAACGTGATTTGCTATTTAAATATTCTAATATTCTCCCTCGCATTTAGTCTTGTCTTTTTGCTTAGTACTAAGCGTGAAAATTTAATTGGGGAGGTAAAGAGGACCTAGAAAGATTTGAACTCAAAACCTCTAACTCTTATATCATGTAAAAGTTTGGTCGGATCACTGTCAACTATTTTAAAAGCTTAAACTGTTAGATGAAAGTATAATTTATTATTTTAATATTTTAATACTATTGACAAATGGAGATTTTGTTGTTGTGTTCACTCTCATTTTACTTAGCTAAAAATGAAACAAAGAAAAACCAACAAAAAAGAAAGAAGAAGAAATTAACCAATTTAAAAGGTAGGGTTTCATGTTCCAAAGTATACAAGGTAGGTTTCAGGTTCTAAAAAATAGAGAATCAATTCCGATAGGATAAGTTCTAAATTTTAAGTAAAACCTAGATTGACCCTAACACTCATCCATAGACGTATGAGCTGCATCAACCTAGAAATCCTCATCTATTCCAATTATGCAGGGTAATGAGTGAGCAAGCTCCAATGTAGTTCTATTTTTCTATTCAGTGACTCCTTGTTGTGGTAACTCAGCAATAGTGTAGTGTCTTACTAGACATTCTCTATGCATAACAAATTAAAGTCTGCGAATTTAGAATCTAAACCTATGTCGATCACTTGATCTTCTTTCCTATTTGTTTTTCGATTGTTGCCCCTCAATCTCTGTATTGACCAAACACCTTACTCTTCTCTTTAACAAAATAAGACCACACTTTCCCTATGTAGTCATCATCGAAGGTCCACATATACCTTGTACTACCCTTAGATTGCAATTGAGATGGCCTTAACAGATATGGTATGTCGTCCATCGTAACCAATGTTTCAAGGAAAAATAACTGTAATTATAGCCCTACCCGAAGCCCCCAACCCAGATAGGCCAAGGTCATTAGGCCCTGACCTATGGTTGGCAAGGGTTGTTGGCCTTCACCAAGGCATTGACAACCCTTGCCAGTCTCAATTGAGCCTCCTTCAATGCTTTTCGGCAATGGTGGGGCAGCAATGGCAAGGACCGTCCTTGTCCTTTGCCTTTTTATTTTTTATTTTTTTATTAAAAAATAACTTTTTTTAATCTAATTTGATTAATATTTTGGGTAAATAAAAGTTAGGATTTTGGCCAAAACTATGTTGGTTTAGTCTTCTATCTCATGTTTCAATAAGGTTAATGTCACGTAGGAGGCAAACAATATATATTAGAAAGGAAAAAAAAAAAGGACCCATCGGCATTTTCCGTTAGTCTAATTGGACAGAGTGAATAATAGCACTTGATTGTACTAATTTGATAAATTTTAGCACTTGATAACATTTTTTATAAATTTTAGACTCAATTGCACTTTTGTCACAAGTTTTGGGACTTGCAGTGCGCCAATCTCTTGGTATTAAGAACAAAGTTGACTTTCCTTTTTGCAAATATCCCTAAATTTTGTAGCTTAAACATTAACAAGGACTCTACTCGACGCCAAAAGAAAACCAAAGGAATTTCTGAAATCATAACAGATTTTTCAATTTACAAGAATGCCGGAAGAAGTACAACCCAAGTGCCAAAACTTGGCATGGAATGATACTTACGTGCCAAAAGTTAGGAAAGTGACACTTAAGTGCCACTTTTCAAAAAAAGTGGGACACTTAAGTGCCATCTCCAGTGAACCCCACCGGAAATCTTACGTGGCAATTTTTTATTATTTTTTCTTCTACGTGGCTCACCGGAATGCTGACTCAACAAACAAAGCCAAAAATGACGTCGTTTTTAAGCAGATTCAAATGTTAATATAAAAATTAATTTAATTAAATTATAAAAATAAACTATTATTATTTTAATAAAATAATATTTTATTTTATTTTTTAAAAGGTGGGGAGAGGAGGCAATGGCTGAGGGTTGAGCCCTCGCCACCAACGACGGTGGGGGAGGGTCGACCGGGGTCGCCGGCCCGGCCGATGGCGGCGATGGCTGCGAGCCATTGCCCGGATCTGGGGCAAGGGCTCACGGGCCCTCGCCGCCTCCCCGCCGTCGCTGAGAAGGGTCGGCGACGAAGGGGGAAGAGTCGGCCGGGGTCACCGGCCCTCAACCGATCGGCAAAGAAGGGCCCACGAGCCCTCGCCCAAATCTGGGCGAGGGTCGCGGCCCTCACCCAAATCTAGCAAGGGCTCGCGGGCCCTCCCGTCACCGCCGGGAAGGGCCGGCAAAGGAAGGGGGAGGGTCGGCTGGGGTCGTCGGCCCTCGGCCAACCGGCAGCGAACGGCCCACGAGTCCTCGCTAGATCTAGGTGAGGGCCACGAGCCCTCGCCAAGATCTAAGGCGAGGTCGCGGCCCTTGCCCAAATCGGCGAGGGCTTGCGGGCCGTCGCCACCCGCCGACCCGGGGCTAGCAACCCCGGTGACCCTCCCTCCCCCTCCATCGCCGGCCCTTCCCGACAAAGGTGGCGGGAGGTGGCGGCGACGGCGGCGGCTTAGCCATCTTCCTCCCCTCCTTTATTATTATTATTATTATTATTATTATTATTATTATTATTATTATTATTATTATTATTATTATTATTATTATTATTATTATTATTATTATTATTATTATTAATTATTTATGTATTTTTAAATATTTTAAATAAATTTAGTTTTAAATTTAATTTAATTAATTTTTATATTAAATTTTTACCATGTCAAAGGCAAAACAACGTCGTTTTTGCATTTTTAAGCCACATCGGCGTGCAAAACGACGTCGTTTTGTACTTACCTTGCTGGAAAATCGCCACATTAGCATTTTGGCCGGATTGGCACTTAAATGATCTATTTTACTCTGATTTTGGCACTTAAGTGTTACTTTCCTAACTTTTGACATTTAAGTATCCCTCCGTGCCAAGTTTTGGCACTCCAGATGTCTATGATTCCAAGAATGCCTATACCGACCTGCAAGATTGACATTTTCAACTTTTTAACATAACATAGCTCAAATAGGATTATCTCATGACTTAAGCTATGGTGAACATAACTATGGTATTCAATCAACGTAGTGTTTGACAAATGAAAGTTCCATGGAAACCGTATGCAACTCAAGGGGAAAGCCTTATTTTTCACGGCTGGCTCGCCACCAAAGTTCTAGGCGTCAACTATATGCACCTGCAATTAAGTAGCAAGTATTCGAATTTTAAGATACATGAGAAAACCATCGAAAGACATAGTTGTCTCGATTATTCACCTACTGGGGAGATGTCAATGAAATCGTCGTGAACGAAAGTGATTATCCAACCATCTTCCTCTTCAAATCCATTTTCTTCAGGACCAAAGGCTGCTCCGCTGTAGAAGATGTTCTCTCCGAATTTTTGTTACTCGACCTTAAATGTATCTTCAAACTGCTTCAGATAGTCCAGCATTTACTTCTATTTAGCTGGGACTTAGTTACATAATGATTTGTCGATTTCCTAATCCTAATTGCATTCATACTAACTGAATTTGTCCATGACATGACTCGTTTGTATCAAACATAGCTAAGCTTGTCGGAACTTGGCATGACCTATTCATGAAAACTATACTAGAGGTACGATGAAATCACAGCAATGTACTCATATTAGAAAAAGACATCACAACAATATTTTTCATTTTTGTTGATTGCTAGTGTGAGCAGGGGGATTAGTTTCTAAGCCTTCAGTATTATTAAAACAGACAATTCTTTTTAGAAAAATGATTGTGTGACGGTATTTAATCTACTATAAGAATAACAATATATTTTGAACCACAAAAAACCAAATCACAAATAATTATAAATTGTTGTGGGACCGATTTCTTCAAGAATTTGTTGCTCATAACATACTGTCATTTTCACAGTACCCTAAAGACCGTTATGCTAGTAAAGCCCTCTTTTTTATTGTGCGTGTTAGAGATGGTTTGATTGAATTGGAAACTTCACTCGCCAGTCGTGTTGATAGAAAGTTGACATTTGTTTGAGTGCTGTCTTATTTTGGCTTTTTGTCGAGAGATTGTGGGCTATTGGAAGATGCTTCTTCTAGTTGACAAAGAGTAATCAAAATGAAACATGTCATTCAAAACTCATTTTTCCAACGTGATGCAGTCAACTGTGTTTCGTCGATTGTGAATACTACATGTCTTAACATCTATGGTATTCAAAATCCACAATGCAATAAATGTTACTTGTTTATGTTCTATTGTGGAAGCCCAGTTAAGCCTTCATTATATATTTGGTTAGATTCTCAATCATGCAAAGAATTGAGAAATAATCAAGAGGATAGAGTGAAAAATGATTGGGACCCACCAATACCAATCAATTTTATAGTTGGAGACAACATAGATTGCAAAATTTCATTTACCCCCTACCCAAAAAAAAAAAAAAAAAGATTTTCTAGGACCTTCTAAGAAGCATGAACAGGCTAGCAAAATTTACATCCATCATAGATAGGACACTTGACTAGTTTGATTTGTGTCACAAAGCTGATTAGAGAACCCGCATCAAATAGCAAGAGAGAAAGAAGGAAGAGAGAAGGAGGATGAGAAGGAGAACTTAAAAGAAAGAAACAAAGAGGGGGCTGTAGATTTCTGTAATAACAGAAACCCTACACCCATTGTGTTTATATTAAATATAAATTGTATATGACCATAATACCCTTATGTAAGTAAAAAAGAAATAAAACTTTGAAAAAAAAATAACTCAATTAAAGTAACTTTAACACTCCCTCTCAAGCTGGAGCATATAGGTCATCATGCCCAGCTTGGAACAACTAGCAACAAAAGTAGGACGGAATAATGCTTTGGTGAACATATCAACAAACTGATCTCTAGAGGCAACATAAGGAGTAGCAACCAGCTTCTGCTTCACAGCACCACGAACAAAATGACAGTCAACTTCTATATGCTTAGTTCGCTCTTGAAAAACAAGATTCCCGGCAATATAAATAGCTGCTTGATACACATCATATCAACAGGTTGATTAATAGAAAATCCAAGCTCCTAGAGAAGAGATTTCAACCACAACAATTCAGCCACAGTATGTGCCATAGCACGATATTCAGCCTCCGCACTAGACTTGGCAATGGTAGTTTGTTTCTTGCTTATCCACATAACCAAATTACCACCAATAAAGGTGCAATACCCAGTTGTAGACTGTCAATCATATGTTGACCCAGCCCAATCAGAATCAAAATAGCCAACCAGAGTGGAAGAACTGTTAGGTTTATAAATTAGTCCCTTACTAGGAAAGCTTTTAAGATATCGAAGAATGCAACAAATAGAATCCCAATGAGCCTTCTTAGGTGACTCCATAAATTGACTCACCACACCAACAACAAAAGAAATATCAGCACATGTAACAGTAAGATAGATTAGTTTCCTAACTAGATGTCGATATTGATGCTTGTCCTCAATTTCATTTCCATCATCAACTCCAAACTTTTGATTTGGATCCATAGGAGTATCAACTAGCTTGGAAGCTAATGTACCAATCTTAGACAAAAGATCAAAAACATTCTTTCGCTGAGACAAATTAATACCTTTTTTACTTCGTAAAACTTCAATATCCAGAAAATACCTAAGAGTTCCCAAGTCTTTAATCTGAAATTATTGCTGAAGAAAGGACTTAACTGCAGAAATGCCGATCATATCACTACTAGAGATAATTATATCATCCACATATACCACAAGAATAACCACCCCCTGATTCCTTCTTGCAAACAAAAACAAAATGATCAGAATAACATTGGTGGAAACCACATCTGAAAATCATTGAACTGAATTTTTCAAACCATACTCTTAGAGACTGTTTCAACCCATAAATGGCCTTATGTAGCTGACATATTTTACTACAATTCTCTCCCTAAGCAACATACCCAGGAGATTGCTCCATATATACTTCTTCAGATAAATCACCATAAAGAAAATCATTCTTGACATCCAATTGATATAATGGTCAATTGAAATTCACAGCAAGAGAAATAATAACACGAACAGAATTGAGATGTGCCATAGGAGAAAAAGTCTCAAAATAATCAACTCCATAAGTTTGAGTAAAACCTTTAGCAACGAGCCGAGCTTGAAGATGCTCAATTGAGCTATCCGAATTGTACTTAATAGTGTACACCCAACGACACTTCACCACATCTTTCCCAAGAGGAAGATCAACTAATGACCACGTTTGGCGAGACACCAGAGCTTCCATTTCCACATCCATAGCTTTCTTCCACTCAAGGCGAGACAAAGCCTCGGTGGTAGAAGAAGGAATTGTGTGAGTTTGTAATGATAGAGCAAAGTCGTGTAATAGAGAAAGAAGATGTGAGAGAGACACATAACGCTCAATAGGGTAAGCCAAAAAGGATTTTTGTGTGCAAGACTGAGTACATTTGCGAATGGCAATCAGAAGATCATCCAGACCAAGAGATAATGAGGAAGATTGAACGGAGGGCATGGAAGAGCTGGAGACTGGTGGTGCCGTAGACTGCTTTCGCCGCCGATACACCTGCAAGGAAGGAGGTATTGGAGAAGGATTAACAGAATCTGGGGGGATAGGTTGTGGATAGGAGGATCAACTACAATATAAGTTGAAAACTCTTTACCCTCAGTAGAATAGTATGGTGTGCCCTTGAAAAAAGTAACATCAGCATTAACATATTGGGTACAAGTTGTAGGATCATAACACCGATATCCCTTTTGTGTACGTGAATACCCAAGAAAAATACATTTAGTGGCGCGAGGAGATAGTTTATCAGAACTGGAACATAGGTTATGAACAAAACAGACACACCCAAAGACGTGTGGGTAAGAGAGAATAGCGGCTTGTTAGGAAATACGACTATCACGTCCCGATCCTCCAAGCGCGTGCCCATCCCTCGGTGGTTGATTAAATTGCAATATCATAGGATGCGTCACCGACCCATTCATTTTAATGCACATGCGGAAGCAAATAAATAAATTCCCAAACAACATAAATATGGGATAAAAAAGCAGGGCCAAATTTTTGAAAACCACAACACACTTTATATACACATCAGACTAAGTCATATACAGTACTATTCTATATTCATAGGTCTAACAAAACAAAAGAGCTACTAGTCCTCTAAGTGTTCAAATCCTCAACTGAAGGCTCCGAGGTCTCTAGCTCTGGGGAACTCGGATCTACCACTGAACCACCAAGATGGTTAGCCATACCCTGGCCAAAAGCTATCTCCAGCATCGACATAGGAAGCTCAGACTCTGGTAAGGGACCTTCTCTTGGTCCATCTCGCCCATAACGATACCACGATCTGAATTGATTGGGTACCCTTCAGGATAGATGCGCATCAACCTAAATAGTGGATCTCACGAGTTCGTAGACCCAGTCTCCTTGGCTCCCAAGGAGAGGAATCCGAGAGATCTATTTGGTGACCTTCTTCGGCTGGTCGAAACACTCAAGAGGAACAACCATCTAAGGACCTGTAAATGTTAACCCACGACGGGGTGAGATAATGTCTCAGCAAGTACACCCCCTAAGCTCCGACTAGGAAGGAAATACGCCTAAAGGCCATCTAGCCACACACAAGATAGAGGACTTACCTTTGCCTTAGTTCCTTCTTGTAAGTTAGTATGATTCATATACTCAACCAGTCACTTCAATTCAAATCAAAGCATCGATCTACTCGATTCCATGTCATCAATGCCATATATAAAATTCGATCAATTCAAGCACTACTCATCTTAAGCTGAAAATAAATTGTATAGCTCACCCAAACTGATAGATATATAAAGATGCTCACCAAAGCTGCTATATATCTATATTGCTCACCAAAATTGTGCGATACTTATAATGCTCACCAAAGCTGTGCGGTATTTATAATGCTCACCAAAGCTGTGCGATACTCTATTTTTATTATACCAGATAAAATAATCGTGTGTGGGTACTCAATCGGTCTTAGCTAAAATACAATAATTTCCATTTTAAAAATATCACAATTTAATATAGTCCACAAGAACATTTTTGGCGTTATAAACCGACACTCGATGTTTCCCGATTAAATACTGAAATTACTCAATTTTGGGATAAATTCCTAAAATTACAAATATCACTCAAATAACACAAATTAGCATTCAATTAAATAAATCAAGTACACCATTGCAATCAGCACGAAATTTTAGTTCCCGACTATCCCGGTCTAATTTCCGGAAAATAATAAATAATTAAATAAATACAAATAAACGCCATAAATGCAAACTTAGGCCAGAAAAACCTAATTAAATACCGAAACGGGTCCCAAAAAATTCCAAACCTATCTAGATAAATAATACAACCTATCTAGTCGCTAATTAAGCTACTCTAACCACCTAACATACATAAAGCAACCTTTCGCGCAGCTCAAGCAACCTGACTAAGCAAACGTAGGCTTGGGCTCAAAAGCAACAAATAATTAAATCACTAATTTTTTCTAACTAACCACATAAACCATACTTAGCATAAATTAATCAACCCTTAAGCATCATTAACTCCATAAGCGGAGATTAGTGAGCAAACTCACCGGTTTTAAAATTCGATGAGTTCACGGCGACGGCAAGGCGGAGATGGGTGACAAACTCCAAAGCGGCAGCACCCTATGAGGCTCAAAAGCGGTCCAAAGTGGGCCCCAAAGCCCACGGTGGCTTGTGGCTTCAGTTTCTGCTAATGGGCCGAGGGAGTGAGCTGAGTGGCGGTTTGGGTTGGAAATGACAAGGGTGGTTGGTGGACGGTTGCAGCGGGGCTTGGCGGAGGCAAACGGCGACGAAGCGGCGATGACGAGGCTCCAGCTGAGTTCGACGGGCACAGGGGATGGCCCGGGGTCACGACTGGAGCGGAATGACGATGCACGGACGAGCATGGGACGGGCACGACAGGCGAGCAATAGTGAGCGGTGAGCCTAGCGATGGTCGGATAGGCGTGCGATGGGTAGGGGAGGAGCTACTCAATTTCCTTGCACTTTCAAAGATTCAAGGTGTCTAAAAATGGAGAAAGCAAACTAAAGGAGGAAGAAATGGGACAGCTCAAGCTTGGAGGGTCCCTCAACCTTCTCTTTTATCCCTTTGTCCCCCTTGAAGAGGTCCCACTTGGCTTCAGCTCTATCCTCAGCCATTTGCAGACCATTAGCTTCCTTAGGAAGTCATTGAAGTGGTCCAAAAGGTTGAGGACCAAGGGGCTACGAATTTTGAAGCATTTTCCCACAAATCCACTTCAACTTCTTCTTGAATTGATTTAATCCGGTAAATCTAACTAAGATGCCCACACTTCAATTCACATTTTTCTCATCAATAGAACCAACTTGCATCCTAGAAACGTGATAAAAAAATGGTCCCTTGAATTTTCCAGTCGAAAACATCCCTAATTGAATTTCTGCCAAAAATCTCGGTTTGCAGAAAAATCTTCAAAGGATGAATTGACAGTCCTAAAATAAATCGTGACATGATAGAACTTTCAATTTCTGAAATCAGGTTCAAATTTGCGATTAATTTCAATCTAGCGCGATTTTAGCGTAACCTAGCTTATCGGATAGCTTTCATAAATTTTTAGTGCAATTGACCCGTGGTCAATTATTTTCGAGTCACATTATACATCTTCGACACATTGTCAATTCTCGGTTGTTGTGAAAATCTCAAGGTTTCAAATGTAGATACAAGGTACCCAAACGACAGAAAAATCAGTCTAGTGCTAATCGACGAGAATTTTGCAATTTAGTGGAATCACCCATACTTAATCACATATTTTGATCGAATCAACCTATCTCCAATCTCTTATCAATTTTTAACTGTGCCGTAATGACCCTTGCAGACTAACACGGTCAAGCAGTCAATTTCCGGTTGAATTCTCAAGTCTATTGCATTAAAATCCCTTAACGGCTTCACCTGATAATCTAGTTATCTCATGAGTGATCAGCTCAGAGAATAAAACTATAGGCGCGTTAATGAAAAGCCCAACTCATTCAATTGAAAAACATAACTGGAATTTCAGGATGTCACAACACTGATTGGTGACTGATGATTGAGGATAGTGGAAGGCATACGATTTATGAGATAACATGCGGTAAGGACAGCATCACTCCAAAATGATTTTGGCACATGCATATGAAATAAAGAGTGAACGAGCAACTTCTAGAAGGAGGCGGTACTTTCTCTCAGCCACACCATTCTGCTGAGAGATATAAGTACAACTTGTTTGATGTATAATGCCAAGATTAGAACAAAACAAAGAAATTGATTTCTGTGTATATTCTAGAGCATTATCTATTCGCAAAATTTTAAGGGATGTATTAAACTGATTAGTAACCTCACAATGAAATAATTGGAAAACATGTAAAAATTCAAAACGGTCATGAATCATATAGAGCCATGTTAAACGAGAATAATCATCCACAAAAGTAATAAAGTACTTAAAACCATTTCTACTAGCAATACAGGAAGGTCCCCAAATGTCTGAATAAACAAGTTCAAGTAAAGTAGATGCACGAGAATCATTGCAACTAGGAAAAGAACTTCGATGATGTTTCCCAAGTTCACAAGACTTACACTCAAGAGTAGAAATTGATTTACACTCGGGAATTATTTGTTGTAACTTAAATAAAGATAAATGTCCTAAACGAGAATGTCATAACAGGGGGTTAATAGAACTAGCAGCTAGACCATTGGCGTCAGCAGTAGAGACACCATTTAGATAGTAGAGTCCATCACGTTCATGCCCTCCACCAATCATCTTCTTTGTCTAAAGGTCCTGAAAAACGCAATAAGATGAGTAAAATGTAACTGAACAACTAAGAGTTTTAGTTAATTGACTAACAGATAACAAATTTAAAGGAAGTTGGGGAACATGTAAAACAGAGGACAAAGATAAGGAAGATGTAAGTGAAACAATCCTTGATCCAACCACTTGAGTCGAGGAACCATTAGCTAAAATGACTTCTGATGAAGGACTAGAGTTATGGTGGGAAGAAAATAGTTCTTGCTTACCCATCATATGACTAGAAGCTCTCAAGTAAATGACCCAAGAGGTGCTAGAAAACAAAGTAGAGAAAGAGGTCATGTGACCTGTACGTGCAAGAGTGGCAGTGGATGTGAAATTGGAAGCCTCTAGTTGTTGGACACGCTTGATGAGTTGTGCAACCATATCATCTCGAGCCTCAG
The DNA here is from genome assembly GCF_016545825.1 of Eucalyptus grandis. Classification (NCBI taxonomy): domain Eukaryota; kingdom Viridiplantae; phylum Streptophyta; class Magnoliopsida; order Myrtales; family Myrtaceae; genus Eucalyptus; species Eucalyptus grandis. The sequence continues at coordinate 54,058,666 of NC_052614.1, forward strand.
ACTCAAAATAACTACCCCCAAGTGGGATGGATAGGTTCATGCCGCTATAAGACACATTTCTAACACTTCCTTCAGACACAGTAGTATTTGCAATCACTAATTGTTGAGCCCACTCAGGCTTGCCATGCTTGGCCCAACAAGTGTCAACAATATGACTAGATTTGCCGCAATATATACACTGACAGCTATCTCGATCAGAACTTTGTCCACTACATCCACCACCACGACTACGACCTCCACTACTAGCCACAAATGTTGAATTGTCTTTAGATGACGTAGAACACGGAGGGACAATGCGCTGAATTCGACAAAATGCTTCATTCATAGAAGGAACTCTCTCTTTAGCAAGAAGCTGACTCTTCACAGGCTGTAAGTCGACATTCAAGCCAGATAAAAACTTGGCCACTTGAAATTCAGCTCATTGTGTCTTAAGTCTCTCAAGATCGGTAGTGATGGGCTGATAAAAATTGAGTTCTTCCCACATATCTTTCAAAGCACTATAATACTCTCTAAGAGACTTGTCTCCCTATTTAAAATTAAAGATCTCATATAGTTCATAAACTCTAGACATATTTTTGTCTTGTGAGTAACTCTCCATAAGATCATCCCATACTCCCTTAGTAGTTGTGTGGAACATGACATTAGCAGCGATGGACGGTTCCATGCTATTCCATAACCACACTAAAAGTGTATCATTCTCTCTCATCCAATCACTATAGATTTTCAGCAAGAGGGTCTGTGGTAAGATAATGGAGTTTCCCTTTGGCATTAATATAGACATTCACAGCTTCGGCCCATAACAAGTAACTAGATGATCCATTTAATTTAATAGTGGTAATTTGAACATTGACACTATTGTAGGAGCCTTAGTATCACTCATGACAATAATCTCAATATAAATATATCTACCACTAATTAAGAAGGCTGAAACTTTAGTGCAAGAAACAAAATAGCAACACTAATGTATAATCAGATGTAATTGGCTCCATCAATTAACTAAAGGGGGGATAAGTACACTATCAGTGCCATAAGTTGTGTACGACGCTCACTTTGGTGCAAAAAGTTTCTGTCGGATCATTTAAGTGCCAAAAAGTTTGAAAAACGATCATTTTAGTGCTAACTCCGATCTGGTTGGCCGGAAATTCGACATGACACTTTTTTATTAATTTTTGAAGCTGATGTGGCTCATCGGAAAGTACAGTCAGCACTTAAACAACAAAACGACACCGTTTGGTGTGTCTCCCCCAATTCAAAATCCTAAATCTCCGGCCAGTCACCATCCTTGACGGCCCCCGCGCTCAGCGGCCGCGGCTCCGACCCCGACCCCGACGACAACCACTCAGCGACCAAATCGAAGGCCGTGATCTAGCTAGTGCTCGAGGAGGTTGCCGATGAGTGCGCCACCCCCGATCTCTCCCTCTCCATCTCTAATCTCCCCAACGAGTGCCCAGCCTGCGTCTTCCAGTACCTAGGCTCCGGCGACCCGAGCCGATGCTCCCTTGTGTGCCGCCACTGGCTCACGATCGAAGGCCAGAGCCGCTAGAGGCTCACCCTCCACGCCCACTCGGAGCTACTAGACGCGGTCCCAGCTCATAGAATTTGAGGACGTTGAAGCTGGTGAAATGTTACCGAGATTGGGACACGGTGCTACTATGACGAAGGCCAAGCGACGACGGCCGAGCGACAGAGGCTAAGCAAATTTGGCCGAGCGACGGTGGCCGACGTTGGGCGAGGATCGGACAAAAAAACCCTAATTTCAATCCAAAAAAGAAAAAACCCAAATGAGTTGTGCGATGTCGTTTTCTTGAGGCCATCCACTTAGGACAGCAAAATGACGTCGTTTTCTTAAGGAGGACAGAAAATGACATCGTTTAAAGGCCTTGTCGATTTTTTTTTTTTTTTTAAATCACGTAATCATTTTGGCCAGAATCTCTCGCCGGTGGCACTAAAGTGATCGTTTCTCCTCCGATTTGGCACTTAAGTGATCGGACGGAAACTTTTGGCACCAAAATGAGCGTTGTACACAACTTATGGCACTGATAGTGTACTTTTCCCACCAAAAGGATGTTGAAAACTCATAAATATAGACTACTGTATAGAATAAAATATCTGATGAGAAATATCGATTTAAATAATTATATGTTTGACGAAAACCCAACGAGACCAATCAACCATAATCAATGAAGTACTTTGATTCTTGAATCCACTAATTAGTAAGGGTTGTAATCCATGTTCACAAACCAAACCTAATGAATCTAACATCTTCTGATCTCATATGTATCAAGACTTGAAGATAATACAAATAAAAATTGCAGCTTTAGGTGGCTGTGCACCAGAGAAGAAATAGGGTTACTAGGGGACTCTCAAACCAGCAATAGGATCAAGTAATCAGTTAGTTAGATTTGCTCTAATACCATGTCATAAAGCTCATTAGAGAACCGGCGGGTAATTTGCAAGAGAGAAAGAAGGAAGAGAGAAGGAATAGAGAGGAGGAGGAGAAGGAGAACGTAAAAGAAAGAAACAAAGAGGGGGCTGTAAATTTCTATAGTAACAGAAACCCTACACCCATTGTGTTTATATTAAATATAAATTGTATATGACCATAATACCCTTATGTAAGTAAAAAAAGAAATAAATCTCTGAAAATAAAAAAATAACTCAATTAAAGTAACTTTAACAATTTGCAACTTCTCATATATGTGCACAATTTACTATGCCTGTGGATCAATATGCTTCGTTTGGGAAATAAAAGTTCCATGGAAGCCATATGGAACTCGGTAGGGCAGTGTAATCTTGGCAACGGGCTCGCCAGAAAAATTCTTGCAGTCGATTAGATATACCTGCAATCCAGTAACGGAAATGCCTCAATCTAGATGCAACATAAAAAAAATCATCAATAAAGATTGTAAGTGCTGCGATTATTCATGTACTTGGGAGGTATCAATTGATTCATTGTGAATGAAAGTGATTATCCAGCCATCGTCCTCTTCAAATCCGTTTTCTTTAGGGACAAATGCAGCACCAGTGCAGAAGATGTTCTCTCCGAATTCATGATAATCCAACATGATCGCATCTTCGAACCGGTTCTCTTTCTGGTGCATAGAAGAACAAATGGCACGTTAATGACCTTACTGTGATCAAAGAAAAGGTGACAAGATCAAAGTTGGGGAAAGCCTTTGTTTACCAAGGAAATTCCAGTTCTCGGATGGTCAAGATATAACTTGGCTAGGCCACCATACTTGGGCATGCCTGAGCTCATCACAATTACATATCAGAATAGATATCGAGAACGATTGGTAAAAAAGACCTGTAAATTCGGAGGAAAATGGTATTCTATATTATAGTCACCTGAGATTGAGCTTGCTGAGGAATCTACAACTTGGGTGTATCCATATCTGTTTTTAAGGCCTGTGAAGTTACTGCTGATCATAGGGAAGTCCATCGAATATTTTGTCCCAGTGAGATTTCTTTCCTTAACTTCTCCGGTTTTCATGTTTAATCTCCATTCATATGCAGGCGAAAAAAATGACCCTTCTTCTTCTTCAGCTGTTGCAGAGACATTTTCTTCACTTGATTTAATTGGCTTGAATCTCTTAGAGAACCATTGGAATTTGTCCAACCCAAAATCAGGGCCCGGGATGATTGATTCGAGAGCCCTGCACGCCCACACTACAACCTGTAATTCAGCTTCATGAAATAAGTCCGTAGCTTTTCGAAAAATGATCCTCGGAAAAAAGAATGCTTAACTCCAGATTATTTTACCTCATCGCCATCCTCAAAACAGTTCAGAATGTGAAATGTGCAGTTTGTTTCAACGTCAAACCATTGCATGGAGTTTCCATCACCATAGCGAGGCATTATCCCAATCCTTGCATACTCTTTCTTGTTGAATCGTATCAATCTACAAGATGAATGAAAATATTGCCGCTAGTCAAACATTGTTTTAATTTTTAGTCTGTATGAAAGGATGGGAATTGGCAAGAAAATGAATGTTCTAATAAGGACAGCAGGAAACTCACGGTCCTCCTCTGACGAGTCGGTTTATGTCTATTGTAAGTGGAAAATCCATGATCACATTGTACCTGCAGAGCCAGTGTCTACATTTATAATTGCAAAGCTTATATAGATGCCGGAACCATGATGTGTACTTGTCAAATATATTGCTAACCTCTGAGTAACACCAATCTCGTGGCAGAGGCTACATCGGTCGAGTTTGAGATCAGCTTTATGAAGTAATTTCTTCCCATCAGCTGAATTTGAATCAAAAGGCCATCAAGATACTACCAAATTTGACAATGAAATTGGATGAAGCTCACCTTAATAAGTTCTTAGAAAAATACCTGAGATGACACCGAGTTCCATGAAAGGCTTTACTGCATCAACCCCAATTATAACTAACTCTCCTGTACCTGGAGCTCTCTGCCACATGAAGAAAAACACTGGGCAGTTTGGTTTTTATTTGTCATATTCAAGAAATGCACAATGCTTATGTCTGTGCAGGTTCATGAAGACACACCTTTGGATGGCTCGTGAATGGTCGATTCCAATCTCTATCTACATTCCAATTGCCAAGAGTCTCTAGTGTAAAAATGTCAATCTCTTGAGGCATGTGATTTTCTGCAATCAAGTAGAATTTCCCTCCGTGCTCAAAAACATTAGTGTTGCTAATCAGTTTGTTCACTGTCCCAAATCTCAACTGGAAAGCAGTTTAAAATGGGGCAGAATTCTTGGTCAGTAATGCTTTATATGAGATGTTCATGATGTACTGCTCTTAGAGCACTGCAGAATTAAATTGCCGAGACTGCATGTGTCAATAAATAAGCTAAGTATGAAAGAGGAACTTAAGTAGATCAGTGAACGCACCAAATTTAGTAGATAAGCTGACAAAATGGCCGGTGGATCACCCTCTATGGCGGGTAAAAAGGATGGTCTGTTCCTTTGTTTTTCTAGTTGGTATGTTTCAGTTTCGACATGTCTGTTGTTGTAGTGGACAGTCCATCTCCCATCACTATCTTTGTCGATGTACACGGCATGAAGCATGCCTTCTCCATCAATCCAAGTGTGACTCGACTGTCCAAATACGGATTTGGCTGATTTTGGCCCTCCAAAGAGAGGATTTGGCCCTGCGATCCGTGAGAAACAGAAAAAATATCAACATTGCTGGCTAAACGAAATTTTATTTATATGAAAAGCATTCGTGAAAGCCAGACATCTTGGAATGAGTCACAAAGGGAATCATATTTGAATTTTCTTTATCTCATGTGGACATTACCCTTTTATGGATTATCGGGTAGGAAGTTTAGATAAATACAGCAGAAGAACGAGTGTATGTTGTTATCCTTTCATTTTCCATGGCCATAGCCAAATTTGTACGACTAGGCCATTTTGTTTTGCATATTGTATTGTTGTACGATGATTTATGTCGAGCACTTGCATCGCATTCGACTATTCATAAAATATATAGCATAGCTCACTATGTCATGTCTCCTTTATCTGTTTTTTTCCATAGGCCTATCATTTGAATGTCTGGCTTTTGTGTAAAAAATTTGAGATAAACCATTCACTACAAGACACAATTTTGGCATAGTGCGTGTCCTTACCGTTTCTAATGTAAACGCCCGACGGAAAATCATCCGGAATTGTCCCTTCAATGCCGTCGACGTTAACAGCTTCTCCTAATTCACTGACTGGAGCGAAATTTCCCTGCACAACTCGAATGATTCAAGGAGAAACCAATCGTCTTCTCACAAGATCTTCAATATAACTATGGTGTTGTGACTACTATAGGGTGAGCATGGTCTGGTGGACAGTTCTTACTTTAAAATCGGGAACCGCCAACTAAGAACTAATTATGAAAAATTGGAACCGAGATCCATCCATTGGTTTCATGGATCCACTCCGGGAACCAAACCGCCAGTCCGATCCGATTCCCAAGTGGGTCCATGGAATCAGTCCTCAATCCCTACAAAATTGGATTCATTAATTAATATCACGATGAACCTATTTTCTATTTAAAGCACCAAATTTTATTTGGCCTTATATTTGGATAAAATTACGAGCCATTAATTTTGATTAAAGATTGAGAACTATAGGGTGAAACAAATAAACAATGCTCGCTAGTTAAAAACTTAATTTCTTCTAAGGTCATAGTGTGATCCTCTTATAATTTCCCAGCACTAGAAACATGTGGAGAGTTAGACTCCTAACATATTAATCGCTTGATCCATTTTTTTTCAACGTCAACCTAATTTAATCATGGAAATGGCTAAGGATAGACGTAATTATACCATTAAAAAACGAGCCGTTGGCTCTTAATTTTGTATCATGACAACAAAACGATGCAACATTTATGGACATCTCCAATCGATTCTCTCCTTTCTCTACATTTGTTTATTTTGTTTTGGTTGAGAAAGTAAGTAATGGATTAGAATAAAAAATAAATAAAGGGTTAATCCTATTACACGCCCAAGAGAAAAAAATTAGTCAATAATGTTCAATAACTACAAATATACATGTATGTTCATATATATTTGGTCGAAAAACTACATAATAATTAAGTAATTGAGATGGGATGTCTTTTTTTAATATATATACAATCTCGTCCAGATGGCTAGGCATATAGTTCCACGCCTAAAACCGAGAAGTGGACTAGTACTCATCGGTTCCATGGAACCAAGAATCAAACTAGCTCTCATGGGAATTGCCGATTTTGGTCCGATCCGATCCGATCTAAGCGGTTCTTTTGCACACCCCTAGTGACTAGTCTAAAATGAAATGTAGTTTGGATAAGTTTACCTGAGATGGTAGCAATGGTTGGTCCATGAACTCAAACACTGAACTCACAAATACATCCAACGTGTTCACACACGCATTCTTGATTGCACTGGGAAAATCAAGTCGAATAGGGGCTTGCTGCAAATTCTTCGACAATGGCTGCTCATGGAGTTGCAACATTCAATTCAGTTTAGCATATCATATTTCCGTTCAAGTCATTGTTTATGAATATCAGTTATTGCTACAAGATTCGAATTATTAACCCCATTTCTCCTGATGATGGACTCTAATTTAGATGAGCATATCATGATTTAAGAAACTTGTAATTGAAGGAGAAGTGAAATAACCATCGCCATTCAAAGGAAAATCTAATTGATCACCTTATAGACATGACTACATATTAGTGTCAACTCTAATGGGGAGCTCAACCAAAGAGAAGGATCAACCTTGTCAACTCTGATATGAGAGAGAGAGAGAGAGATACTTTAAGAACTTGAGAGATGCTGCTTTTGAAGTGATCAAAGTTGATGAAAATGGAGGGCCGCTGCACAGAGCAGTTCACTTGAAGCGCCATATGAGAAGACAACATCTCTCTGTCTCTCCTTCTACCTAAGGGGTTAACACAGGGTTTATGTACTCATAATTATTGTGTCAATGCAATGCAATTATGTATTTTAATTATCCACATAAAATCAAGGATTATTTTATCATTTGAAGATCTATCCGGCCAACGTTATTGCTTAGTTTGCATACAAAGAGGACATTAAGTTAGGCTGGACCATATTGGACAAAGATGTCTCAATTTACCAAGGACAACACGATATTATATCTTTCGTCACACACCGCATCATTAATTGATGTGACATGCTAATAGTCATTACATAATTTACCTCCACTCTGTCTATGACATCTTAACTTAGAAAATTATCTCGTCATGCAATTTAATTCAAAAGATTTTATCTAACCTAGATACCATCTAAACATGCATATAAAAAAATCTAATTATTCTATCATGCAATTTTACCTAAGAAAATCAATTTTAATCTACATGAAATACAAATACAATTTTTTTGCATTTTTGGGATAAACAAAACAATTAAAAGATATGCACCAAATCATTCACGGTCATCAAAGATATTATCTATCATTCAAACTTGGAAGCTTGACTAATTCACTGATAAAATCAATAAATTAATATTAAGCTTTAAAGTTCAAGATATTAATTTTATTGCGCGTGATTAATTATTTCATCTAAATCTTATTAAGATGAAATATAAAAAAAAAATGTGTACGGTTGCGAATTAGATGGAACGGTGGGGATTTCAATTATGCATCACGAAATATTTTAAATAAAGAAACAAAAAATATAAAATAAAATAAAAAATCTACCTAATTGGGATTTTGGGATTTTGGGCTTCTAAACGATGGTTAGCAAACGGCGGCTACCCACGATGGAGGCTCGGCGTGGCTCGCGAGGATGGGTCGCTGCGATGGTGGGCAGCTGTGGGCGGAGGTCGCGGTCGTCGGAGCTCCGGCGAGGAGGCAGCAGACGCCCGGCGAGCGGAGGAGGGCACAGCAGCAAAGGGGCGGCGCTCGGGCGGAGGGCTGCTTGCGGCTGCAGCAGAGTCGACGTCGGCGCTCGGGCGAAGGGCTGCTCGCGAGTGCCGGCGTCGGCGTCGGCGACGAAGACGGGCGGTGGTGACTCGACGATCAGTTCTCGGGCGGAGCAGCGAGGCAGCAGCGGCTTCGCAGGGGGACGAGCAGATCGCGGCCGGTGCGGCGAGGCAGCGGCGGCTTCCCGGGTTGCTGGCGTCGCGAGGGGCCGAGCGGCGGTGCGGCTGCAGGCGCGGGGCTCGCGGATCGCTGCGGACCGACGAAGCGGGAGGTGCTACAAGAGCAGCAGCAGCAGCAGAGGCGGCGTCGGCTTCGCGGCTTCTGGGCAGAAGCAGCGACGCAAGCTCGTGGGCGGAGGAGGGGTTCCGGCGGTAGGCGGGACGGCGGGCGGAGGCGCGGTGGCGCGAGGAGACCGGCGGCGCAGAGTTGGCGGAGCGGTTCTTTTTTGGTTTTTCTCTCCCTCTGCTGTTTCGCTGTTCCTGTTGTCCTTTCTCAGTATAAATTCCGCTGACTTCGACCCCTTCCCCAAAATGAATTTTTCCTTTTTTGTCTTTTGTATTTGCTTTTCCCAAACGAACAAAGAAATCCCCTCTGCCGAGTGATCGAAAGACAAAAGAAAGAAACAAAAAGGCTTTCTCTTTTCTGTGTTGAATTTTTTACCTACAAATCGAGAAAAAAAACCGCTTCAACGTGATTAAAAAAAAAAAAAAACTCACAAAGATTTTTTCCGAACGCAATATTTCTTTTTGAATACCTCCTCTAGATTTCCTTTGCAAAAATGAGTAATCTCCACCGATTTTATCACATATTATCAATGATTCAAAATTGCAATGGGATTTTTCTTAAGTTTGAAATCTCGCAAAGATGAGTTCGTAATATTTTCTCGAGAATACGGACTTGAGTCAATTTGCTCTTTTCATAGACTTAATCCAACTTATCAATTTAAAATTTAGAACCACTAAATCAAACTCAACTAAATCAAACTCATCCGTTATCATGAAACTCATCCGTTATCAACCCAATACAAATGCAATAATAATAAATAAATGCTATGTAATTAATTATTATATTTTTTTAGGAGTTAAAATTAATCCCTAATTTTTTATGCAATAAATAAATAACTTGACCGCCAAAATCTAGGTGTCAACAAGTGTTATTAACCATATAACCATAAGAAGACAGTCTTCATTTGAAAAAAAATTTGTTTCAATTGGCTGGCTTTGAATCCAACTGGGTTTCCTTAGATAATCAAATCAAGTTTAAAGCCAGTCAATCGTTTCAAAGAAAAAAAAGAAAGGTCGAAATCAAGATGAATGTCGACCTGGTAAATAACCTAACTTTGTATAGCTGAAAGTTGCCAAATCGGTTGAAAGAATTGAAACGAATGCTGGAAAAAGAGCTTCAAAGCTTGAACTTCCATTTTCAATAGTCAGAAGACGCGCGGATGGCAACTATCATCCACAATCACAAACCTATAGCTGATTCAAATTACTTGTCCTCAAACTCTTGCCATCTCGAATTCAAGGTGAAAACCCAGCCAAGGCAAATTCCTCACCCACTTTTCTTTATTAAAAAAAAAAAAAAAAAAGCTGATAATAGCATGTCATCTGTAAATGCCAGTGAACGACAATCCTACAGTAATTTTGCAATTCATGTGGCTAACAGAAGAGGGATAGTCAAATGTCCACTGGCTAAGACAATGTTTATAGCAGAAAGGTGCACATGCACCAAGAATAGGATATATCTCTACACAGGTTAACATGTACGAGAGTGCACCTGGGGATCAAAACTAAGTTGAAACTACCTTGTATAAATGAGCATGTGTGTTTATTAGCTCGAGTGGATGAGAGGAATTATAGGTTATTCATTACCTGAAATTTCTTGTTTGCAACCAAACATGCACTCCAAAAGAAAGATCACAGCAAGATCGCCAACATACATATATTATATATGTGTAACTGCTTATCAATAGATGTCTAAAACAACTCTGTGGAAGTCAGCCACATATATACCCGCTATGTGCAGCATCATTGAAAGAACTACCCTAAAGTTAATGAAATTTTCAGAAAGAAAGACAATTACAAGGGGTCAATATCAAGTACAAACTACGGATAGCAGTGGTGGATTCATCCTGCCTTGGATGAGTCACTAGAAAGCTGTGGTTGTAAATTTCTCCGGAGGAAATCAGACATTTTTGAGGTTGCCGCACGACCACGTTCTAAGCAATGAAGATAATCATCCACTTGAAAAAAGAGAAGCGAACAAAATTTCAGAATTAGGTTGCACAAAGATACGTGAAACCAAAATCAGGAACAATTTGAAACCAAAAGCTTTAGCTATCTTAAATTCATGCATTGAAAAAGTCTGTTTCCCATAGGAAACATTTGATGATAAATTTAATCATCTGGACTTAATACCTGACATGACACCATGAGTGACAGATGTGATAAGCCCCTGTTCCATTTGTTCACCTTTTACTGATGATGATTCTTCAGGAAGGACAGAGAGGATTGAATTTGGTAAAACCAGATACACGAATGCCTTCATTTTCTGCCCAAAAATTCAACAGAAAACATACGTCATTGGCTCCCTGACTAAATGCAAATATGCATTCCGTGTCATAGCTAGTCCAGGGAAAGAATAAATACTTCAGACTCCAACAAAAATGCATATTTTCCAATTTTCTTTAGAAAACAAAGAAAGATTGTCAAGAGAAAAACCTGTTCACTGTTTAAATAAACTGCCCACATCAATGACACTTCAAGCAATGGTATCTCGTCTGTGTTAGGTTAAACAAATAGAACCTTGTTTCACCATCCACGAATCATAAAGTAACTCTATGAATAAAGCTATTCATCACATACATCTAGACGTTTAATGGCCAAAAGAGAGGGTTGCACTTATCGATTAATGCAATTGTTCACCGTAGAAATAAAACTCCATGATGAAAAAGTCACCTCTTCCTCTAACTTAGTAGGGTCCAACATCACGAGTCCACTGTCAGCCAAACAACAACATATTGCAACTGCATAAACCAACAATTGTATGAGTAGAAATTTCAATTCATGTTGTTACAAGACATGAAAAGCTATACAAAGAACGATGAGCTTCAATTACCAGCAAGATGCTTCAGAGGAATGCCAGCATCTACAAGAGCAGCACATGATGCATTTATGGCACAAGGGAGAAGCTACCAAGATTCAGTCAAGGAAGCTTCATCATAACAACTCATAAGTAACAGAATTGAAATTTTGCATGCAATATTTACTAAAATATGCATGCCAAGAAAGTCGAAGATGCTCTATTGGTCCATTTGTCAATAAATGATAAACCCAACGTCGAGAACAGTCACAGCTAATAAAGCCTTTATTGTAGTACTTGAGAGTGAAGTGTGACACACATTGTCTTCTCTTGGTATTAGTTGTTTTCCTAGGCAAGAAGAGCTCACGAAGAAATCTAAACCACCATTCAAGCTATGACACTGTCCAAAATATGGCAAAAATTCAGAAGAGGACAAATTCATACCCAAGAAACTCTCAAAGCTGCTTCTGTTCTTTCCATCCACTATTAGTTCCCAAAAACAATCTCTAATATTTTCCCAGATCAAACAACATCGTTTAAGATTGATCTCAGCCATCACAAGCATCTAAGGCCAACCGCCATCTAAAATATTTCGATCATCAAATAGACTCTAATTAGTGATACAATGTCTGACAACAAACAGAAAAAGGTACTTTAATGGGTCATACACCACACTACAGACAAAGTTTACAAGAACTATCTCCATGTGAATGACCTCTAACTAATTCTTCATCTTAGGCATCTCTGCCTTCGTTAAATTATCTACCTATGTAACCCCCAAACGATGACGCATTTTGAAAGACTGCAGAAATCACTTGCATATATAATTTTAGTCATCATGGATACAGCACCGTCATCATGGACAACCTGCAAAATAGAATAGATCGCCCAGCATGAGGAAAAAAGGTGACAGACTCAAATCATTGTATCTGACCACCTTGCATCATGAATAGCAAACTTGTCTTGCATCATAAATAGCAGCTGGACAAGAAATCAAGCAAAATCCAGCTAAAAGGAACCTTTGAAGTTCCAGAGGTGTGCAAAACACATTAACGAAATCACGGTGGGTGTTTGTCTCAGATTCTAGAACTCTCAAGCCACCAAAGTTTTCCAGATGAGCCATCTTAGATTCATTCCACTAGAATTCAGCAAAAGTGACTGTCAAAGTTCAAGACCAATAAAGAAGCTAATAGGTGTAGTGCTGATTAAACGCAGTATTAACTCTGAAAAAATGTTGGCCTACGGGTTACATCTAGCTGCCAAAATAAGGTGAGGATCGATAGACCAGTTAAGGACACTTAAACCCATACAGTAGGCGCGAAGCTCAACTGAAGGGCAACAACCAACATCTAGAATCTAGCATGCTCTCCGCTCATTGAAGTAAAACAATGCGTCCACGCATCGAATTTACAGAGACTCATGCATAAAGCGAGCAGCTAACCTGAACAATCACCGAGGTCGTGGTATTCGGGTGTATAGTCAGGATGCAGATGCTCTGCAACGTCCTCTTGAGCACCATCTCATATTCCTTCTCCTGCTTTCCTGCAATCACACGAGAATCAATACAATGCGTGCGCACTCCTCCGCGGCAGCATACGCCCAAAAAAGGGCAAAAGAATTCTCACCAATCTGCCCTGTTTTGGGCTTCCAGATGACCTCGACGGAAGCCTTCTCCGGGTTCTCGTTCTTCTTCGTCCCCGCCTTCGGCCCATAAACCGCGGCAAGAACCTGCGTACTCCCTAAGCAACAAAACCCAAATCCCCCCCAAAAAAATAAACAAAACCCACTTCGATTTCAGACGAATTCGAGCCGAAAAGAAGCACCTTTATCGAACAGCTCGCGAAACGAGCCGGATGCCTCGATCATCAGAACGATCACGCGAAAGAACGCAATGCAAAGGAGCAGAGGAGTACCTTGAGCCCAGCTCGCGGAGCCGTGAGCCCGGTTGAGGACGCCCCGGGAGCAAGAGAGAGGCCTCAGCTGGTTAGGGTTACGGCCGTCGGCTCGATCGATCTCCATTTCCGTTCTGCGCGAGTTCTGGGAATTAGGGTTTTAGGGCTTTCGCCGGATGCAAGTCGAGGATGGCCGCTGCGCGGCGGTTCGCTACTAAACCCCACACCCCACTTTTTTTCTTTTTTTTCAAAAAAAGAGACGGAGGGAATTTTATTATTAGATTTATGAGGTATTTTTTACATCAAATTGCGGGAAAATTTCAAATAATAACCTAAAATACTCTTGTTTTTTCAAATAAAAACCCAAAATAAGCATTATTTTAAATAAGAGTCTAAAATAGTCAAATCATTTCAAATAAAGGTCTAAAATAAAACTTACTTTAAATGAGAGTCTAAAGTCATCATATCAATTTCAAAAAGAAAAAAAAAAAAAAAAACATATACCCCTCTCAAAACGAAAGGTATTTTGGTCTTTTAAATTTTTATGTTTTCTTTTTCTTTTCTCTTATTATTTCTTTCTTCTTTTTCCCCTCCCACTCAAGCGAGGGCCACCCTCGCCAATGTTAGGCGAGATTGTTGGGGCAACCCACCCACCCTAGGCAAGACAACCCTTAATAGATTTGGCCTAACCTCGCTAGCCCGAGCAAGGGTGCCTGAGGCGGGCAACCTCCACCAGCCATCAACAACGATGCACAAGAGAGGGAATAGGAAAAAAGAAGAGGAAAAGGAAAAAGATGGAAAATTTAAAAAAAAACATGGTTACAATTTTTTTACCCCAATAGTCACTAGCTGGCCAAATGCCTTTATTTGAGATAATTTGGCCATTTTAGGTCATTATTTCAAACAATTTGAAATTTCATGTCCTTATTTGAAATAAAATTCACTTTTGATCTTTTTTTTGAAAAAAATGATTGCACTTTAGACCCTCATTTAAAATTTTCCCTAAAGTTGAGATTTAGCATATTTCTTTAAAAGAAATAAATACTTGTAGGATGAGAATGGTTAACATAGAGTAAAAGACGTGTGAGATAGTAATAGTGTGAAGTAAAAATTATATTCACCTTTGACCAAAAAAAAAAAAATCTCTATTCGCCCTCTTAACTAACTAGTAAAAAACCACACACAATACAAGGAAATAATAAGATAACAACAAATGTTTTAAGACTTGGTTGATTCAAAAAATAAGTCAAAAACAAAAGACAATCTCAGTTGGCTAAGAAGGTGAAAGATAAGCGAATTTTAATTCTACTTGCCATTAGGCTTAGTGTTGATCACTTTAAGGGTGGACAATTCCTACTGGGAGCTGGGAAATGTCCACTAAGAATCGATTCTGAAAAATTGGAATCACGAACCACTCATTGATTCCATTGACCCACTCAGGAATTAGACTTGGTAGGTTTATAAAACCAGTTGAAACGTCTCAATTTCAAAAGAGATATGAGATTTAAAAGTAAGTGATGAGATCGACAATCGGAGACAACTGAAAAACAACAGTAATAAATGAAGTGATGAGGCCGAAGGCATTCAATAGCAGAGAGGGATTGACGAGGCCAAAGACCATTGAGAGGAAGAGGGAGAGAGAGAGAGACGTGGGGACCGTGAGATGTGTAAGATGAAAGACAAAGACAGATGGATAGGAAATTATGGTTTTAATCTTAAAATATACGTACCAATCCGATCTAAATGAGAGGGTGAGTAATTCAATATTTAGAACCAAAAATTGAACCAGCACTTACCAATTCTAATAAACCGGATCTGAGAATCAAACAGATAAAGAAGATCTTCTTTTACACACTCTTAATTATAATTTTAAGGAATCATGATAATTGTTTGACGTTGAAACATTACAAACAATTCATTCTGTAAAGATACGGGAGAGTTTCCATATATTCTGTTGATAAGAGAATGACGTGAAAACTATCTTCTCGATTTGGTTTACCATAGGAAGAAAATTAATGCGTCGACAATCAATTAAAGCATAAGTTAATATTCACATCATGTTTTGGAATGCCTAAATTAGGGGGTGTGGCGGGGGTTGGTGGACTTGCACGGGTTTAGCATGAGTCTATGTTCTAAGCTAGCGTGCATGCAAGTCTTTCCGGCGAGGATGGTGGTGATGAGATTATATGATAGCGACGGCACGTGAAATGACGAGAAGAGTGGGGGAGGATTTGCTGATTCGGAAATGAAACCATGAAAGTCACGTCTGCATCTGGGCCCTGTCCTTGTGGCCCCCACCCAAAGCAGCCCCAAGCCAGCAATTCACAGGGACTTTATGCTCATGCTCCTTGAAGGCGCGTGATAGCCACGCTTTTATTTTTTTTTTTTATGAAACTACCCAATATTAAATTTTAGGAGGATTGTTTCTTCCGTTTAGCCGAGCATTATATGAATTCTCATTAGGATATATATTTTTAAGTTAGGCATCACCCTATCATTTTACATAGATTGTGTTTGGCAACCGACTCAAGCCGCTTGATAAACTTTTATAGAGAGCTCTCGGAAAAATATTACGTTGCTAAAGTCCTTTTAAATTCCTTAAGGCAGATCGATCCATAGGAGTTTTGAGTTTAGTATTCTTGGAATATTAATATTTTTTTTCTTACAATTTTATTCTCATAAGTATTCTCGAATATTTCAAAATATGTTTCTTACAATTTTATTCTTTTTTGAAATTTCGAAAATGTCCTAATCATAGAAAGTTGTTGGTAAGGCCAGATCTAGCGATTAGTGAATCATGAACTCAGATGAGATTGGAATGTGCTAAATGTGGCTGATCGGTGAAGGTTTGATTTTTTTTTTCCAAATAGCAAAAGCCATTTACAAGTATAGTTTTATTCAAACAATATTTTAATCAAAGTTGCTTTCCCCAAAAGCTTTACCAAATGCAATCACATTTCTCTACCTTTCGTATACTAATGCAAATTTAGATTTGAAGATAGAAAACACATAATTGGCTAATTAACAACTGTAAAGTAAAATTGAACAAATGATTAAAGGTGCAAAGTTAAACCCCAAAAAAAAAAAAAACTTTTCTTTAAAAGACGTACTGTCTCTTTGTTTCCCTATTTTTGGGCCAAGTTCTCCTCTCTCTCTTTTTCCGCTCTACTTTTTGACCACTAGTATGGCACGCTCCCCGCTCGGACAAGACGTCGCGGCACGCGCCGCGACGCGCGTGGCCAAATAAAACCGCAGGACTCCTCCCCCCTCGCGGTGTGTAATGAAACCGAAAATCATTGGTGGCATCCGCCGTAAATACCCCGCCGAACCAAGCCCCATTTCCGGACGTCGGCCACCTCAGTCAGTCAGACAGACGCAGCATCTCTCTCTCTCTCATTTTAATACTGCTCGCCGCTTTCGTCACGACAGCGGAGAAAATCTTCTCGGAATCCCGAAATCACTCGACGGGGAAGACGCTGACGATGCCTTGCTTGCTCGACCGGCTCCCGGGAATCTCGCCGCCGCTCCTCCGCGACTGCCGGCGTTGACCCTTTTTTGCTCCGGCGGCGGCGGCGGAATCGAGCGCCGGTGAGTGGTCGCGTCCCGATCGCCGTTTCTTTTCTGTGCTGACTGGTTTTTCCGCCGCCGGCGGGCTCTCGTTCGCCCGCGTCTCTTCGCGTGATCCGTTGGGGTTGGTGCGGGGGAGCGTGAGGGATTTTCTGGTCGGAAGCTGAGTCCCGGTTCTTCAGCTTCGTTGACGGCGGGTGATCCCCGTGTCGGTTGGTGTCGTTCGGTGCTTGCTGCGGGGCGGCGAGTTGAGTCGCGTTTCGGACGGGCGAGTTGAGTCGCGTTAGCTTTAGGGAATGCGAAGGGGTCGTGAATGGAGTCGTGGGTTTTGGCAGGGAGTTGGACGTGGTCAAATGGGAGTTCGAAATTTGACCTCGTTTAGCGCGGACAGATCTCCCTCGTCGGTAGCAGAAAAGCTCGACGGGAGGAGATTGCGAATCATCATTTCCGGTTCGAATTTCATCTAGTGGCTTGCATGAGGCCTGAGCTTTTGTTTCATATTCCTATTCAATCTCAAAGTTTCTTCAAGACGGAATAATCAGAGTGCGTCGCCAGCGCTCACGATATGAAACCGTAGGCTGTTCTCGAACTGGAAAGCGTAGTTCACGAGTCCCTTTTCTGTTTTTGAAAAAATGTAGATGGGTAGGGGTGTTATGAACTGAGAAGACCCCACCATATCGTTGCCCGTTGAGACCATGTCCTCATTATGCATGTGTTAGCAATCATGAGATTGGCGCGAAACGTGGGTGAAGAATCTATTGACTGAGTTCTCCCGATGAGCATGCTATTTTACTTTGTTCGTTTTGTGTAGATGCATGGCAAGTTGGCTGTGCCGACTAATGATGTGATAGAGAGGACCCTTTTGCATTCTTGTGAACTGTCTTAGTGGTTGGTTGAGCATGCAGGTGCAGCTGCAAAATTTTTATGCTTTCCTTATTGAAATTGCTTGAACTGCTTCAATTTTTTGATTAAGTCAGTTCTTTTCGCTCTGGTATTTCAATAGAAGGACCAGGGAAACAGAGTTGCTGCAGAGCAAATATTGGTGATGTTTTATGTATCATTAACTCTGTGGAGCTGGAGTTGCTCTGTTCTCCTGCATGTGGAACTCTAGTTAGCAATTTCAGTGACATGTACTTATAGGTTCTGTAGAACTACCGGCAATGTTGTATGTTTTTTGGTTCAGTTTCTTGGGAATGCTGATTTTTGCAGTTGGAAAAATGTGCAGGTTGAGGGCATGCACGGTTTTGTATCAAGCTTAGAGGCTACAAACTAATGAGTTGTTTCCCAATGGATTATAAATTTCATTCAATGTGTCAGTTGGAAACAAGAAAGTTGCTATGGCTTCTGGGAGCATCATTTGCTATTGTTCTATTTCTTCAGTCTGTCGAACTTCCACATGGGAATGTCCTGGCATCTCTATTTTCTGCAAGCAAGGTTCCGTTAGAAGGGGATATTGTCAATGTGGAAGAATCACCAATTATATCGGATATATCAGGTAACAAGACACTTTCAAATAACTCGACACAACTACTGCCTCTAGCATTCATGAAAGAGTGGATGACAATGGCTTTAAAGAGAGAGGCTCAATTTTGGATGATGGCACTGTACCAAAGAGTAATACAGTTTCCAATGAATCTTATGGTGTAAATAACTATACAACTGATGATGAAAAGTCATCAATGGAGAATCTAGTGGAGGTAAATGGAACTACCGCGCCTCCAGGTGCCAATAAATCAATTGGTGGACATGCATCAGAGGAAGCTATGGTGCCTGAGAGTAATGGAAGCTTTCTCTAAATAGTTCAGCTATGTACAGCGACTCATCAGCTGCCAACAAGAAGAACAATGTCGGAATACCTGAACATGGTGACAACTCAGTCAGTTACAAACCTCCCTCACCTGCAATTCCACCTGTAGATTCATCTCCAAACTCAACCTCATCAATAAAAGAAGACCCAAATTTGATGATTTCCATTCCATCACCTGTTTTTGATACTTCCTCAAACGAAATATACTCACCTCCAGTTCATAAGCCAGAAGACAAGTCTAACCAAATGCAGGGCGATGTCTCCTCATTAAATCACAGTTCTCCTACCACCACCACCCATGATAGGCATGAAACACCTCAGGCACAAAAATCAGCAGTAATTACAATAGCAGAGATGAATGATTTGTTGCTTCAGAGCCGTGTTGCGTACCGGTCAATGGTGAGGGCTGGAGTATTTATTTATTTGACTGTGGTATCATGAACTCCTTTTTCAGAAATTCACATGTTTGCACTGTGGTTGCAGAAGCCACGGTGGTCTTCTGTAGTTGATCAAGAATTGTTAAAAGCAAAATTGCAAATTGAGAATGCTCCCATCATGAGTGACCTGAGCCTTTACGCCCCTCTTTATCGAAATGTTTCCATGTTCAAAAGGTAATACTAGGATCAATAACCACTTATATGCATTAGATCCTATTTCTTTTCTTTCTTGTTTTGGTTTTTTTCCTTTATACGTGAGAGCCTGCTTCATTAATTTCTCTTTTCTTTTACCAGCACTGTTTCTATTAAAAACGTTCTAGTTATTATATATAATAAAATGCACATTGGGGATCAAGCTGAGTGAATTTAATATAGCATATTATTTTATAATCTTATAGCTTTATCTTCATGAGTAGGCATAAAAGTTGTATACATGAGTTGGAAGTGCTCCTTATGAGGTTTGAGAACCTCTTGAGTTAAATCAGTGGCTCAGCTAGTCAGCTTAATTCCAGTGTGGGTAGCATGTTTACTGTTCATACGGTAAATTGCTCTGGATAAGAAGAGACAGTAGGTTCACAACCTATTCTATGTCCATAAAAGAAATGCAAGTCGGTTCACACACCTAGATGATGTCTGGAAAGAGGATGTCTCACTACTCTGCTCTAAAATCATAACTGAAAATTGCAGGAGCTATGAATTAATGGAAGAGATGCTCAAAGTATACATTTACAAAGAAGGACAAAAACCAATTTTACATCAACCAGTGCTCAAGGGAATATATGCTTCTGAAGGATGGTTTATGAAGCTACTGGAAGCAAACAAGAAATTCGTCACTAAGAATGCTAGAAACGCCCACCTGTTTTACTTGCCATTCAGTTCTCGGATGCTTGAGGAAACCTTGTATGTCCCAATTCCCACAGTAGTAAGAACCTTATACAATTTTTGAGAAATTATTTGGCTGTTATCAAGGGAAAGCACCCATTCTGGAATAGAACTGGAGGAGCAGACCATTTCCTCGTAGCTTGCCACGACTGGGTATGCTTTAAGTTTTACTCAGCACATTCATATGTATGCAAATCACATTAGTTTGTTTACTGTAACTCTATGCTGTTTTTATTGCCACTATCTTCTGAGTTACTTCAAAACCTTCCTCAGGCCCCATCTGAAACAAGGAGAATTATGGCCAGTTGCATAAGGGCGCTCTGCAATGCTGATGTTAAAGAAGGCTTCGTTTTCGGTAAGGATGTCTCACTACCAGAAACCTATGTGCGGTCAGCTCAGAAACCTCTCAGAAATGTTGGAGGCAAACCACCATCTCAGAGGTCAATCCTAGCTTTCTTTGCTGGGAACATGCATGGATATGTTAGGCCGATTCTATTACAGCATTGGGGCAACAAAGATCCAGACATGAGGATATTCGGTCCCATGCCCCACACCAAGGGTAATATGAACTACATTCAGCACATGAGAAGCAGCAAATACTGCATATGTGCGAAAGGTTACGAAGTAAACAGTCCTCGAGTTGTGGAAGCCATCTTCTATGAGTGCGTGCCCGTGATCATATCCGACAATTTTGTGCCCCCATTTTTTGAGACTCTGAACTGGGAATCCTTTGCCGTTTTTGTACTGGAGAAGGACATCCCGAACTTGAAGGACATACTCCTCTCCATCCCAGAGAAAAGATTCCGGCAGATGCAGATGCGGGTCAAGAAGGTACAGCAGCATTTCCTTTGGCACAGGAAGCCGGTTAAGTACGACATCTTTCACATGATACTCCACTCGATTTGGTTCAACAGGGTATTTCAAATTAACCCCAGGTAGATATGGTAAACAGGAAGATGTAGATAAGTGGTTCAGGTAGTGGCTTTTCGCGAGAAATGTATACTGTACAGACACCCGTCCTCTATTTCCTTCTCCATTGTTTACCAGTTATTCAGTTATCAGCTGCATTTGTGCACGAGTATACTTGCACATCTGAGAACCATTCATGTGCAGCAAGGGTTGCTGCTGCCAGTGGGAGTATCCACAAATAAAGATCATTCATTTTCATGCCCGGTCGATGTAAACACCGAAGGGTTCTCTTGTCGATACATGCCCGTGTGCGTATCGGACCTAGTTTAATGATGAATGAACTGCACATCGGCGAAAGCCGAAACAGAACCATACGAGGAAATGTGCAGAAGGAGCATTCTGGTCATGTGTTATGTTGCAAGAGCAAAAGAAGCGGTGTGGTTTTAGTACCAAGCCGGTGATCTGTTCCTTAGAGAAAAGCATGGGAGGAAAGCAAATGGAGGATGAATGCTTTATTCTGTGCTTTGATTTTTGGGTCAAATCTTTATTCTGTGCTTTTCAACCTGTCTATTTTTGCTTTACTCCCATTCCCATGCGAAAAAGAAATGTTCCACGCCTCCTTTGTGCCGAACCCACTAGCAAAGATTCCTGACCGATGTTGCATCTTTTAAATAATCCGTAAAGATGCAAATTGCACTTTTGAGGTAGGTTTGTAATGCTACACCTCCTTAGAAAATCCTCCACAAAACATTTAAATTTCATGAAATTTCATAAAGAAACCGTTATTACTTTCATAGAAGTTTAATGCAAGGCGAAAAAAAAAATAAAAGTTCAGGCATGTCTGGTTCATGAAATTGTGTAGTTTCTTGATTTTCAGACAATTTCGAGAAAGTATTAGGTTAAACTTTGAAAAGCGTCCCTGAAATTGAAAGAAGGAAAATCGTTCTCCAAATCATAATAATAGATACTTTTTTTTGGGTCGGCATGGTAATAGATACTAAAAATATTGTATATATATTTTTCTCTCTTGGAGCTCTTCCCTAATTAAATTAATGGGTTTGCAAAATCACTGGAAGAGTCTCTCTTCCTTAAAATTTTTCGGTGGAATATGAGTAAATTTGCACCAGCCACACATATTAAGAAAATCGAAAGTTATTCACATGTTTCTTGTTTTTGATGATAATAATAAATTTTATTCACATGTTTCTTGTTTTTGATGATAATAATAAAAAAATTTTATCATCTCAAAATATAACTTTCATTTGTAATTAACGATATTTCTCAGAAGAAAATTACCCTTTCGCGGATAGGAATCCTCAGGAACCCATCAGATTCCTTCCCGGCGTGTGCATCGGCGACGTCCACCTCCGGCCGGAAATCCAATCCCGGCCGCCGCATCCCACGGACGAGATTAGCCGCAGCCAGGGGCAAGGCTTCCTCCGGCCGCCCGATCGTGAGAGACGGGGACCAGCCGCCGCCCCCGCCGCCCACGTGGCGGATGGCGAGGGGCATTCCAGTCATTTCCGGCCGCGCCCAGTACACCAACTGAGTTAAAAGGGGTAGTTAGAAATGGCAAAAAAAAAAAAAAAAAACGGACTTTTAACTTCCGTATGCAGCTTCGATCTTCTTCCTCTTCTTCTTCTCCGCCGGACGCCGTGCTCTCGAATTCCGATCTCGATTCGACGGATTCCGATCGCACGAGCCGCCGGTGAAGAAGGGAGGGTCCGATCGGAGGGGGATCGATTCGCGGCCGATCGCCCGGCGATGGACAGCAGGAGACCGGGAGTGATGAAGGTGAGGCTCGACGGCTCGGCTCTCGGCAGGAAGATGGAGAGCTCGTCGAGCCGCGATTCCGTCGCCCCGAAGCACAGACCCGCGTCGGCCGTGGTGAAAACCGAGGTACGTGCGCGAGAAACGAAATCGGGAGTCGGCGCCGCGTGGGATCGCGGTTCGAGCTGGATTCGCAGCTGAAACGCGTTTTTGGTTTGTGCGCCGATTGATCGGTCGAGCTGAGCTCGTTTTGATGGGATTGGAGAGATTTCTAGGGGATGAAATTGAAGTGAAATCGAGTCTATCTGGTTACTCGAAATGCGAGCGAATTTGAGAATGATGGGGCTTGGTCGATGTTTGTAGGTGAAGTCGAAGGCGATGCCGAGCTCGTCGAAGACCGTGGCGAGAACGACGACGACGACGACGACGGCTACTAAAGTGAGGGAGAAGAAAGTGTTCAATTTGCCTGGCCAGAAACACGATCCTCCTGAAGAGGTTTCTCATCTATTGCCGAGCGATTCTTGTTGCATAAAAATCATCTGGTGTTGGAATGAAATTTCATTTCTTGTTGTTTTTGCTTTGTTCCCTATTTTCAGAGAGAGCCCTTGAGGATATTTTACGAGTCGTTATCCAAGCAAATCCCAACTAGCGAAATGGCAGAGTTCTGGTGAGTATTGTCGACCTTCTTTAGTTGCAACTGTCATATGTTTCGGGAATTTGAATAGAATGGTTGTGGCTGGTGTTTTTCTTATCGGTGCTTTGGGTGCTAACTGCTGGAGTTCAATTGTAAATTGCTATATTAGATATGAGCAAACACATTGATAATTGCCATTCAATGTTTTATGTTCTGGATACAACTTCCTCATCAAAGAGTAAATTATTCTTCGGTAAACTTACTTCTAATTACTCAAGAAAGAAGACTTTTAACTTGATGACCAGTCAAGACAACAAAAGCCATCTGTATCTAGAAGTAGATGAACCACTTTTACCTGAGAACCTCCTTTTTTAGATAGGATTCTGATTTTTCCAATGAGGATTAGTATCAGGCATGTTCCATCACCTTATGATCCTTGTTTGGTGGTTGAGATGGTCATTTTTTCTAGTTATTTCTAATTATCAACCGTGATTTGAATTAATTTGGATTTATTTTGTGTTAGAATTTGTGTTGTGTAATTACCCACTTGTTGCCACTAGTAATTTAATTGAAATGTAGGCTATATTTGGTGACTTCTGGTAAAGAGTTTATGGTCTTACGCTTATAATAGCCAGCTGGAGGTGACTTTGAAAGAGGTGAACAAGGAAGAATCGTGTTTCTTTTTTGTTTCATTGCCAGAGATAATGCTTATCAGCAATCAGTGCACATGTAGTTCCAAAAGGTTCCATTTACAAACTAGGTGGAGTTTGTCAAAGAAGAGTTCGTGGAGTTTGTTTTGAGTGGCTAAACAGGGAACTGGAGCAGTGGCTAGGGATAGATGACATGCAGGAAAACTTCAATGGATAACTTTCCATCTTCTCTTCAAACACCCCTCCCCCCTTTCAATTGAGAAAGTAAGAGGGAGGTGTGATATTTCATATAATTGTTATGACTGGTTGTACTTATGTGGTGAATAGAATTCCTGCACCAGTCAATTTTCCCTGAACTTGAAGGACCCAGAGAACTCATAGTTCTTTACCTGAACTGGAATGTGTACCCATAATCCAAGTATTGAGTCTGATAAAGTCGGGTTACTTTGCATATAACTTTTGAAGATTTTTTTAGAGGGACGAATGTACTGCATAGAAAATTTTTTTGTTGTCTTAACAGAGCTGAATTTTGACTGCTCAAATTGAGGACATGATGCATTCTATCCTGGCTTAGATGCTCAATTATCTTGAGAAAATTTACTGAGTTGGTGGCCATGAGGATTAATTTGGGGACAGCTAGGTGAGAATGTTGAGATAATCGACAGAACTAAGATGCGAGGGAATGAATGTTCTTATAGAATCTTGACGGAGAAGAAACTCAGGAGAAAGGATTCTCTTTTTTTCTTGCTATACCAGAATTTTAATAGCATTGTATCGATCTGAACTAGCTTGGAACTGGCAAACTATTAGCAATCACTGAGCAACGAGGCATTCTATTAAGAAACAAACTTCGATTTTGCTGCAGCACTATAATTAACGCTATTGTCATATTGCAGAAGGTCATTATTTCTTATCCTTAGTTAATTAATGATGCTATGTACTACTAGTCTTGTTAAGCATGTTTGATTTTTAATTTGACGATAACTCAAAAGGTTTCTCATACTTATAATGAACAGGATGATGGAACATGGCTTGTTGTCCCCTGAAAGAGCAAAAAGAGCATATGAGAAGAAACAGAAGAAGCAAAAGCAAATGCGCACAGGAACCCCTGTTAAGTCATCATATACACCTAGCAAACCCGAGAGTTCACAGAAACAGCAAGCCTCAAAAAATGGCGACTTAAGGGCCAACAAAAGAATCATCCAGGACAGCAATGACAATCTAAGTCATAAGAGAAGGAAAGTGTAGGAGATACCATAAAATGATTATTTAGACATTGCTTCATTTACTTTTAAGAACATTGCACTGCAAGGCAAGGGTAGTGAAGCAATCAATGTTGCGAGAAAAAATACATTCTTTGTCAACTTATGAGGACAATAAACAATAAAATGAAAACTTGGATACGACCAGGAATTTCCTGTGATTGGATGCTATAACTGTTGACAGGGAAATTATAACTCTCAGGCAAATTTGTGATTCGTCTGCAGGTAAAATTTTTATCTTTAGAATTCCGGAGCTCAAATAAGCAAAAACCTTGAAAGCTTTAACAGAACACAAACACAGACGCCAAGTGCACTGTGGCATCACGCATCATGCCCACATCTTTTTAACTGAGGATTACCATACATTGTGCTTTCTGCTTCCCTTGAGGTATGTCTAATCTTTATTCATAAGCTGCCGAAGTTTATAGAGAGAATATTGCACCGTGGCATGATGCATCATGCCCACATCTTTTTAACTGAGGATTACCATACACTGTGGTTTCTGCTTCCCTTGAGGTATGTCTAATCTTTATTCATAAGCTGCTGAAGTATATAGAGCGAATATTCAAGTCTCATAGAATCTTCAATGTCGGTGTGAAACCAATGCCTTGCAATATGCTGTCGATGCCATCTTCTATATTCCTTTTCTTCTACTTTTCCTGTTTAGAAGAGTTAGCAGATGCATCACCTGATGTATGAGGTAGATTGGTGGGTAATGATATTTTTGTGGCGATACCCTGACTAATAAGCAAAACCAAGGTAAGGGAGGGAACATGAAGAATTGATGTGCATGGAAAATCCAATCATAGCAGGGGAAAATTTGACAGAAGAGAGGGATTTGTTATCTATCAGATGTACAAACATTTGGTGACTCTCCATGCGTTAGGGTGCTGTGACAAATTAAGCCGAAGAGCCCGTTATCGTGGCATCAACAGTGATGGGCTTGTCAAGACATGGACTTGTTATTGTGGCCTCAAGAACTTGAATGTGTGCTCTCCCATAATTATATGTGCGCCGGTCGCCAAGCGTCGCACCCAGTGGGGATTAGGTGGATCCTCGAACGATGCTAACCCCATCATGGTTAGTGGGACAGAGGGAAAAAAAAGCCTGCATCCTACAAGACTGTAGACCCTCCTTATCAAGCGCATCCTGTCCCTGTTTATACCACTGCTTACATATGGTGTATTTGTTGCCTTATTAGAGACCACGCACATCCCTATCATGACTTATAAAGTCGCACAGAACCATCCCCACACTACCTAAGATCTTGTTTCGGAAAGTCTATACGTAAGGCAATATCAAATGACAAAGCTGGAGGGCCGATCGGAGTTGGTCCTCCACAGCGCTCTTCAGGAACTCGGGCTAGGGAACACTGAGCCTTAAGGGTTCTTAGGAAGACAGCAATGCACACAAATCTCATCCCATAATATTAATCTTTTTTTCTTCATGATTAAATCATCTTTTGCCTCTCTCTCCCTCCTGAAATTTTTATGGTATCATTTAGAACACGTCTTTGCACGACAAGGCACCTCATGCATGTGATGCATCAGACAAAGATAAAGCTGTAAATGTTGCTCCTGACCAAACTCTAGGGTAAGATCACTGAGTCATATCTTGTTTCTTCAAGTGCTGCTAGACCATCAGAGAGTGATGCAGTAAGGGAGTATATTACCCCTTGGTGAGAAACAGAGAATCGGATTTGTAATCTTCTCAAATGGATGAGCCATTTAATGATAGGTCCCAGCAGAATATTATTTTCTGACGATGTGACTGCAAAATTCAGCCTATATGTGCCTTAATAATTCAGAAGAAGAAGTGGCAACCACATTCAAAGGGAGGAATTAATCTTCTATCGAGAAACATCCTTGTGTAGCTCTTGCAGGAAAAGGAAAAAGACATGAGCTTCTGAACCCAACATTATTATCTATAATCTCAGATGTTCCGTCACATCCTTATGCACATGCTCACTTTCACGCACATATACATGGTCCAGAATCACAGAAGAATTTGACTAAATACGATCGTTAGCTATAGCACATTGACTGACATTGACAAGATAGATGAGATTTCAGTAATTGCCCAAGAGGAGAGAACTAATTTGCGGAAAATTTCACGGGTGCAAGTCTGTTCATTCCAATTACTATGTCTTATCATGCCATGTTTACTTGAATGTTACACACCCCCTTCAAGAGCAGGAAAATAATATAGTGAAAACAACAAGAGCAGGGTCCGCCACGTGAAATTACATGTGAATAGGCAGAAGAAAAAAACTAAACATGCTCATTAAATGAGGGCACGGTAGCAAAAAAGAGGCTATACCTTCTTTGGACCCACCTCATGTTTATATGCACCAGATTAATGTGAAGATTTACTCGAGCTCTCTCATCTTGTTTTCCCTCCATTGTATGGGCAACCCATGTGACAGACACAAGCGGTGAATCCGCATGATTCAGTGGAACCATCTCTCAACACCTCCATGTCCATCTTAAATTCAAGATAGCTCAATGAAACATGTCTACATCAGATGGTTGTGACTACTCAAGTTGCGTATGTCTGTTACCAATTCCTTTTTCATTTTCCATTTTTCTTTTTTTCATGTGGGTTTGTTTACACTGGTCTAGGGATGGGCCTTCCAAGCTTGACAGTGCATTGAATGTTCAGGAGAAGACATATGCAGAGTACATAATGAGGGATGGAATTCAAGAAAGCTCAATGATACATGTTCACATCAGATGGTTGTGACTGCTCAAACTGTGGATGTGTGCTAGCAATTTTCGTTCCCCACTTTTCCTTTTTCATGTGGGTTTGGTCAAATCTAATCAAGGGGTGGAGTATATCGAAGCTTGACCGTGCATTGAATATCCAGGACATATGATGTGCAGAAAACACACAATGGGGATGGTCAACCTAATTTATTGCACTTTGGGGACCAGTTTCGGCGTTTGCTGAGCCTATCATAATGACCTTAGTTGATCTCTCGTAACCAAATTTACCTGTTGAAGACTGTCAAGGATGGGACAATGCTAGGTTGGTTGGATCATGTGAACTTAAGTGATGAAAGCCCAATTAATTACTTCTTCCGGACAAACCAGCTTTTAATGCAAAAAGAAGGCGAAAAAAGTTATACATTTTGTTCTGCTTATAACACAATGTCATTTGAGATCCAAAAGAGGTTGGCCGACTGATTTTCTCTTCGGAAAACATGCTAGAGAAGCACGTTTTAATAGATCTCAGATGAATTCGGATGATTTGGATTACAATGGACGCTCCTGCAAATGCAAGTCCATTGGAAAACATCTTATCCAAACTTGAATAAGGGACCTTTTGAAGACTTTCGTGTAACTGCCAATCATGTTTGGAAAAGGGGAAAGTTCGAAAGGATGGCCATGGACGGAACATGAACTTTTATAGCGTGAACTTCTTTCAAAATGACACATGTTCATCAACAACTTGCATTATTCTCACTGAAAACTTAATTTTCATCGATCACGTCTTAGCAAAATTATCTTTTACTTTCCTTTCGAACTTTTGCAAATCGAAGTAAGACATGACTAAGTTCTAAATGATCTTCACTTGGCTTTTGCGTGTTCTGAAAATACCTTAAGTATTGCTTGATGGGTAAAAGCCAAATTTCAAATGCCATAGCAGAAGAAAAGGAAATTAAAAACTCTGAAATAGACCCCATGATTCGGAATGAATTCACTATCTACATCATCTCAGGTCTCGAAGAAAATTCTATTATATTATAGAGCTCCCTTGACACTACTCTGCTTTCCAATGGGTAAGTGATTATTACCAAGCAGCCATCTTTGGACGAAATGCCCTTATTATTAATCGACAAAAACAGACACCATGCAGTCAATCCTGATGAATTCATCCCTCCTGACTCCGTCACGTGTCTGTAGCTGAATCTTTTATTCCTGATCATCATCATCATCATCATAAACTTGTACCTTCTAAGAAAAAATACAAAATATCACTCATCAGAGAGTTTAAAACAGAAGAAGCTGATTCTACAGCTCGCTCCTGCCCGAAAACAGAGAGAACAGTAGTAAATTTGTACTTTCTCTTATGGACACGATCCGTCCTCGATTGGGCGCAGTGCCTTTGCATGTTACCATGGATAACTGGTGACTCGTCTCCGGGGAGAGATTCTACACCTGGCAAAGACAAAATTTTCACAGTGTCCTTTCAGTCACAGTCAAAGAGAGCCAGCTGTCCCTGTGAAACTTGTTTGCTCGAGAGGTGCTCCTTTTCCCGTCTGCGTGCAGTGCATGGACACGTATTCGACTGCCCCGATAATGTTCAGGCAGGCTCATCTTTTACCGTACCGTTTCCCTTTTCTGATTGAAATGACTGTGATGCTTTACTGCTTTAGTTTTCTTCCACAAAAATTTAGCTTTAGAAAGCAACTCGTTTTACCGAAAGAAAATCTTGGATCTTCTTGGGTTCCCCCATCGATTGAGAATGAGAAAGAAAGTAATGGTTATGTGGTTGCAGGAGCCTTGTCTTCTATATTCCATATGCATAGGATTCTTTTCTACTTCGACCTCACATTTACATGTCACAGAGAATAACTTTAAGGATATGAAGCCTTACCCCAAATTTTCAGAAAAAAATTGTATGTTCTCGAAGTAATTACCAAACAATAACCACCCTCGGTTTCTTTACCAAAAATAATAAAAATAATAATAATAACCACCCTCGGCCTTCTTTAATCTCTATAAATCCCCAGCCACCTGCTCAGAATAACTGTTATGGAACTTTGAGAATCACAAAGTGAAAAATATAAAAATTTAAAAGATCTCAATTATGCAAGCGTTTGTTCTCAAAGTGCGATTTTCCTCAAAGATTTAACGGACCTTCTAAGCAGTGTAGATCCCTCTATTTAGGTAAAGCCGGAACAACATGAGAAGTGAAAGTAGCAGAGAGCAAGCGCGAAAACTATTTCATTTGTAAAGATTTTTGGGTGCATAAATTCGTGTTTGTCGAAGAATGCACAAAGTTGGTTAGTATACAGGCAATGACTAGTTTAACTAAGAGCACATATCAGAAGGGCCAGTGAAGTAGCTGAGCAAGGGCTTGCCCGTTCGGCTAGTAGAAACTAGAAAGTCAGTAATGGTCGAATGTCACGTGTGTGGATAGCTGATTTTATTGTAAATTAGACCTTTTGAAATACACTTTATATGACCATCTTGACATGTTTCAAAAGGCTAATTAAAGAAGAGAAGGAACGAGGCATGTTTCACTGTGAAGTGCAATGCAACGAGTCTGATGTCTTTTGGACTAGGAGTGTGCAATAGGAATTGGCCGAATCAAGAATCGCTTGGATCGGATCGGACCGGCTGGTTCTAGACGGTTCCCGAAGAGAGCGGTTTGGTTCACAGTTCCTATTCTTGGAATCGGTGGCCAATCGGTTTGATTTTTGGTTCCAAGGTGGGAACTAGACCAACCGGATTGACGGAACCGGACCGATTAATATGAAAATTAAAAAAAAAAATGAGAAAAACCCTCTTGCCCACCTTATCAGACTGGTCCTCTCCATTGATCTGAGAGGAAAGCAAAAATGGAAAGAGGGGAAAACAAAAACTAAAAAGGGCTCTGGTATGCACACTTGCATATGCCCCTTACCAATTGTACTTATGAAGTTTCTTCTAAGTAAAATCTTCTTCAATAATGATCATCTTTGGATAAATATTTGTTGTAAAAGAAAAAGGTTCTTATGAGATCGACTAGATTGGACCGAACTGGCCAATCAATCTGGTTCTTGGTCCCAGAATTGTGGAATTAGTCCTCCCAGTCCAGTTCTCAGTTCCACCTTGGAATCGGACTAGACCGAGAACCGATCAGTCCTATTTTGGACTATTAGACCTAGAAAAAAAAACAAAACATAACTTCTAGAAGGAATGATGAAGTTTATAGCTTCCAATGCACAAAGGATTGTTGTTGTAAGTTAGAGTTCTCAATAATCTCATTGCCCTTCCATAGTTTTGGTTGTTAAGAGCAGGTTTGCGCTAGTAAGCCATGCCCACGCCTAGTCATTCACGAGTGCTATAGATTTTCAATGATGGATTTCATAGGAGTGGCTCTACTCCATATTCATGTAAGCGATTTCATCAAGTGTACATTTTAGATAAATATACCACTCATTAGAGATATGGAACTTGTTAAAGCTTAATTCACCTCACTTAAGAGGAAACTCAATCTCCTCTTTGGAGCAACAGAATCAATAAAATAACTTGTTATTATTCATATAAACTTACTTCATGAGATGTCCAATCAAATAGATTTGGCTATATCCTTGTTAGTATCTCAAATTGGCATAAGTCACATTCCCATTGATGCTTCAATTATTTGCTTCCTTCCCAAAGGTTTAGTAAGAGGATTGGCTAAATCCGCAGACTTCACATAACTAATCGATATAATTCCTTGTTTCCATAGCTACATCATGTTATTATATTTCAAATGAATTTATTTTTTTCCTGCCATTTTAAGTTTTCAGCTTCGCAATGATTGATGTTGCTTTTTTAAAAAAAAATAAAAATAAAAATCACAATGCATAGACTTTGAGGACTCGGGGTTTCATGCCCAATGGGATCTCTTAGAAGAAATTTCTCAACCTCACTACTACCGAACTCAAGAGTTTTAAATTCTGCGTTAAAAGGGGAAAAATACCAAAAAAAGTCCTAAATCTATTGTATTTGTACCAATTCAGTCTTAAACTTTTCAATTGGACCAATTTATTCATAAACCTTTTAATATTTGTACCAATTTAGTTCATCCAGTCAATTTTAGCCGACCGGCGCTGATGTGGACGTCAGTCGGTGGCCGAATGCTTTGATGTGACAATTTTAAGGATTTTTTTTTTTTTGAATTTTTTTCTTTTTCCTTTTCCTTTCAAAGGTGGGCCGCGAGCCTTCGGTGAGGCTCGTTGGCCACTGGGTCTTGCCGCGGGCGAAGGCGACCTCGCCCGTGGTTAGCGAGGCCATGGTGGCCATTGCTAGGGCGGAGGCGAGGGTCGAGGGCCACGACCCTCACCGGCGGCCGGCGAAGGCTTTGCAACCTCGCTTCGCGCCGGCGATGGCTGCCATGGCCTCGTCGGCCACCGGGCGAGGGCCACGAAGCCCTCACCCGGCCTCTCCTAGGTCATCACCGAGGCCATGGCGACCATTGCCGACGAGGCCATGGTGGCCATCACCGGGCGAGGTGAGGGTTGCAAAGCCTTCGCCCGGCCGCTAGTGAGGGTCGTGGCCCTCAACCCTTGTCTCCGCCCCCGGCGATGGCCACCATGGCCTCGCCAACCGCGCGAGGCCGCCCTCGCCCGCATCCGGGCGAAGTCGCCTTGCCGCCGGCTTAGGAGAGGCCGAGCAAGGGCTGCGACCCTTGCTAGCGGTAGGCGAGGGCTTCGAAGCCCTCGCCCAATAGCCGGAAAAGAAAAGGAAAAAGAAAAAAAGAAAAAAATTAATAAATTTTTTGAAAAATAATAAAAAAAAATCATAAAAATTGCCACGTCAGCATCCAGCCACCGGCCAACGTCCATGTTAGCGCCGGCCGGCCAAAATTGGCCGGATGAATTGAATTGGTATCAATATTAAAAGGTTTAGGACTAAATTGGTCCAATTGAAAAGTTTAGGACTGAATTGGTACCAATACAATAAGTTTAAGACTTTTTTGATATTTTTCCCACGTCAAAAGTGGAGTTTGAAGGAATAGTTCTGTTTGGCTAATATTTAAGATACCACATTACCATAAAAAGATGCATATGTAACCACCAGTGGGTTTTGATCA
This sequence comes from Eucalyptus grandis, assembly GCF_016545825.1. Lineage (NCBI taxonomy): Eukaryota > Viridiplantae > Streptophyta > Magnoliopsida > Myrtales > Myrtaceae > Eucalyptus > Eucalyptus grandis. The sequence goes on from NC_052614.1 coordinate 54,091,733, forward strand.
GAGATCTATTTGACATTACTATATATCCTTTAACGCAGTTCAAAACCCATTATACAAAAACCATAATTATACCATACATGTGTCGACTAATTGGCGACCTAATCCGACTAGCTTGGCATCCCAAATGCGGAGAACATATAGCGTGTAGCGCCATGACTCCATAGTCTTGATAAACGGGGCATCACTTCAAAGAGCAAAATAGGCCATCACCGGAGCTCGTATCATCTACAAATAAGGACCATGTCATATCAGGTCATATGATATGCATTTACATCCGATCAATGATATAGATATGTATGTTCTTGTTAATTTTATAAACACTATACAACCCTGCCATATACTTATAATCGAAATGCTTTCATACAATTCTCATTTTGCTTCATTGTGATAACATAAAGGGTTAATATCACAAAATCTCCAAACTATGCTTATTGTGACATAAATACTCCGAACTTTTTTACTAAATTCCTAAAATTGCCCATTATGACACAAATACCAAAAAAAAAAAAAATTATCACAAAAAATCCCAAACTAATACTAGTGTGACATATATATTGACAAATATACCCTTGATATATATATATGTCATATATGTATGAGTTTAAGTTTTCTCATGGCATAAAAAAATGTTGTAGATATTTGCGTCACAATGCACAAGTTTAGGATTTTTAGTAACACAACAAAAAAGCTTGGGATATCTATGTCACGGTAGACATAGTTTAGAATTTTTTTGTGGTATTTGCCCAATATAAATTACCAATTGAGTTGAGGTTGGTCTCATTGGAAAGATAAGACGACATATTGAATAAGAAGGATCATTCCGGACACAATGAAAAGGTCAGAAATTGGTTAATCTTAGTCATGAATGGTTTTGTGCATAACTGTTCACTAGAATGTTCGGCAAAGAAATTCGTATCTCACTAATTGTAATTCCAAATTAAGCACCTTAAGTTGCTATGGATCTAACGAACTGAAGAATCTAAACAAAATGTTAGAGAAATTGAAACAGATCAATAGAGATGCGGTAATTGCTAATTACAACCTTGCCGCTAGTCAACCAAGATACCACATCAAGAGCAAAAATATCTCATTTGCTTCGACATTTCCATCTCAACGACAATTGGATGGAGAGTATCAGAGATCAAGCTGGCTTAAACAGGTGAGATTTCACCTGTCCTAGTCAAGCACGCCGCATGTCAACAGAATGAATCAAGTAATCACGTTTCCGGAATATATTTTCGTACCTCATTTGGTGCTGGCTGTTTCGCCTTGCAGCTCGGAAAATGAAACATTGTCCTTACAGCGAAACATACATGTCAAGTACCAATCGATTTCATTTTATTTATCCACCAAACTCTCTGATTCTGGAGCGTCCGTGTCCTTTCCGGTCGACCTGGACCAATCAAAAAAGTTGAGAACCTTCCGGGATGGCAAGCTCGATCTACTCACGAAACTGTGAAAGAGACAATTAAGAAGAGAGGGAAAAAAATGATTGGTACGACGACTAGTTTCGACCTCACAAGAAGGTCCCCACTCCCTCAAATTATATTATTTTTCTGGTGATTCAGCAATCTGGCAAGTCTCAAAATCGACGTATTCGTCCAGGGGAAAAGGCCAATCAATTTTTGATAAAAATTGAAAAGTCTAGTTCTTGAAGTTGAACCATTATTTGGAGTTATGCGGATGTTATAAAATAACTTATTATTATTATTATTATTATTATTATTCTTTGTGAAATTTCCTCAGTATGTATCATATTAAAAGGTTGTGTTTCCTTTCGTCTTGGATTCTTCTAAACTAGCCCTTTAGTATGGGCAATGTCTATGTTTAGCGCCTACTAATTAAAAGATTAGATTGCAGAAAATTGCTACCTATAAAAAATAGAGCAAAACGTAACCCTACATTGAAAGAAGCTTTTGAGCCGATTGTCTCGGCTTCTCTTGTACACTTCAACCGGCTAATTCTAATTTGAAGTTTCTTTTTCCACCAGTTTGGCTCGTGACTCCACTTGATAAACTTTGAGACGGCTCGAAATAACTCGAGAAATTTTGGTGAGACCATAATTTATTTGGTTGATTTACTTCACATTCCCTATTAGGGTTTTGCAATAAAACCTTTATTGGTGACAATTTAGAAACTGTCTAAGGATTCGAGTGTCTTGGAGGCCAAGGTTTGAAAGAGTTCCTCGCTCTTCCTTCGCCTTCGGGAAATACATTTAGGACAGGGCATGACCAAGTAATATACTAAAAGAGAGTTCTAGGAATAAAACCCTAGACAAGGACGGCGGCATCTCTCATGTGGGGATTATTGCAAAGATTTACAGTTGAGTTGATCCGTTTCTTTTCTCTCTCTTGAAATCATCGATCGGACGAAGGACGAATTCTATCCCGTTTGTAGATTTTGCACGAAGTACGACTTCGCCTCATACCCCAGCCTTTTTAGTGAAAGTTCGCCCATTCAGCCGTCCTCAGCCATTCAGGGATTGAAATGGTTCTCCATCAGTTACAATGTCAATTCAAAGGACAACGATGATCGTGATGTGATTCCTGAAGATCCCAGAAGTCCCCTTTGTTTCAGGTCGGCTACGGGAAGCCATTAAAGTCGGGTCCTTCAATATCGGAGAGTCAAATTACATCCATTATTTACTTCCTTTTTATGCTGCGGGGTCGAATTTTCATCGATATTCAACCACTATTAAATGAGCGAAGTTAAATTCGAAGATGCCTGGCTTGTGAGATGACGATCATGTAATTCTATCAACGCACGAGCATAAGGTCTAATGAAAATTCGATTTTGAAATACAAATTGAAGGACTAGGGTTTTGGGGCCACCAACAAGATTGGACCCCATTGATGAGTTGTGAGATCAGTGTTTGGTAAGAGAGAGAGCATAGATCATAATATTTGCAACTACTACCAGAAAATGAGATGAAGCTGATGGAGCAATATTCAAATCATAATATTTGCAGCCAGGAAGCATGGAAAGGGAAGCTCATGGAGTATACGATGAAAAATTATCTAAAAAATCTTAAATATATTATTCGTTTGCCAATTCAGTTAAATCTTTCAATTGTACTAAATTAATTTTAGACATTTTGCAACCAATTTTCATTGGAAATTACTAGCATGAATGCCAAACCTCCTACATGGCAACTGCAACTAGGAATGAGCAGAAGGAACCGCTCATACCGAATTGGGTAGGCAAGTTTTGGGCAATTCTCGAGATCACTAATCTAGTTCCTAGTTCCATAAAAATGGAACCAATTTATTTCGAATTAGTTCTCGGTTCTCAATGTGGGATTGGCCATTTGGACTGTACTCATTATATATATTTAAATTTTTTACAAATATGTAAAATACTAGAAATAAAAACTAAACCTAACCTAACTTAGTTAAGTAGCAAAGCTCGACTCTCTGTGTCTCTGACGCAATTCAATTTTCTTTCTCCACCTCCAAGCCGTAACCTCATGCACGCTCTTTAGTTCAGCAATCGCACCTCCTACTGGGCAGCTCCATGCCCTAATTGCGCCTCATGGCCTTGCGGCCTCGCCTGAGTTTCTCTTTAGTCTTCTCGCTCGACCTGAGTTGCTTGCACCTCCAGCTCCAAGCCCTAATCACACCTCAGGCCCTAAGTCACTCGCACTTCGCATCCCTCTTGCTGGAGCCTGCACTCTCACTCAACCATCTAGCCTTAGTTCCTCTCGCGTCCCCTTCGCTTTATTCTTGGCCTTGAGTTGCTCACAGCTAGCCCACCCTCGTCGAGACAAATATTGTGCTCTATTTTCGCATCCCATCACTCTGTTTGATCATAACTTATGCCTGAATGAAATACTTTTTGGCATCTCTCAACCCTTTGTTTAATGATTTTTAGGCAGCTACATAACAAGATTACCTACCCGAGAATCAAACTGGACCAGAGAAGGAGGTCTAGTTTGGTTCCTAATTCTAGAGAATGAGGAACTAGTCCCACTAGTTTGGTTCTTGATTCTTAGGTGGAAGTCGGATTGCTTGGATACCGATTACCTCTAACTGTGATGATCGATACTAACATGAATGATTTTTGTAATTTTCAAAATGACAATTGCAACGACTGGCGCTAATATTGATGGTTTTTGTAATTTTCAAACGTGGCAACTAAATATGAGGGGGAAGCTCATGGAGCATATAGAATTGGACCCCATCTAATATGATAAGAGGTAATGCTTGTATAAAAGAGTGGCCAGCTGCCTCTCTTGGCGAAGAGGCTCCATTATCGATTTGGTACGAGAACGAGGTGGTTGAAATTGCCAATGAGGGAATGAAAGATTGAACAGGGTACGAATTTCATGAAAATGGAGAAATAGACAGAGCTAGAATGACATCGATGACGTTTTTATGCGCGCTTTGGGTTTTCGATTGCAACCACACGTTCGGAGAAAAAAACAAATGGAGTGACAAGAAAAAAGTTGAAAGGGGTTTCTCGAGACTATCTGGTGAAAAGATTGGGCCGATTTTTTTGATGTGGCTTTTGTTTTTTTAATAATTTTTAAAAGGTTAAATGCTATAAAAAAAATACCCTTAACTATTTTCTATAATGTCAAAATTTTCAAATTTATACATTTATTGTACACTTGCCTTCTGTCAAAGTTCTGTAAATGAAAATCGTAGTATTGACATGACACCCACAAGGTTTAACTGAAATAAAAATGACATTGTTTTAATTAAAAAATATGCACTGCCTTGACCGGAAATTAATGTGTCACATATATACAAGTTTGAGAGTTTTTACTATCACAACAAATAAATTTAGAGTAAACATATCATAGTGGATATAGTTTAAAGTTTTTGATTAGTGCACATAATTTGGAATTTTTTGTGATTTTTTTCAAAGCAAGATCTTCATATTAATTATAATTCTTTTTTAAGCAACCTATAAATTAAATTGTTTCTTTGTAGGCTTTGTTGGGTGGCTGAGAAACCGAAGCCAAAGGGATACCAGGGCTCCGTAAAAGTTGGTAAAAAAAAAAAAAAAAAAACTATACATATATCGTTATTTTCTGATTTGAAGTAAGGAAATGATATGCATTTATGTCCCAAATAATCATGATCAATTTTATCCCAAAAAAATTGAATTATCACCAAATTTTATTATAGGTACACCCTAGGCAGCATATGCTCCGGAAGATTCTTGTATCTTTTTCAATTTTTTGTTTCTATTCTCCTCAATTTTCCTTTCAACGATAGGAATCGGCTCGAGATGGCTCGTACTTTCAAGGTTAAATTTGGATGGGGTCCATTGCGAAGAGCAAATCGAACCAAAATTCATAATTTACAAAATGAATTCAAGGTAAAACAGAATTTTCTAATGGTACGCTCTCAGGGAAAAAAATAATCCTAAAAAAAAAAATTAGAAAATGTTACTATGCTTTAAATTTGATAATGGAAGATTGGGTCCTCATGGAAATATCTAACTTCTCGAGATGGGACAGGACGAGTATGGGCCTCAAGTTCCACCTAAATCCCAATTTATTTAAAACCTTGCTAGAGACAAATCGTGCAAAAAATGCAAATATAAATCATTATATATACCTACCTCACAAATATTTGATGCCGGGGCTCTCGACTCCTTGCTCCAAGAAGTAAACTCTATTTTGTTCATGAAATCAGTCTAAAGAGTATAGCCATTTTCTTTAAGAAATAGACTGATTCTCCACAAATCATCTTCACACGAAAACATAGGCTCTAATTATTTCGAGAAAAATGTGACATTCTTGAAAAACATTTTTCAAGAAGTTATTATTCAAGAAAATGATATATTTTTCGATATTTGGCTGAAATATAAAAATGAACTATAAAATATTTTCCATCATTTAGTAAGAAAAATATGATTTGATTTTTCAAAATAAACATATATTATTTGGACGCTAATGACTTACACATCTGTAATCAGAGAACCAGGCATGGGAATGAAGGTTTCAAGATCTAGCCTCGATGGACCTAGGCGCAAGTCTCGAAGACCTAGGCTTGGGCGTCAAGGTCTTAGGCCTGACCTTGATGGACTAAGACCTTGACGGACCTAGGTATGGGTTTCGATGTCTCGAGCTTGGCCTTGGTTGACTCATGTGAGCGCCGACATCTTGGACCCAGCCTTGATGAACTCGTAGCCTGAGCCCAAGCAATGGAAACCAAGGCATGGCTTGGGCATAGAGGTCCCCAGCATAGGTGCTTAGGTCTCAAGCTTGGTCTTGATGGATAGAACCCAAGTGCTGAGGATCGAGGCACTAACACGGAGGTCATAGTGCCAACTTTGATGGATCGGATCTTGAGCATGGGGTCTCGAGCCCAAGCAATGTGGACTTGAGCCCGGCCTCAATAAACTTGAGCTGCGGTGTTAGAGATGGGGTATGAGCAACAAGGTCTCGGGCCTAGCCTTTGTAGACTCGAGCTTGGGCGTCGTGGAGTCATGCAATGGTATAAAAGTCTAAGGCTTGGCCCTGAGTGCTAGTGTCTCAAGCCCAACTTTTTGGCCTCGAGCTCGGCCTCAATGGACCCCGTCAAACCTGGCCTCGACCCAAGGCCACCGTCAAGGACCCAAAAGCAAGCATTGGAGTTCTCGTGCCTAAATGTAGAGTAAATGGTTACAATGTTGATATTTAGTCACTTTTGGAAAATCATTTTTCTAGTTGTTGACTAGGAAAACATTTTCTGTTAACTCATTTTCCTAAACAATAGAAATGTTGAAATATGAGAAAAATGTTTTTTGTGAAACAAACGTAGTCTTACAGAATGAATGTAATTACCAACAATATAAATAACTTAATGTTAATATCATAAAAAATCTTAAATTGATATATTTATAACAAATTTATTCCTTTAATTTTTAACCACAAAAAACTCAAAATTGGTATATTTGTGACAAATTTATCTTTTATAATTTTTTTTTGAATTTGATTACTAGTAGAAAAAATTACAAACTAATTAACTTAAATAAATAGACGGTAAAATCCTAAACCGGTATATGTGTCATTTAATTCAGTAATTTGCATGTAAAATTTAAAATAAACAAACATAGGGTAAATTTATCATAAGTGTACCAATTTGGCATTTTTAGTGCTCAAGAAATTAGTTTGAGATAAATTTATCACAAATATACACATTTTGGGTTTTTCGTGGTATTAAACTAATAATTTATTTATGTTTTACTATTTTACCCTTTGCCTATGAAATGAGACTCCTTTTGTATGTATGGTTTATCAACTTTGCCCCACATCCACGAACTAGTAACCATCTATGGATAGGAAAACTACGTATCATCATATCTCTAAGACCTTTGGCACGAAATTAAGAACTAAATATTTTGAACCCCATTATCATAGCCCTTAGTAATTCTGGCCTAGAAAGTTTGACTTCACATATATAAGACAATTTCGGATGATGTGGTGAATAAAACAACTCTAGGTTTTTCTGAATATCGATCGCATGAGCTCGATTATTAGGAATCGTCCCTTCCCTCTCTTGTACTAATTAAGATGTGTCGGGATGATAATGATTGACGTCCGACGTCGAATCATGCAATAGATACACAGTTTTAGTAAATGTGCAGCAATTCTTTTTTCTTTTTTCTTTTTTTGGGGTGTGCTAATGAACAGTGGGCAATGAACTTGATAGAAAGGGGGATAAACAAACAGTGTCCAGGGAGAGAGAGGGAGACCAGCTGGGTGGAATGCAGAGAGCCAAAGACAAGTGAAACCCTTTGTTGTAGGCGTGTAGACTGCGTGGTTTGCTCGGCACTCTTTTCAACAGTGTCTGCCTTAGCGACCCTCTCGACCCTTGTTATAAAAGGCGTTGAGCCGCTCACAGGAAAAGGATGGAAGCAGATTGAAAGAGATAGTCCAAGCTCTCTGCCTCTCTCTCTCTCTCTCTCTCTCTTCTCTATCTTCATCTTCGTCGTCTTGATCGCTCTCATCTCGCTCTCGCGAATGTTGTCTCTCGTCTTCTCCTCTGTCCGCCATTCAAAGATCACCTATTCTTTCCGTTTGGTTTGCGGTGACTAAGAACTCTTTCTCTCTCTCGCTCTGTGTCACTCTTGCTTTCTCCCGACTTTTCTGGGATTGATGAAAATGGCGGAAAGATCGAACTCGTCGGACCCGGAAACAAGCCCCTCGAACTCACCCTCCACCTCCTCGTCTTCTTCCTCGTACTCGCCCGACCCGCGCCGCCGGGCCGGCTCGCCCGCCGCGGCCCGCGACCCGTCGAGATCCTCCAAGCGGAGCAAGCACCCGGTGTACCGCGGGGTCCGGATGAGGAACTGGGGCAAGTGGGTGTCGGAGATCCGGGAGCCCCGCAAGAAGTCCCGCATCTGGCTCGGCACCTTCCCCACCCCGGAGATGGCCGCCCGCGCCCACGACGTCGCCGCCCTCCACATTAAGGGCTCCTCCGCCTTCCTCAACTTCCCCCACCTCGCCGCCTCCCTCCCCCGCCCCTCCTCCCTCTCCCCGCGCGACGTCCAGGCCGCGGCCTCCCTCGCCGCCCACATGCCCGACCACCAAGGTACGGATCACTTCGCCAATGCTCATCAAAGTTCCGGGCTCGGCCTCAGCTCGATGCTTATTTCGAGTCACGCTCGACCATGTCGATTTCACAACTTTGTCCGTATGTTCCCGGAATCTGACGCGCAAGCATGAATTGACAGGAACGGTCGAGACCTTGCGGCCGACAGCGGAGCTCGACTCTCAGCACTCGTCATTGCCCTCGAGGTCGCTGTCGTCCATGGTGTCGGCGATGGACATATCGGCGACGGTGGAGCTGAGCGAGATCGTGGAGCTGCCGAGCCTCGGGGCCAGCTGCGACGAGCTGGGGGCAGCGAGTTCGCCTTCGTCGACTCCGTCGGCGCCGAGTGGGGCTACTGCTACCACGACGACTACCAGCCGACGTGGCCGGAGCACCTCGAGGACTGCGGGCCGTACGACTGCGGCCATCAGACGGCGGCGCTGCCCGAGAGCGGTGGGTCGCTTTTGTGGGATTATGACTGAGCGAGTGGATTTACTGTTGGTGAGAGAGTTTGTGAATTTGTGTGAAAAGAAAATGATTTTTTCCCTTTTTTAATGAATTATGGTGCTTTTTTTTATTATTATTGTTATTGTCCTTTTCATTTTTTTTTTTTTTATAAGTTTTACCGAGTCCTTTTGGTATTTTCTTTGAAAGGGCCGGTCAAAGGTGTGGTGTTCCTCTCGCACGCTCGATCCACTAACGCGTTTGGATAAATTTCTGCTGTTTACAGATTCTCTGTGTTCATGTGACTTTGGGGGAAAAATATGTTCATTTTTTTATTCATCTACAACATTTTCTCATTTTGTTCTTTTTTCTTTTGCCTCTCCCATTAGCAAAATTAAGAAATAGTCCCAGAAATATATGTTCATCACTTTGGTTTATCTCGAAATTTCATAATTTATTACTCATGTCATATGCATCTCGACAAATATTAAATTTAAATTTGAAATGTACCCTTTAAGATTGACTTGGTTCTTAATTTTATTTTCTATTTTATCTACTTTTTGGTGCTCTATTCTGGGTCTTCGTCCTTTACAAATGAGTTGGACGCACGAGAGAAAATGAGAACTTAGTTGACTTGGCCTGCAAGCTGCTAAGCAAAGAGAACACTGCTCGCCCCACCTCAAATCATTTCGAGTTGTCCATTCGACAAGAAAAATTGGGATAGGTTTCAAAAATTGCAATCTTTCATGCTGTTATACATCTAAGCAAACTTTTCCGCCATTCCAAACATATATGCCATGGTTCCTTACCCCGACAGGGTACAAATATCTAAATTAATTACGAAACGAAATTCCCCCGCTTGTATGTTCACCCTCACCTCACCTAAAACAAAACTTCGGTTTACTAACCTTTCCCAAGCATCCTCTTCTCAATGTTTCAGCCTTCGCTATATTTTGAAGTATTTGTCAAATGTCCTCGAAAGCACCTGTCCCGAATTTTTTTCCGCTAAAATTCTTTGGGTCTCGTACGAAAATTTCGATGATTCCAAAGAGAAGTATAAACGTATGCGTGAAATGGCAAAGATTAAAGAATTCTATTTATTTGTTTCCAAAAAGTTAAGCTATTGACAGCGACCCTTTTAATGAGGACAAAGAGGCAACAAGTTACGTCTGAAGGCTGAATTATGTGAGTGCGTATATCGCCATTCTCATTTTGGTGCTAAGTTATGGAATTAAAATACAAACAAAGAAAAGAAAACGAAAATGTTGCGTCTTTTCCCAACTGGGAAAGGGGAAAGAAAAAATTCGATTGGAATAGACAAGGAGAAGAGATCATAGGCCATTTCTTCTAGGGCGTCCACTTGTTCAATCATCTTCGTCATTTATCCAACAAAAAGAAGCTTTGGAACGAAGATATGGCCCCTTTTGATCTCCTTTTCTTGCTTTACGACCTCTCGTGCTCTTTTTTTCTCTTGCTTCACTTCCCACACGCAAAAGCTCTCTAGAAAGGCATCCTTCTTTGTCACCCTTTATTTATTTAAAAACTAAGTAATTGAGGGTCATGGCGCTATGCGGTTTATACATAAACCGGAAATCTTTTGATAGAAGAATGAGAAATTTCCTCTTATATGATCGCTATATCGCGTGTCGTCGATCGAGATTTGCTACCAATGTATTTGTGTTAAACCCTAATTTCGCTTTTATCGAATAACTTGTCAACTATTGGTTGATTCGTTCTTCTCCACTTTTACATGATGCATGAAGAAGCAAATTAGACTCTTTTGAGATCCAAATGTAAAGTTGGCAGAGCTCATCAATATAATATGAGCATCGTGATCGATTTTTTATAATGCATATGAGTGGTACATCTCGTTGGCCATCAATTGGACCGCTAAGCATCTGGTCATAGAGTGTAAGAGTATGGTTGAGAAAGAGACAGCAGGGCCTCTTCTAGATCTCTCTCATCTCTACTTTATATCATCATCTCCACCTTCGATTTTTCTAATGGAATTTATAATCTGGGTATTTGGGTGTCCCTCAAGATCTTCTCCTCGTCTTATTGTTTGATTAAACATTTAATGAGCGCACGACAATTAACAAAAATTGATTTTTTGCGGTTGGCCGTTTCTGCAACACCAGCAGTAGCACCACACAAAAAGCTTCGTGATGTGACAGCATATCCACGCATTGTTTGGTAGCTAAAGAAAAAATAAACTAATCCAAGAATATGAATGTAGAGAATCAGTAATGAGTAGATGATTCACTTTTATGAAACAGAACAGTATGCGATCATTCTTGATTAATCATAACCCAAGGTTTCTAAAATGAATTTATTGGAAGTTAAATATTGCCGTTACCTTTTGTGGGTGCATGACTAAATGTAGTATGCCTAATACCATTCTTTATTTTCTTTTCCTCATTTGATGAAAGAGAAAAACAGATTTGGGGGCTGGTGCAATGGATGACAACAAATGCCAAAACATAATTTAATGTCTCCGTTTGCTTTAGTGGGGCTCTTAATCTTTGATTTGGTGGGCACCATAGGAACTAGGGCAACCCTAAAACTACCGGGTATCTAAGAAGGGTTGACTATAATTGTATGAGGCAATCTAGCAATGGCTAAGTATTCGCTTGGAAGCTTTTGATAACAACCCTATCCAACGAGGACTAAAAGTAAGTGATGGTGTCAGAGGACCTGAATAAGGAATGCTTCCTGATAGGCTTTTAAGATGGCGAAAGAGGCAAGAATAAACGGAATTGTGCACTAAATAGGAGGAGGGCACTCCTATAATATATATGTGAAATTGGAATGAACTCAGTAAAGGCACCTTTCAATGTAATGACGATGTTTAGTATTGGAATTGTAATGTTAAGTATGTTCAGGTGAGACCACCACCAAAATGGGTGGTCTTTAGGAAAGTGCCCAAATTGTACACCAAAAAACAAAATCGTGAGATTCAATATGGGACAAGTTAGAGTAGCCAATATCTCGAGTAAGTTAATTTAGAAGCGTCACACTTTCACTCCTACATGGAAACAAATATAATGTAAATACATAACAAAAATATTTCACTATTACAAACGAACGAACGAACAACAATCCACCATGAGAGCACAATGAGATTTCCAACTCGAGTTCTAGACCACAACATTGTACAGGTGAATCTTCTGTGACCCCCTCCACATATAATAACCTTGAGACAAAATGGATACGAGATGAATCATGTACACCAGAAAATTTCGGAGCCCACCTTTGTTATCTCTCTCCCTGTTGAACGTCGATATTTTTGCTCCTGTTGAGATCCATTTGTACGAGAAATCTCTCCTTCTTGACCCCATATGTGATCTTCCCATCCTTATCTTTCATTTTCCTTTCTTTTTGCTTTCTCAGTTGATCTTCTAATCTCTAGACTTGTCAATGATAAAAAGCGAATCGGAACCTTCAGGCCACAAATGCATGTAATAATTTGGCATTAGATAGGCCATCTAGAGGTTTACTCTCTTTGTTGTTTAGGTGATCAAGTTGGATCGTATTTTGTTAGGAAAGTAAGAATGTATTTTTCATGCTTTGCCCATTTTCCTTACCCCAAAAGAAGAAAAAGAAACAGAAGAAAGAAAAACAGTTTTCGATTTCGTTATCAATTATTTTTAGAGCAAACCTGATATAGGAAGATAACAATTTTATTTAAATACTACTTAGATATTGCGAAGTTGAGTGTTGAGTGTGCAGTTTTTTTATTTAAAAACTTAAGTTATTAGAAAATTAAACGGAATACATGCTTAAATCATGATAGCTTGGCTGCGATCTCTTATTTTCGAATATGTATGTCCTCAGTTGAAGTTAGTCGCCCTTCTTTTGGATTTTTTTTCTTTAATACCCAGAAAGATTAGGCCTTGATAAGAAAGCAACTATCAAGAATCCATAATTAAGTTCGATTATTTCGAGTAACCTAATTTTTATATTCCAGCAACCTATTTTCGAGTACCTTCACAATTCTGAAATGCTTTTCATATTTCCTTACCATTGTTAAGAAGGCAACTATCAAGAATCCATAATTAAGTTCGATTGTTTTTCTTAATTATGGATCATCTAATTATTACAATGAGTTAACCTGCTCACGCATGCTAGTATAGAGGGCGAGTCAACATCATGGTCTCATCATCTTGCGCGAACATGTAAGAATGTTATCTCGAATAGAAATTATATTGCCAATCTTGTCATTCTTCAAAACCCGATTGGCTTGATTTGCTTGATGAATTGACTTGACACTGTTCTGATTATACATCATATCCTAGGCATTCCACAACATTAGATTGTATCACTAGACGATAATACTATCATCAGGTTACTACGCAATCCTTAATGCAGCTAATTATTTCATAACTAAATACTATCCAAAACATAATCATTAATAGGAGGTTCATCTTTTTATGTCGACAAATGAGACACGCTGACAAGCTGCTTCTCTTTATGTAAGTTCAAATTGGCGAGTTGCCATGGAAAGATTCTTTGTGATGGCCTATTAGGGCACATGCTGGATTAATTAAGAAGAGCATATGCCTAAATTAGGATCCTTTAATCATCCCACCAAGAAGCCATAATCACTAGTTAATTAATTAAACATGTGTGGCATCACATCTCCTTTCTTCATCAATTAAACTAACCCCAATCAGTGACTAATTAGTATCATTCTGGATTAACAAATAAATTCCATTTTGACAGTTCAGTTGCCCTAAGTGGGGCGATGGATCCCACGAGATAATGCATGATTCTGGCCTCAAAAGGTACGCTCAATTGTTGGGATTTCGAATGATTAGTCCCGTTGCTTTAACTCCTAATTAAGCCTCAAAATCACTTGAGGTCCGGCACCTCGACTATTAAATCTCGAAAACTGTCAAGTCAGGGTGCCTGAGAAATCGAAATTTGACAAAGCTTCCCTAAAGAGATATGATTAAAGAAGACAACTCGTGAATAACGATGTGTTGTATGGAGACAACGGGACCGATCAATCTTGTCCTGATTAATGACCAACGTTTGTTAGTTAGCCCTAGCCAATGATTTGAATTGAACTAGTATTTTGGTTTGATTGGGAAATAATTAAAATACGAGAAGAGTGGGATTAATTATCATGCCAGTGAATAATAACATTGAAATAACATTGAAGCTTAGAAAGAATATTATCCATCACATGGCTCTAAAAGTTTTATTTTTTGTCTTGGAGAAGAGAAATGAAAACAATTATAGTGAGGTAGTGGTATTATCTATGTCGAATGTCAAATCTTGTTTTGTAAAAACTGCGGGCTAAATATACCACAGCCTCTGGGAAATCCATACCCGTCGTAATCAACTTAAAAATTTCTCCCACCACAATCCGGTCCATCCTCATCCGAATCTAATTGATCTAGGTGGACTGGACGTCGTTTTTTTTTAAACCACTAGAACTGGTGGTCTGGAAGGGAAAAGTTGACTCGATGATCAATTAGATACCTTTATTATTGTAGGTAACATTCACATACCCATAAGTAAAATTGCACATGAAATCGACCAAATTGACCGGTTCTGGAAATGCATTTTAGCATCTCGTATAAGGTTTAGGTGGTTTGACTTTGATGCCTTGGGTAGGTGCAAAAATTTAGGGTTTGAAGATAGGTAATTTTGGAAAGAATATAATTTTTCGAAAAATAAGGAAACGAGAACAATTGATGTGAAAGTGCAAATTAGTATCCAAAACTAAAACTAACCTATGTATTTGGCATTTTAAAAGTAGAAGTGCGTGAGTGGTGGATGAGATATGATATGTTTTTCTTGTACTTTTTTTTTTCTTTTTTTTTTTTTGGGTAGATGGGTATTTTCCATATATGGAATGCCCTTTGCACAATCTGGTCATTTTGAAGAAGCCGTACTCATGAATAAGAAGAGTCCAAACTGGGATTTTATCCTCCGTTTCGGCAGGAACTTAGCCAAGAAAGGTTGAAGACGAAAGACTTTTTAGCTTATCAGATCGACTTAAACAAAGAAGGAAAAAGTTGGGAAAGAGCTAGTCCAAATGAAAAAGAAAAACTATATTAACAAAAGACTGATGATTGATGAAGAGCGGAAATATATAATAAGTATATATTTAAAGCATAGAAAGGATAGGAAAAATAGTAATTTAAGTAGAGGCGAAAAAGCGATATTCTAATCCTGATAAGGATAGAGAAATGTTTAGTAGACAATATTCAATAATTAAATCATCGTCCGAGCTACCGAAATAATGGTCAAGGCCTAAAGTTGTGGCCAACTAAAATAGTGAGTTGTAATTGGAAAGTAAATCTCGATAAGAGAAATCAGTCAACATAATAAATATCCTTAAGTTCTAGATAACATCCAAGGACCATTATAATGAATTAGCAAGGTGGCCCTTTAGACAACTAGGAAAAGTGACGGTACAGACGCTCTTGAATGTGCAACCACTCCATGCATCAATTAAAGTATCAATACGAGGTTTTTAGAAATAAACTGAAAAAAAAGATAAAAGCATTTTAAGTTTTTAAAATTTACGAAATAATTATATGCAATTTTACATGTCAATGTTCTTTTAAAAAAAATGATTTGGGTATTTCCATGTTAAACAAGCATAACATTTTGAAAGTCGAAGAAAAGAAATTAAAAGTAAACAAAAGGTGAAAGTTTATAAAACAAACTATTGGCACATTGAGAACGTGCTCTTTCTAGAAACAATTTCTAATTAGAAATAGATTTTCTATTTTATTCATTGAACAAGTTTCTGAGCAAAATACGCATTTGATAATAATATTAAATTTCTTACTCTCGAGCAGCGGTCGGCGAGTAGCGGCGGAGGGCAATGGATGGTGAAGGATAGCAGCTGGCAAGGGGAGGCGACCGCTAGTGGATGGGTAGTTGGCTCGTAGCGAGGGCAAGCAGAGGACTGCAGCCTGTGGGGAATGATAGAAGATAGCGGATGGCTGTAGGCAGCAGTGGACGGCAAGCTATGATGGGTGGCGCCCTACTAGTACCAATGGCAAATAATAATAAGAGTTTTTATTTCTCATTTCTATTACAAACTTATTTCTAAACTAAAAATTTGTTTCAAATATAGAAAAATGAGATTGAATTACCAAATGGATTTTTATTCCAACCCTATTCCTAGGAACATAAAAATAAATATGATAAGATCTAGAATGGTTATTATGCGCATCATGAAATGTCAAAATAAATAAATAAATTGAACCAAAGATAATTAGTATCTTTATATTTTTATATTTATTCTATTGTGACATCATGTGTCATTGATACATCGAAAAACAAGTGGATGATATATAGATCTATGTTGCAATTTATAATTAAATCTAAGCTTCTCTCGTCACATGCGATAACTTCATGAATTATGAGTGGCTAATGTATGCTTACTGTTGAAGAAGATTTTTTCGCTCTTTATCAATGACATATCTAGGATATACCATCACGATTTAAGCATGTATTATGTTTTATTTTCTAATAACTTAAGTTTTTAGATGAAAAACTGCACACTCAAGACTCAACTTCGTAGCATCTAAGTAACTATCAAATAAGTTTATCATCTTCATATATTGGGTTTCTTCCGAAAAAAAATTGATAACGAAACCGAAAACTGTTTTTATTTCCTTTGAGTAAGAAAAAAGGGACAAAATCCGAAAATTACGTCCTTACCCTTTTAAGAAAGCATGATCTAACCTGATCCCCCAACACTAAAGAGAGTAAATCTCTAGGTGGCCTATCTAATGCAAGATTATTACATGCATTAGTGACATGAAGGGTCCAATTAGCTAGCCAATTTGCACATACATTTTTCTCCTTGAATTTTTGGAGAATCTCGACCCGTTGAAGATATTTAAGCATTTTTATAATTTGGGAAATAAGCGTGTCACCAAAGTAAAGAGACTGAAGTTGATTTCCAAATCAAAGAAAGCTGAGAAAGATCAATCTGAATAGAAGGCTTGAGAATCCCCATTATTGTAACCCCTCCCTTCTCTCTTCTCAACGGTTTTAATGCATTCAAGCCTTGGTAATGTACACGCAAGTTTCTTCCACATTTATTGATGTGCAAACGTACGTTGGCCAGTATCAACACACAGCTGTGTTCATTTTTTGCCCCTAGCTGTTCGCACGTCGCTCGATCGGTCCTCATGACAAGAAGTTAAAGCCATTGAAAGATAGATTGATCTATCGACTCTGACTAGGGTGGTCCCTATTCACATTCAATCAAAAGTATATTTATAGTCTGTCTCCGGCGTGCAAACTAGACGGAGAACGACGGTTTGTACGGTCGGAAAAATGAAAAATAGGACGAACATGAATTGATCTAAATAGAAAACAAATATCAAAAGAGCGATGAATTATTTGACGAAAGCGACGCATGTACTTCTTTCACCCTTTTTCAACCTTATAAATAGATAGGGTCGAGGAAAATATGACCTTTTCGTCCCTTCTGCACGAAACGGAGCCGGGGGGGAATTAGCATGCCTCGCTCCTTTGTACATTAGACAACCCCAAATCACCTAAACCCTAGCGAACCTCCCTCTAGGGCTCTACACATGCCAGAAAAGCTTATTCATTTAACTACGCAACTAATTATGGGTGTTATTAATTTGCCCCTTAATTGGTTATATGTCCCAACCATGTGGAATTCATCGTGGAAAAAGTATAATTCAAGTACAAATTTCCATTTTCTTTTCCTCCCAAAAAAGGGAGAATCTGGCAAAGTCATCGTGTCCTTAGGTACCTCGTCTTTTTGTCACAGTGATAAAGATTCTCATTTGACAATTTTGATGTGAATATTGCTTTTTCGAGTGGCATGGAAAGTTGAGTTGTGGGGCTTTGATTAGATGCCATCAAAGCATGTAATTAAAGTGTAATTATTGCGCAATTATTGCTTCTTCTTCTTTTTTTCCCTTTCATGATATCGTTGTTTGAGGGACGAAATATTTGAAGGAAGAGAAAATTTCTAATTATTCTCGTTTATATCTATGTATTTCATTTTCGGAGCAAGATTTTGTTTCAATATTATCTCATGAAAATTGAAAAGGATTTTGAAATTAAAACCCAATGAATAATAAAGTTTAGTGTTCCCATATCATGATAAAATCGAGTGTGCAGCTGAATTCTCTTAAAGTTGGAGTTATTAAAAGATACGATTAATTTGTTTGAAGTTTCTTAAACACAAGTCACACGTGTGACATTGTAAGTTCACATTTTGAAAGAATAAATTTAATATTGAACTAAATTAAATTAGGTGCCATTACTACTGCGACAATAAATAATTGCTAACCATTTCTTCAACGCTATAGTATATTTAGTCCTCAATGAATGTATATGTACTTATGTTCATGACGATTAGTATGACTCAAAATCTTAAAGTTGAGAGGTCAGCTGATTTCTCTAAAAAGTTCAAGAAGAATATGAAGAAAAATCAGTGCACAAGCCAACCGATGTGATTAATCCTGACTTCGGTATCATCGCGAAATCGAGCATGTAGGTTCTTCATAATTCTATCTATCACACATTTCATAAAAACTTAAATCGGTGTGAATGGTCTTAACACGGCAGGCACATGTACCGTTAGAGAATTGCGTGCAATATGCATTGGTCTTGACAATATTTCATGTATACATTTTATGGAGGAGAAGATCCAGCTATCTTTGCATGCCCATTGAATTATCTAATTGACATGGTTGGATGGGTCGGACAAACGGATCGGGCGAACATGGAAGCAGGTCGGGTCGACGATAGTACAATCTTCTTCTCGTCTTATCTTTTTTTTTTTCGTTTTTGTTTTGGTCGGTGTCTTGTCTTATCTTGGGAGGTAATAAAATGAAAGAAAACCGATGGTGAGGGCTGATAACGATTGTCGGCATCCGCACTTAATGCCACGTATATTCCAGCTATAACCCCACTTGACGCCTTTAGTCGATTAATTTATATCATTATCGAATTAATTTCTTCAATTTCCGTACAATCGGTTGTATTATATTAGGCACCAGATATCTAATACTAATAGTCATATTTTATTATTTTCCCTTTTCTTTTGTGACCGTAGATTAGAATGGTGGTGTATTTATTTTTAAGCACCTTTTTTTTTTTTTTTAATTTAGTGGTTTAGTTAATCTGACGTTTATTTAACCATGCAAAATAATACGAATATTGATTTGTGGATTCGCATAAGTTTTTCAAAATTCAATTATTGTTTCGTTTTTGATTTTTTTTTAGGAGGGCGAATCCAAACAATTTCTGTTGTTATTCTATTTATTCGACAGCTCCAATTGTTTGATTTTTATTTTACTACATCAGAAATCTTTCAAAAGAGATAAATATATCAAATATAAATTTGCATAAAGTTTTTTGTAACTCTTCTTCAAGTACCTTATCGTTTTCAAATTTTAAGGATAGAAAAACAAATCCAAACAATTTCTAATGCTCATTTCTGCTCTTAATATCCATGATAATGAACTATCATGAACCTATTTCATTTAAGTTAGATATCTGCGGCTGTCAGTAATTTCACTCTTATAGGATGAACTTTCTTCTCTATATTAAACTTAGTTAATAATCGTGTGATGTTGCAAAGTCTCATCCTCTATAAATAGCCTTTGTACTAGTTTCTATCAATAACATTCTGTAGAGCTTTCATTCAATACGGAGTGTGGCAACATTAATCAGTTATCAACAAGAGGTTATAGAATCTAAAGCTATGTGCTTTTATCTATTTCATTTCTAAGGGTTTGTTAGGCACGACCTTGAATATTTTCTTTTTTAAATCTTGTGACTCGTGCATTTTTTTATATTTATTTTACAAGCAGCACCTGAATCATTCAAAACTCATGAGTATCGGTCTGTAGGATAGGATTTTATATAATTATTTCTCGTACTCTTTTCAAACCTGAAATGATTTAGATAGAATTCATAATTTATGAAGGTAAAAAGTTGCTTAGAAAAAGAGCTACTCGACGAATACTTGATGTGCATTCTGTTGACAGTGTGAAAACCGAATCTTTCAAAAACTACAGCTCTTTTCCAAGGCACAATCATGAGCATGGCCTCAACTAGTAAGAATCTCAAGTCTCCAACTCTTTCTTTATTATACAAGGAAGCACAGGCGTTGTGAATTGACCTCATTTGATGGGTTGTTTGATGTAATTATCATCCCGATTCTGGTTAATGTCCTCCAGAAAATGTTAGGGTCCCCCATTAGACATGCCCGCAAAAGTACATTCTTTCACAAACACGTGAGAGATGAAGAACACCATGAAGGGAAGCAGTTTCTCTCATGTCCAAAACACGAAAATAAGGGAAAATTAATGAAACACAACCTACGCATTAAATTCATTGCAGAGGACTGTTAAACTCTGAATAGCGTAAACGAAAGGACATGTTCCTGGCGGATCCTTGATTACCAAAAAAAAAAAAAGCTACTCATTAAATTAACTGCAAGATGCCAATGTAGACCTGTTCTTGCGCGCGTGCGGAGAGAGAGAGAGAGAGAGATTATCATTAGAAAACTGAGTGTACGAAAGGACTAAGTTTCGACACGTCGCAGGAACGCTTTATTGATTTTAAAAGCTTTGTAAGTCCTATTATTGAATGGACTCACTCGCATTTTGTCAGCAGGAATGTTCTACATCGAGGAGAATTCAAAAACAGATTACGACCCAGCTTAGGGCAAGTAATCATTATGAGAACTCCACGTCAAAAATGAATATCATTAGGAAAACCCACCACCACATTAAATATACAGTTCGAAAACATGCTTATTATGTAATAAATAATATAAAACCACATATCTTCATTTATATTCGATCTAAGAAATGCATAGATTTATCATTTGTATTGAGACTTTATAGTGATTTTACTCTGGGAAGGTCTGGTGCAAATTGTGATTTCGTTAGATGTTGCGAGAATCAAAGTGAGAGTGCACCAAAATATATGCATTTTGAATTGTAATTTTGACAAATATAACTTAGAAAAGAAAGGATATGTAGTTGGATGAAATGAATGTCCCTGCGATCATCATAAGGTAATTGCTGCCAAAAAAAAAAATCAACATTAATTATGAATTAGGACGAAATTTGACAATTGATAGGATGACCAAGTCGATTCTATTCTAAATACACATATTTCCACAACAAATGATAACTATAGTTGTGGATTTTTTTTAAAACTGTATTATTGTAAAGAGGAAATGAAAAAGTCATAATAAGAGGAATCTTTATTTTGAATAAAGAAACATTATTGCATCCATCGATTTTCATTTTGTATATCCCCTTAGTGGAAAAAAGAAATCAACACCCACTATTGGTATAAGGATATTGACTTAACGTGTCGTGAAAATTGTTTAGAGAATGATTGTACATTTTGTAGATCTAAATCGCACGTAAAGTCAATGTCTTGATTGATAGGCGTCTGGTGAGTACAAAGTCAATAACTTTATGCCATGTGCGAACATTTTTACGCTTTCATTGATAATGAACAAAATAAAAAATTACGATTAATTCGTGAAAGACAAGGACGTGGTAGTGACGATTCCCCTCTCTCATGATAGTTGTAATTGACTAGGGGAATCGAATATATGAAACATTATCTTTCCTCCTTGTATATATCTAAGTGGTTTATAGGGAAGCCTCCTTAGGGCTTAGGGAGAGAGTTGGTTTTTCCCTCTATGAATGAAGGATCATGCTATAAAGCTGGCTAAGTTATATGCACTCACCAAATGATTTTTAGTGATGGATCACCGAATCCATGAAAGGTGTTACTCAAGAAAGGTATTAGTGCACTTATCGTGAGTGGAAAAGTGAGGAGCTAATGAGCTAGACCCCGACGTTAATAGCTAGGGAGCCAAAACGAGCTCTTTAGTGCAAGTTGGAACTTAGAGGTCTATAGGTGAGCAATCTAGAATTCAAAGGTTTTAGAGTAGAAACTAGACATGGTTAGGACTAATGGGGTAGAGGAATCAGTAACCCCTAAATGTCCAAGTTTGGTAAATAGAAGAGCATGAATATTTTTCAATGTTTATAGTTCATATTTTTTATAATCTATGTTTTATCGGTTTAGGCCATGAGGTTTTCTTCTTTTCCTTTTCCTCTTTTTGGCGATGATCTCTGTGTGAGGGACGATTCTAGTATTTTTTTTGTTTGTAAAAATCTGAGTTTTTTCTTTGTTGATAAATTTTTTAAAGAGTTGATAAGTGTTGAGAAAGTGTTTTTTTTTTTGGTAAAAGGTAATAGGTATATAGACTTTTGCACAAAAAGCTATACAGATGTACAGCAAAGGGAGGGGACCCGGCACCAGCTCACACTTAGAAGGACAACAAATCCAAACGAGTGGAAGGGGGCCGAGGCCAAGGGAAAAGAAAGGCCAGGACCCGGCACTAGCGTTGAGAAAGTGTTAGTAAAAGAAAAGTCACCAATTACCTGATTTCCAATTAAATTTGGGTAACTAACTCTCATTTGAGTTGTTTACTAACAACTATATGACTTATCTCTTCACACTCTCTAAAAAATGCGATTTGATCAACATTGATTCATTTAAATCGTTTTGACTCATTTATATGTAATATAAATATAGTGACCTAACTCATATTACTGAAACACCTCCATATTTAACTAAAATTTAAAAAAATTATACCCAAACTGAGATAAGAGGCTTGAGTGAGTGAGTGCAAGATCGAGTGAGGTTGAGAGAGTGTAAAGAGTTAAATCATAAATGTTTATTGAGTTTAAATAAGTTGTGGATCTATTTACCATCCTTATTAATTTAAGTTTTACAATTCTTAACCCATGATTCACTTGCTGAATACTACTAATTCATACAACAATCTAACACATCAAATATGAGTTGATAGGTCTACTTATGAGGGTCGAGTTCACATCCATCCTTTTGTTTTCGCTTCAGATTTATCATGACACAGTGGCGGGGGCCCTGCTCCATGTCCGTGGGGGGCTCATCGACTGTAATGGGCCCCATCAAGGACGGTATGAGTTGTCCCGTAGTTATATTTGAAAAAAGAGCAAGTTGCCCTAGATGGAAACTTCTCAATTTTAGGCATCCAAAGGAAGGAAGCCAAAATATCTCAATGAAATAACAGGAAGTTCACGCGAGTGGCCCACTTGAAGCACTCCTCCTTCGGATACCCTTTCTTATGTGGTCACTTTCCTAGCTACTAGCTAGCAGCTAGAGAGCTAAGCAGCATTTGGGTTGGACAAACGCATCAAATTGCACATCAAATGACCTCAGGCTGCTTTCTTTTAAGGAATAATTGATGAAGAAATTTGGTGGGTTAGCAGTGACGAAGCCTGCTGTCTCCTTATGTTTATCCAACACGATTTGTGAAAGCATACGTGTTATGTTTCTTGGTCTCTTTAATCCCTGCCATTTTCCTTGCTGCTCACCCCCTAACGTTGCTTCCAGTAGCAATGAATGACAAACAGAAGGAAGACGACATTTTATTATAAAGAATACCCAAGCATGCCGAAAGAAAATTATGATAATATCTTTTAATTGTTTAAAATTACAGAAAGACAGTTTGTAATTTCCTATATTTTAAAATCGAACAGCTTTAATCCACGAGTTGCGTTATTCATATGGAGAGGAAAAGGAATCGCTGTCTGATGAAGTGGTTGTGTTATGACACATATGAAAATCTATTTTTGATAATGAATTTGCTAAACTGTTACCTTAGATAATTGTTTCAGTGTCACTAAACCTTATATAGAGAAAAAATTGGAATTACTCAAATCAGCAAACAGAATAGGCTTCTTGTAAGTCAAACTTTCTAGATAAGAAAACGAAAGAACTACACTTTGCTTTGGATTGATATAATCATATTGATTTTACAGCCAAACCTAAACCGGCTAAATTCAATATTTTCATGTAGATATAATATCTTTTATAGATCATCCGCTCTTTCCCCTGTTTGGCACGCCAATAATTAGCTTCTTTGAAATACTTAGGGAAAATGAACTAGAATGTCATAATTTTTTATGGCATGTAATCCCGCGAATTTTTTAATATTAAAGTAAGTATCGTACAAAGATTATGATATTTCTAATATATATATTAAAAAAATAGAATTAGGTTTATTTAAAGAAGAAGAGGTCATCTATATTTTCCAAGCAAAACCTAAATGAATCGCTGGACAGGAAATGACGCAAAGGTAGAAGGAAACGATGAAAGGGTATCATGTGCGTACTCAAATGGCAGGAAAGTTTATCTGAGGAGAGAGCTCTCGAATTAGCCACAGCGCGGTGTGGGTCCAACGCAAAAACCAGGCCGTGAAGACACGTGGCTCGTGAGGCATTATTAGCCGTCAGATCTTGAATTGGCTTGGCCTGTAACTCTTTTCTGATGGTGATGTATCCTGCCTCCTCGAGATGCCGTACGCACATCATCATCGATTCATCATCAATCATCCATCACCCCCGT
The DNA here is from genome assembly GCF_016545825.1 of Eucalyptus grandis. Classification (NCBI taxonomy): domain Eukaryota; kingdom Viridiplantae; phylum Streptophyta; class Magnoliopsida; order Myrtales; family Myrtaceae; genus Eucalyptus; species Eucalyptus grandis. The sequence goes on from NC_052614.1 coordinate 54,116,158, forward strand.
GCAGAATTTTTGGAAGGGAATGCATTAGCTGTTTATCATGTCGTACTGTGAAGGTGATTATCAATTGAGAAGAATGAATGCCATCCACAATTTTCCTTCTCGGGTCACATATCCTTTTATCACAATTCAAAATTCATAGTTATCATGACTGTATTTCACTATAGATTTCAAGTTATATTTTTCACCTGTACATGATTTATTCAAATTATCATTTTATTTTTCGATACCCCAACCAAGTATTTCAAAACCCAACCATCCATGCGCTTTTCTCTCCCCTATGATGTGAGACTTGCTTAGTCTGTCACACCAACAAACACATCTCCCCCTCTCGACTACACGCACTGCCATTGCTTCTCCAAAGGCCAACGACATTTGTTGTGTCTGGCTTAAGGCCAAATTGAGGTCGATCGACATGTAGGCCATGGCTGAGCTCTGCTACAGAGCTAGTGTGGCTCGAGAGCCTATCGTCGAGGCTCAAGGCCGACCTGACATGCCTCGGCGACTGTGAACCGTGTTCTCAAGCCAAGGTCGCATGTTCTCATTGTCGCGAACGATCTTGCCACAGTAGGGATGTAGGGACAGTGGCACGGGCGAGGGCGAGGCGCGGAAGTCACCGTCGATGCTGGTGATGAGCTGTCGATCGTTGCTCTGCTATGCTGCTGCATGCAAGGAGAGGAGAGTAGCATATAGGGGCGGGGCCTAATCATTAGGTGTGCTTGAGGGCAGATGAATCTTTTTAAAATTGCGAAGATGCAAAACATAGGTTTTTTTTTGCGAGGAAGGTAATCGATATGTAAAGTAGAATCGCAGCTGATGTTTGTAATTATCCCTGTAAAATTAGAATAACGATAAACGAAAATAGAAGAGGTAAACTTTGCGGGCTGGAAATTGATCTTATATTTCCCATCTTTCTCATGACTGTTTAGTGGAAGAACTTGTATCTAATTACGTTCGTTGTCATGCTAGCTCCAATCACACTCACAATCACTGTCCCTCTGTTCGGTGCTGGCGATGGAGCTGCACTTTCATAAGTTGCTAGAAATTATTATTGTCATTAGACCCGTTAGAGATAATTACAATATTATCTTATATTAAAATAATTAGAATATTTCTATTAATTTTTCATGTCTCTTAAGAATGCACAAATATTTCATTTGATTGTGTATATCTTAATTGATATATATTACCTTTGATAATTTTTTATAGTCTATAAATAGACTGATGTACCTTATTAGATATATCAAATTATATGGAAAATTTCTTAATTCCCTTTTCTACTTTATATTTAACTAGAACAAAGATTTTCATAGCAGCAACGACATTGAATGATCACCACGACGCCAAATCTCTCTCCCACCTGCTCTACATGGTACATCCAATAATTTCGCTTCTGCCAGAGATTGGATGATCTCCCTGTCCATATGGACGAGACATAAATTCCTCAACGCCCTCGTGATCTACGGAGGAATTGAATAAATCCCACCACAACCGGAAATCGAGACCACCTATGGATTGTCCAGTTTGCAGCAGAGCTAGGGTTTCTTCGCGGGACTCCACAGATGGGTCTTGAACCTACGAAGCTAAGGGCTAGTGTAGGGAGAGAAGGTCCAGCTATTACCACTGGTCCGCCACCCATAAATCGAGACCACGCATGAGTTGTCGAATTCATATCACTAAGGGGATTAGGTTTCGGCCATATGGGGGTGAAAATGAGTCAATGACATGCATGGGCGATCGTTGCTCCTGGGGGTATTGCCGTTGATATCGGCTATCTATTCAATAATTCATGGGTAGGGCTCAGACCTACACGTGAGGACGAAGCGTTAAGAGTTATTTCCGAGGTACGTGGCTTGGACCGCTATATTTATTTTGAGAAAATACGAGATAAGCCCGTCTTATCACGTTAAAAGATACTGCTCACTGATCGCCACGTGTCCAGATGGAGGCTCACATTTCAGACTTTGTCTCTTGATCTCTTTCCTCCTTTTTTCTCTCTCTTTAGTGTGTGAATGGTAATCATTGGTCAGAAATTGATTTCTGAAACATAAATAAATTTTTTTTTTTATTTCTATTTCTAGATAATTTTCTGAGCAAAAAAAGAAGTTTAATAACGATACAAAATTTCTGTTTTAGAAATAGAAATTCGTTTAATAACGATACAAAATATCAATTTCTTAAAACAAAATTTTCCTTTTGGAGCAAGTGAAATGTCCAATCTTACAAATTTCATATGCTTATGAACTCAAATACAAAGTAAGAGTTGTTATATCAAATTTTCTAAATTTTCATATAAATTTTTTTAGCATCCACCTAGATAGGCAATTACGGTCAAACAATATACTTATCAATAGTCTCTATACAATAGAAAAAAGAAATCCAAATGCATTATTCTTGAGCATGATAGCCGAAGGTTCCCAAAACTCTAGTAAAATGAAGGCGGGCAACTATGTCAACTGCTTGAATTTTGGCTTTGAATTTTTAAAAAAATAAACACTTTGATAGACCTAAAATCCCTATGGATTATAGAAGGTTGAACATTCTCATACAATATGTGCTTGCTTTCGAATTGCAAATGCAAGCATGTGTCTCACATTAAATAATCGATTCTTTAATGCCGCAAATGATCTCTCAATGACATTCCTTAGTGAAGAATGCCTATAGTTGAACAACTTTCTTGTCGTTCTTTGTCATCTTGCTTTATTCCTATAATCATTTAGATGATACTGTTTAGTTAAAAATCTCGGATTGATGCATAACCAAAATCTACAACATAGTATTTGCTTATAACAAGGTATTCATATTTTATTTGTGATTTGTAAATGCAATACAATCTTAAAGAAAATTAATACTTCAAGAACAAGTAAATACCTAGTGGTGGTCGAGGGGAAATTCCAAGCAAGGAGTCTCGATTGCTGCCAATAGCACTCGGTAATCGTTGGCAGATCCTTTCCAACCAGCATACATAAAAGTAAATTTTATATCAAACGAACATATACACATTACATTTTGAGTGGTAATTCATTTTCTGCCTCTAGATGAGATTTGCTTTGACATATGTATAGAAGCATGAACATGAGTATCATTAATAACGCCCACACAACCCTATCGTTTTATCAAAGACTAGTGTTATATAAGATTAGCAATAAAATGAAATTGATGTTGTAAATGAATGTATGAAAATCCTACCTTGAAATAAAGTTTATAGTTGGGATTTATAAGAATCTCATTTAGGACAACATCAAAGGAATGTGATACGATAATCTCTTTTGCAAGTTTGAGAATTGCTTTCAACACTATAGTGAAATATTTGCTAATAGTTTGTCCCGAACATTAGAATATCTTGCATAAATTTCTATTCGAGTTCTTCTGACAAATCATAAATAAGAATATCTCACTTTGTTTATTTACCTTTATATATTGATTATCTTCTAGCCAGCTTCTTGCCTTCATCAAATCACAAAGACGTGTCTCTCAATTTTAAAAGTTTAATATATTCTATTTGAATGTCTTTGAAGAACCTCCCTCATCCATTCAGGTCTTGACGATATGCTATTCTTAATAGGTTCTCTTGTGTGCATAGACATATCCACCACAACAATACGCAACCATGCTATCAGTATATCAATATCAAAATCATTAAAGTCTAGTTCAACTGATTCACCTGTTGCTATTTGATCACTATACATGCTACTTTCATTTCCCTCCATATTACCTATGCCATCACATGAAAAAAGAAGATAAACACAATATATAAGTAATGAATCTAATAATAATCAACAATAGCCACAAAATTTTCATAATTGCATCATAAAAAAGACCAAAGTATCTCAAATACATAAGTCATAAGGTGAAATTAAATCAAATATATAAATCCACTGCATATTGCTCAATATCTGCTTAAAGAGATTCAAGAAGTCTACGTCTCCTTTCAAGTAGCAATATGATGAAAGCCTTTTTCCAAGTGACATTAAGGCATGCTTGGTTCACAACTTTGTTGTAAAGATTTTGCTCTAAATCAGGCATGCCGTTTAGGATGACAACCATGGCTCCTATGGAGTAGGGGTCTACAAGTGATGGGGCATCTGAGGTCCACTTGTTGATTGGCCAATCCTGAATTTAATCATTTCTTAAATGGCTTTGCGGGTGTCACTAACATCATATGTATTACTCTTCATCCTCCTCTTAAAATTTGGAGTCCTATCCTGCTTATATTTTTTTACGATTTGAGGTAGTAGTCGTATTAGGTGTGGAGACTTCCTCATCAGTATGGTGTTCATCAAATTCCTCTGGATCACCTATTGCATGACCACTACTGCCATCACCACCATCACCACCGTCACCACCATTGTCATCTCTCTCTGAGGACACTACCACTTCTTCTGCATCTCCTACTGCATACTCCCTAGTAGCATATGTATCACCAAACACGATACACAAATGAGGATACTGAGGAAACCCATCCTTTTTGAATTTAGCCCATTCGCTATTATCCTGGAATTTATACAATACTGACTGATGTCAGCAACATAATCAAAGCTTGTAATACAATATAAACAAAATGACCTAGGTAAATTGATACCTTGATGTGAGACCCCACACATTTTAATCCTCCACAACAACCGTATTATTTATATTATCCCATTCAAATCTAGATTGTGATAAAAGTTTCTTGAAACTACTATACTGTCTCTTTAGTTTGTTGACCCTATTCTTCAACTGAACTATACTAAAGTGAAGTCCCGTCTGTTTATTGAATTCGACATGTATGTTATTCCATCCTGCTTTGTTGTAGGTAGAGGTGGTGTGATTTCCCTTTTTTACCTCTGTTACCAATAAACTTACAAGCTCATTGGTCAAAGGCTCAGTCCACTTTGCTATACAAACCTCTTTTTGGGAAGCCATTTAACTCTAATTAGTTGAGCAACAAATAACCCATATCAATTGGTGTACCAGTTCAAGCGCATAGACTTTAATATCAATATCACATCAATATAATGTTTTATGACTATTAATAAAACAAAATACACAAAGAAAATTAGAAGAGAATCATTCTCATATAAGATTGTACAAGCAACCATATATTGCAAGCAAAAAGAATATTTCCACCAACTAATGCCCCAGCTATTTGCTTATAATAACCAGCAGTGAACATTCCCACTAAAAATTAATTCCTTCACCTATATCATCGGTATTCTAAAGGCTACTTCTTTTGCTATACGAGTGAACAATATTATACATTTTGGTTTGGATCATTGTTAGGTCTCCATGCTAACATATCCTTTTATACTTTGACATGTGACTAACCTACTATTTGTATTGCCATGCCACTACTATTCCTGAAGAGATTCTCCTACTTTTATCCGGCCTCACCTCTATCCATCTTGCATAAATGCATTGTAGTTTTCTATTTAAATTTAGCTGAAAATCTTTGTCATAACTTAAATGGGTTGGACAATAGTTTTATGCTAATGTCTGGGTCTTTAGTGTTAAATCTATTTACCAGTTTGCTGCATAAATTTTTTTTCCAGGAAATGGAGTTCCAATTGCCACAGATGAAAGATAAACCCCACTGATCTACAAATTAAATATGAATTGGTGATACATATGAAAATGTGAATGGATAATAGAACTCAAAAATGAGTGCATGATGCAGTTGAAAATTAAATGGCCTGGTATTGTTGTGGTTTAAGGTGATCAAATGTCAGTTGCCAAAAAAAATAATAATTAAGAACATGGAATTCCACTGCTCATATGCGTCATACTGGTTTTGCTTCCTTTTAAGATATTAAGAACATGGAAGCAGAGGTACAAACTTTGGAAGAGCTCTCGAAGCAATTATTTTTGGAAATTTATGAGCTTCGCCAAGCCAAGGTTTTTTAAATTGCATTTTTTGCTATATCTTTACAATAGGTTTTCTTTTGTTGTGAATCTCTTTATGATGCAGTCAGTGTTCTTCAAGCTGTTTTCTACAAACATGTGGTATAGCTATACGTAAGGCTACTACCTGGGCTGTTATCTAATTGGAATTAGCCTAGGAATGGTGGTAGCTCTGTACAACCAAATCTTTGGGTTTTTGGGAGCAACACTGTATAGGAAGATATTAAACCCACTTCTCTCTTTTTAGGTCAATATTAGATGTACATTGAGAGAATCTTTCAGTTTAGGCAGCTCCTACTTAAATCAAATTTTTGGTTTCTAGACTACTTTGATGGCATTATGACTGTTATAATACTAAAATGGCTGCATAAAAACATATCTGAGATAGCTAGTATAAGCACCTAGAGGGGGGTGAATAGGTATAAAAATATTTTCTCGAGATAAGAGAGCAATACTTAAGCAGACAATAGAAATGAAGTTCTCCTTCCGTTAACACAATGAATTATGATCAAAATAAAGCAGGGAGTAGGGAACAGAAAATGAACACATAAATTATAGTGGTTCGGCTTATTCCAAGCCTACGTCCACTCTTCCGCACTGACAGCCCACCGGCTGAATTTCACTATGAACAAAAAAGTTTTTACAACAAGGCTCTCCCTTGATTCCACAGTGTAGATACTCTACCACACTTCCTCAAGGTTTCTCAAGAATGTGAACTCTCTTTTGCGTACAAGATTTCGCTCAGAAAATGAATTGACTAAGAATAAGGAGCTTCAGACTTTGGAATTCTTCTATCACGCACACACTCGAACAACTGGAACGTCTTCCTTATATACTCCTTTATGCCATCATACCCGTTGGCACTTACCAAAGGAATTCTTCCAATCTTCCCGTCGGACAGAATCAATTATGAAGATCATTCGAGCTATTTAAGGAACATGTTGATAGCCCATCAATCCCGCTCGCCCATACAATCAGGATCTCGGTTTCCATAAGTAGAACATTCCAAGTATATTTCGCCAATCATCAGATCCTCAATCTTTGAATCAATAAAGGATTCCGTTATGTCATATCTAGCCAAGAGATCTTCTCCAGTCGATAAGGTCAAATCCTTAACGAAACATCCAGTCTTGGATAGCCCTTCTTCGACGGATTAGAAACTGTTAATGAGAATAGACTTTGAGTCTTGAATCTGGCAGTCCGGAGGTCTTCAGACTTTAAATAGTAGAGTCTGCAAATCTTCAAACTAGACTGATGGAAACGTTTTGTCAACTTCAAAATACTCCAGGAAGATTTCTCCAACACCATGTACTGCCATTAAAAACCTAATAGAGCCAAGTTCAATAGGGATGGTAATTCATTAGAGAACAATTGAAATATGTGTTTGGTAAAGGAACCTTTTTATGGGTTGTCTACATTCATAAATTTCTCTATGTTTAGATATAGAGAGTCTAGGTCTGTCACAAATTCAAAGGTGTTGATTATGCATCTGCTCTGTGTGAGGCCTGACATGCATTTTGTTCTGCAAGACATACTAGAAAAAATGCAAGCTCTTTTGCCTCGAGCTTTGATTGCCGATTCAATTCAGATAGTTTATCTAAAAGGAGTGGCTGGAAGTGCTGGAGGTGTCTCACTGGTAAGTGATCTCGTGTTGCCAAAAGTTCATTTGCCTAAAAAATTTTCACTTCTAAGTAGCACAAATCCCCTAAAAGTGCCAATTTCGTGGCGCCGCAGACCGATTCACAAGCTCAACAACAATTTAACAAGCAAAGAATACATTTCAATCATCCACATGTAGAGCAGCCAACATTTCCACAGAACATCTATGATCCCAAAACACCAAGGAGCTAGAAATGAATCGAGCCGCGACGAAAAGAGGGAAAGAGAGGGAGAACGAGAGACCTGTAATTGGAGGCAGCGGCGCAAAAGTTGCTGGAGGTGAGGAGGGCCTTGGCAGTGTCAATGTGGCGCTGGTCATCATCGAGGGTGCTGCCGTACTCACTCTTGAGGGGGACGTCGTCGGTAGATTTGAGGGAGGCGTCCAATGTAGATTCGAGGGAGGTGTATGGCATAGATCTGAGGGAGGCATTGAGGGGGACGTCGTCCAAGTTGACGACGGCGTTGAGTTGAGTGAGGAATAGATCCGAGGAGAAGAGGCAGAGGTGTCGGAGGAGGAGAAGAGGCAGAGGTGTTGGAGGAGGAGAAGAGGTAGAGACGTCGGTGGAGGAGAAGAGGGAGAGGGAGACGTCCAATAGAGGAGATGAGGGAGAGTCGACGCGTCGGTGGATGAAACAAGGGAGAGGTAGAGCGTCCAGTAGAGGAGATGAGGAGAGGTAGAGGAGGAGAGGGAGATGTCATAGAGGAGATGAGGGAGAGTCACGGATATTAGGGTTGGAGAGTTTTGTGTGAGAAATTATTTATGATTTTTGTTCCAGAAATTGAAAAGTAAAAATTTTTTACTTCTGATTTCTGTTTCAAACCTATTTCTAGAACGAAATAGAAAAATGAAATAAGTTTTTCAAATAGATTTCTATTCCAGAAATAAATCTGAAATAGAAAAATTGTTTTATGGAACATAAATTTTGGTTTGTCATGCACCCCCTTAGCCTCCTCCTCCTCCTCCTCCTCCTCATACTATTCACTTCTTCTTCTTCTCCACGCAGGCAACAACTACTTTCACATTGGCTGTGGCTCTACCATCAACTCCATCGGCACCTTCAACACCACCTGACTATTCGATCACTTCTTCATTGGCGGCTCTTCCTCCACTCATTGATTTTTCATCCTTGCACTTGCAAAATCTCGACCCTCACCAGTTTAGCAAAAGTGACCCTTGCTTGTGGTTGGCAAGGGCCATCCCACCCTTGCTGGCCCATGCCTATAGTCGGCGATCGGCCATAGGTCAAAGGGAAAGAAATGAAAAAGAGGAAAAGTAAAGGTAAGAAACGAAGAAGAAGACAAAGCATGACTAGTGAGGCCCACTTGGACACGGGACAAGTGTTAAATTGAATATTCTACCGTTAAGTGGTAAGATTTGCCCACCAATATTTTCTCCAACATACTAATATGGTATTTTAAGTCAGGTTCTTGCATTTAGGCCAAAATCTCATCCTTGATTGATAGGAAAACAGTAACAACCTGAACAATATCGGATTAACGTAGCGGAATAGAATAATCTCCCATTTTGTATAAACCTAATTATAATTGATATAGTATAGCAAAATAATGTGAAGTATGTGAACACAAGGTGATTTTTTACATGGAAATGAGATAAAATATTACGGGACCGGAGTCCACTAAAAAATCTTCACTATCAACAAAATCGGGTAAACAAAATTCTTTTCTAGTAAATACTAGAGGTACATAACAGCAAAGATCTCAAGAACATCATTCTTGGGGATATGCAAAAATTTCACCAGAGATGAATAATAAATTTGAAAAAAAAAAATGCAAGTTTTGATCAACCAACAAAAAACTTAGTGTAGGGAGTTTCAAACGAAAATCAAACCATTCATATTTGAGAATATTGCACCACGGACATGCTAACAAAATTTCAACTCAATTGGACCACGAATTGACCTCCGATACTAGTTTGATGTAAACCAAACGGATCCCCAAACCCCACATTTTCTGCTTTCTCTTTTTCTCCTATTACAGTGTTTCTAATAACTTCTTGGTGGTTACAACTTAAGAGATAGTGAGAAGTCATATTTCTCTATATGACTTATCATATGGGCTCAAGTCATTTTTGGTTTGCTATTCAATAGGTTTCCTCCACATGAAAGTAAATCCAGTTAACATTGACATGGTCATGGGTGAGTCATTTACGTTAAGATTACATGAATAGGTAACTTTCAGTAGAATTTGCAATCAGGATAGTGAACTTTGATTTCGACTTACAAATACACTAATATTCTTACTTTTCCAATTGATGCACTTTGATCAAAGTTCGGCCAATTTTCTGGTGAACTAGTGATGGCGCACCCGGATGGGAGGTCGTGGTGCATGGATATCGGTCACATGCACGTCAACAGTTTAACAAAATTTGGTTAGATTTCAGTCAACTTGTGTCGATCTGAAAATTCAGTGCTTTTGGCGTTTAAAATGAAAGTACAATGTTCGATTGCCAATTTTGCTAAAGTTCAATCACCGCAAATAGAATTTTCCTAAATCAAGGGATTCATAAATGGATTGCTTCCAGTTTAGCTCCATGAGGTTATGCTAAATATGTATCAATCCTATGACCTTGGTTAATAAAGTACTTGTGCTTTCACATAAAGTCCTTCTAGTCGAGGACCACTTTTAGGTTTAGCTCTATGAGATTCATAAGAAGCACCGCTTCCATTTATGTCTCCCGCAAGGTTTGCTAAATTTACGCAAAAATAGTCTTTTCTTGGGAGGGGAGACGAGTTATACATGTATAAGACGCGTGATTTGTTATGCTCAGATAAATATACTTTAGTTTTCAATTTTTTTCATGCCTTTTCATTGGTCAATTAATAAGACAATTATTTTAGTTTTGTTTGTTCAATTTAATTCCCAAACCATATGAAACCGTTCAACATAATCCTTGAATTTAAATTAATTGAATAACAACATTGAACATTTTCATATATCCAGGGACTAAATCGCATATGTATTAAAAGTTTGCAGATCACATTAAACAAAATTTAAGTTCAATGACCACATTAAATGTTGGTCTAAAATTTAGAGATCACATTGGACAAAAATTAAAATTCAAGGACCACAAGAACATTTGGCCAAAGTCAAAAAACCATTTATATCATTATCGAAAATTGAAAAGGTGCATTTATTGCACCATATCCACGCTAAAAAGTATGGATTTTTATTAGGCCCACTGCCTATGTAAGAAACTATTTACACTCACCATTGGATTTGTTGACATGTCGAAGAAATCGATCACCAAACTAACTTCAAATATGTATTTTACTAATTGAATGGGGAATTCATCGACCAAAAAAAAATTGAATGGTGAATTTGTAAGAATTTTTCACACAGGCGGTGGACCAAACTATTATCCAATAAATGAATATAGTATCCCTCCTGTTTCTAATACAAGTCAATTATTAAAACGACATACTAATAAAATTCTTGCACTTTAAGTTGTCTTGATTCATCATAAAATCTATTTTCGATTATGGTACAGTTCATGTAAACTCATAAAAACACAAAGTTTTGAACACCATCAGGTAATACTGAATTTTTCTTGTGTACTTTTTAGAAAAGGGTAAATGACACAAACGTTTTTTGAACTTTGGTCCAATGTGCAATGTAATCTCTAAATTTCAAATTTGTTCAATACAATTCTTGAGCTTTAGCATAATGTTTAATGAACCTTTAATTTGTATAACATGATCCTTGGACTTCTGGTAATGTTCAATTTAATCTTTAGGTTATATGAAAATGTTTAATGTTATCCTTGAACTTGAATTAATGGAAAGATAATATTGAACATTTTTATACAATCCAAACAACACATTTAATAAATTAAAAATTCAGAGACAACCTTACGCATGCAGTTAAAGTTTAAGGACCACATTGCACATTTAGCAAAAATTCAGGGACCATTCGTGTCATCAATCCTTCAGAAAATGCCGATATATACCCATCCATATCCCCAATTATTTATCTTCCTTCTCGTCTATTATCCATGGTGCATCGGACCTCCTAACGGCACCGGATTATCTCCGCAATTTCACATGAATCACAAGGGCCACTATCAAATCTATCACGCTATGCTGGACTGCGGAAAGCCCATACTGAAATTTCCAATTTTGGATTTTCGCCTATTTAAGTTTGGTCCGACCCACCGAAGAAGAAAATGAAATAAGCCCATAGTCATTTTCTTTTAACCTAGATTTATATTGGTGCAGCCTCAATATTTCGACCCACTTCTGAATTGCAGAACTCGCAATCGGCCCCAATGTTTATCTAGTGGTCAATCGTGTTAAAACTATTCTTGATTGGAATCTTTAATATAAAAGGTATTATTAAATTACAACAATTATGAGATGAAATTAATTAGTTGGCAGAAGTTAAAACAAATAAATTAGCAGACATAGCATCGTGACCGAGATTTTTATATAATTTACAAATACATCTACGGTAAAGATAAAATTACTTTTTAACATAAAAGAGTAACGACTAGAATAAATAAATAGTGAAGAGAAAGGGAAGAGGAAGATGAGTAATTTACAACCATCTTTTAATAAATCATTTTTGATACATTTTTTTTATTTAACATCGCTCTACAGAAAAAAAAAAAAAGATATAGTACTTTCTTACACGCACTTTAATTATTATCAACATTTTAAAAATATATATATTTATATAAATTTGTCATAATAAAGTCTCTTCTGATTGTTGCCTCTAAGTGTACCACGTAGGATCGTTGATTATTAGAATTGGACTCTCCGATTGCAAGAAAAGGTTTCGGTGATTTCTTCACTGAAGTAGGAAAGCATATACGAACTTGTTTATTGCAACTCATCCTTCTCCTCTCTCTTCTTTAGTTTAGTAGTTTTTTTTTTTTTTACATTAGTTTACTAGTTAAAATGTAACTATTTTGCATTTAGGAAATATTTTTATTTGATTATAAACCAGAAACAAAAATTAATCTTGTATTAGTTCGCAGACAAAAGGTTTTATATGTCATTTGCATGCATCACAGAGATAGTATAAAAATTAATCTTTATTTATACTGACTAATTCCTTTGTACTTTAATAATATTGTTTGTGTCTACCTTATATGAATCATGATAGGTTGAAATAATATTGTAGTTATGTCAAAAGGGTCTATGCTCCATTTTTAATTATTTTTTTGCACGATAATATTTTAACATTGTAGTTATCTCAAAAAGGCCTACGCTCCATTTTTAATTATATTTTTGCACGATAATTCGCGGGATTGCGTGAGTAAACTTCTAGTGCAGTTAGTAAAATCCAATAAAAGATTGGACACACTAGCAAGTCGGATAAAGGGACACGAATTTAATTAGAAACATCATCATCCGAGAAAATTGACCTGGAAAGGCATTGGTGAATTAAGAGCGAATGAGACATTTAAAGAAAGGTTAAAGGTGTCTTCTTGTACATGTCTGTTCTATGCGGACATTCAATAATCTTCCTCTAACAAGATACAAAAATAAATAAATAAATAAATAAATAAAGAAAATAAAGTTAATTTATCTTCACTAAACTCACAAATAAAATTAAAAAAAAAATGCTCTTATATGCGGTAAATGACAAAAGGGGCCAAGAAATATGATTCACCAGCAATTAATTATCAAGTGATGGTTATCATATCAGAGTACACAGAAATCATCTAAAACCCTTAGCTATTACTTACTGGTTCATTTGTCTCCCAGACAATGCCTAGTCTCAAATGTTTGGACCACCCCTGCTCTAAGGAGCTGAATCAAGCAAAAGTCACCAAGAAAAGAGCACTCCGAAGCCTAAACACATTTCATTTACAGAATATCGAATTTTGAAGGTAAAATGACACAAATGTTATTTAAACTTTGATCTAATATGTAATGTGATATCTAAAATTTTAATTTATTTAATGTGGTCCTGAAGTTTAGCCCACTTTATGGTCCATAAATTTTAAATTTGTTCGATATAATACATAAACTTATAGTACAGATTCAATTTAGTCTTGAGGTTATATGAAAATGTTCAATATTGTATTTCTATTAATTCAAATTCGAAAACAATATTAAAAATTTTCATATAGTTTAGAGACTAGGTTAAATATAAACAAAAAATATAGAGAACACATTGAACAAATTAAAAGTTCGAGAATGATATTGCATATTGAAATAAAGTTCAGGAACCAAATTGAACAAATTACAAGTTTAGGGATTACATTACACATTAGGCTAAAACTTAGAGACCATTTGTATTATTAGCCTAATCTAAATACAATATGATACACGTTCAATTCAACTTTGAAATGTTGTTAGGTAACAAAAATAAAAAAGGTTTCTAATGCATTATATTCATTATCAATATTTCGAAAATTGAATAATTGCTTATTAGTACTTTTTTTTTTTTTTTGTCATCCTACTCTAATTCTACTCTATACTCACTCGCAGACTTGTGTCCCGCCTCTTGCGGGGCATGGGAGTCGCAACCCACTCTCGAAACTTACGCGTCCCTACCCCCATCTCCCCCTGAGGAGGTGGGGATTTGAACCCCGCACCTCCCCCTTCCATGTTGGAAGGGTGGCCACTGGGGCGAACCCCCAGTGGTTGCTTATTAGTACTTCAAGACACTCGTTGATATGACTAATTAATTAGTGAAACTCCGTGTTAATTGATTACACTAAACACTTATGATGAATGTTTTTGCTTTCACATTGACGATACACTCGTGACTTCATTGCCCTTAATTCTCCAACTCTCCAAATTTTCAAAATCCTATCCATTGATTTTAGCATTTATATACGGAGTCATCCCAACTTCTGTTGTGGTGTCTATTTCCTTCTTGGTTGGAAAATACTCGTAACGTCGAACACTGTATTATCAAAATGTCGATCACAATCAAGAGGGAAAAAAGTGAAAAAGCTACACTTAAATCGAAAATGAAGCAGCAGAAAAGAAAAAACTAGCAGCCCCAAAAAAGGTTATAAATCATTCCATACCGATTCTATTAATGTTAGAATGCTGCTAAGGAGGTGAATATTCTGTCATTGAATAATAAATCTGCCACAGAATCTTTTGAATGCCCTTGGGACATTTTTCTAGGATGCTTTCCTACGTTCTCAATGTCTTATTATAGATTCATTTGATGCCCTCCCGTCCGGAGCCCATTCTGTTTTCTTTTGCCTTCTTGTTTGTTTTTCAGCTTTTTGGGCCAGAACCGTTTTTGTTAATAGCATATGCGTTACATTAAAAAAATGAGAAAATAATAACATAATGTTGAGACATAATAGATGCATAGTATAGCAAAGGTGACTAATCACAACAGCAACAATAATGCTGTAATATATATCTCTTTCGCATGATTGTAATTAACGAAACACGACCGAATCAATCCAATAAAACGAGTCTAGACAAGGGAAAGCAACTTCGGTTTGATTTCAATTCCATTTGCCAAGACTCCCCTTTGCCCATTGGAAATAAAAAAGCTGTGTACAAACAGCCCATTGATCATCGGGAAGGAGACAATCACCATCCCAATGTGCTTGCAGTCATGTCTCTCCTAGGATTAGCGTCTGGCTTAACGAATTAAGACAAAATGCCCTGTACAAATAAGTCCAAGGATCCCAACAGCCAAAGAGACAAATGGCTCCATGGACTATTATTACAACTCTAGCAAAAACGCTCTCGAAACTAGAGGTGGCAAAATGGGTCTTAAATCCATAATGACCTATTTAAATCGTAAATAGGTCATATATGAGTCACTTATTTTTTTTTGAAAAAACTAGTTAAATGAGTTTAACAATTGAAGACTTAAGATATATTATGAGTCTCAAGTGAGTCTTAAATGGGTTGGACTCAAAACCCATTTTCATCTAAAGCCTTACAATCTCTCTCTTCACTTTTTAACTTTACAAAAATATTTTTTGATAAAAATCGAAATTATAATTATTTTTTATATTTCAATTTTTTTCCCTTCTTCCTCCTCCCTTAGCCGGTGGGCTGGCATAGCGACGGCCGGCAACTGGCCAAGCGAGGCTCGAGCCTCATCGATCTAGCGAGCCTTGAGTTCGCTGACATCGGGCGAGCTCAAGCTTGCCGAATCTGGTGAGGGGCAAGCTTGAGCTCACCTGGCGCCTGCGAGGCTTGAGCTCGCTAGCATCGGATGATGTGGCGAGCCTCGAGCTTGTAGGTGTTGGGTGAGCTCAAGTTTGCTGAATTTGACGAGGGGCAAGCTCATGGTTGCCAGTGTCAGGCGAGGCTCGAGCCTTGCTGATCTGGTGAGACAGAGGCCTCACTAACGTCTAGCGAGGGCAAGCTCGAGCTTGCCAATGCCGGTGAGGGGCGAGCTCATCGGCGTCGAGGCAAGCTTGGCGAGCTCAAGGCTTGGCTGTGGCTGGTTGCCGGCCATCATTGTGGCCATGACCGATTGAGGAAGAAGAAAAGAAAAAGAAAAAAGAAAAAGAAAAATTATATTCTTAAAAATAAAATAAAAATAATTAAAAATTAAAATTTTTAAAAAAATAAAAAATAATTAAAATTCACTTTTTAAAAATAATTTTTTAAAAAATTATAAGAATTGTCCATTATATTTGTGTTGCATAAAAGTATGTTAGCAATATCATTTAAAAAAATAATAAAAAATAAGCTATCTTAGGTTTAGTTAAATGGATCGGGTATGGGTCAAAAAATTTGCATTACAATAAATGAGTTATAAATGGGTTAAATATGTGGATTTGGGTCGAACCATTTATGACTCGACCCAAACTCGATTCAACCCATCCGTTTAACGTGTCTACTCAAAACACAACATTCAATGGGCATATTTTGTTGCACATATTCTCCCTCGAATAGGACGTATAGTCGATTGCATCGACTTTGTCCACTTCGTGAAGGTCGAGAAAACTTTCGCAATTTGTAAGCTGTAAAAAATATTTTCCACGACAATTACGTGTTGATTAGGATATATTATTGGGCGAAGTTGGCAATCCGTGGCTCTATTTGAGACGCTTGAAAGCGAAATTTACCTCCGGAAAATCTAGGGATAATCGTTTTGACTTCAAAAATGCGACAAGTATTGCTTCGGACGTAATTTGAGTTACGACGGGTTAACATTTTGCTCTTGGCTTCTGCTGATGACGCTGACGTTCTGCAATGTCCGCGGGGAAACCCTAGCTTCATTCTGGTCTTCTTTTCCCTTTGATCCTTTGTTGTCATTTAATAGGGAGTGAGTTTCCTTGGGTGGGTTGGATGTAATGTAACTACTGAAAGTCAAAACCCTTTGGGAAAATGCAAACTACATTTAATAAAAACTCCTTTGCAAAGCAACTTTAGATTTAAGTAGTATTTGGTTTTAAAAAAATATATTGCAAGGACTTGGCTGCAATTTTTTTTTTTTTTTGAAAAATCAACTATTTGCCGCTAGTGAGATAGATTTAATGTTGACAATTGTTGGCGGAGGTTGCACAAACCCAGGTGGCCCTCATCGAGGTTGTGTGACCTTGGCAATCATTGTCTAGGGTTGTGCGACCGCAAGTGGCCCTTGCCAGGGTTGGGCGACCATAGGTGGCCAGGCTTAGGGTTGCTGGCAAGCCTAGGCGTGGCCACCGGGGTCACGCATTGGCAGTGCTGACACGGTGTGACACATTGGTAGTGCCGACAACCAGCCACAAATCCTAGAGATAGTGAGGGCAAGATGGCAAGAAAAAATGTCTAGAAATAGCATTCCACTCAAGATTAGTCCCTACTTGCTAAACATCTTAGCATTTTTTCAAGGGGTTTTGGAGGTCGAAGGATCATCGAAAAAACTGAAATAAATGCAGATTAAAGCTTACTAACCAGCATGATATTTTGAAAAAAAAAAAAAAAAAAACATTTGCGATTCTTTTATACTTTATGTTAGATGCATACGACAAGCTTTCTTATAATCTCTGCGCATAATATGGAACTTCATGTTAGGATGACAAAATCTGGCCCCATGAAGGTGCGCTAGTGACCTCTGATAAGTTTTTTTCTTTTTAAAATTATCTAGGATCATTGAGGAGGAGGCTTTACTGCCTGGAAGCTCTGGAAACATTCTAACCGAAAACCCCACAAATCAATTAAGATCAAGCCTTTTCCCTGCCTAGGTAACCTCGATTTAGAGTAGTTCATGGCTTTCACCACTATGCACAATCTTTAGATTTTAGAACGTCGCCATTGCGTTGGAATAATAGAGGTCATATTCTAAGCGTAGTAAAGATTTGCAGAGGTGAAAAGTAAAAATAGGAATAGTACCTCGCCAAGTTTAGAAGAGCCTTCCTGATTTAAGTCATATGTTTTGTTTGAAATCGTTAATATATCAAAGAAAATCATACAAGGGCCCTAGTGCCCCTGGAACTTGGAACTTCTAGCATTTGTTAGAGAAGGAATCGAACATGATTTCGAAGATCGAACAATGTCGCCAACTCCTCCTCCTCCTCCTCATCAGCATCATCATCATCATCACCACCAACTCCTCACCATCATCATCATCTTTATCTTCATCTTTTTGTACAAGTTCATTTTGTTTTACGTAATGTAATTCATCCCATTGAATCTCTGAATATATCCACTCCGTAATGAAGCTAATTAACTGCGAGTCACTCACCAACTCCTCTACCTAAAGATTTGATTTTGTTTCCCTAAAATAAAAGAGCATTAGGGTCTCATCATTGAGTCAGCAAGGTTAAATCTTGGCCAAACAGTTCAAACATATCATCATCGCCATCATCGAATTTTATTAATCTTACCTAGGACAAAAGCTCGAGAGAGAGAGTTCAGCGGGAGTTGGAGAAGTGAATAGGGATTGAGTCCCAAAGTGCATCATTTAGGGGTTGGACAAATCTCCAGAAAACCATGAATTATTTTGTACTCTTCTGGAATTTTTGAATTTTAATTCAAAGCACCCTTTTGAATTAAGAAAAAGGAAATAAAATAAAATCAATTCGCTGCTTTGTTGACCTGGACCTTCTAGTAAACATCTCTGGAATTTCTTGGCCATCTCCATTCCCGTTGAAACTAAGCAAATTGCGAAATGTACGTCCCAATGACCAATTACCCAAGTGGCAAAGGTCACACGTGAGGAATGGCATCAGCATATCAGCATTTCCCATCACAATTCACATTCTTAATCATGGGATCGGACACCTAAATTAAATTAAGGAAAGTGTTGCCTTGTTGTGGGAAATCCTAATTTTGTCCGCCATATCCGAACCATTTGATTTTGTATTTTGTGGGAATCAAGGACGGCATGAAGAGACCGGAGCAATTACTAGGGTCTTGATTTTTTCGGACAATTTCTTAGTAGTGTTCGTCACTGACGTGACCGCTTAGAGATGAATGGGACGAATTTAATGTTGTTTTATGAGCAGATTTCACTATGGAAGTTGGGTTTTCATGATATCGCTTCCCTCATTTTTAAGAATCTTTTTTTAGAATAAATAACGTTGCTTGCCACTCCCACGATAATGTATAGTCAAAAGAGTACTCAATCATGCTTTGTCAATGAATCTTGTTTTCCTTCTTACGGATTTATTTTGGCGACTGGGTAACAATCTAAATTAGCATTTGGGCATCAGATTAAACCGAACTCTCCATCCAATTGGTGCCATTACTAGAAAACTCGTTATCTCACCCTAGAAGAGTACGTGCCTCGGACAAGAATCGAACTCGAGAAGGTGAGACTTCGTATCTTTTACTTGGAAGTACCTTCTAAATTAGATTGAAACTAAGATATCTTGGGAAAATTCGACTGCAATAGGTTGAAGTTAAAGCGGGTAGATAGAAGCAACTTGTATTAGTAGAAAAGGCAGGGGCAAAAAGCATCTGAAAATCCTATAATTTTGAGTGGACAAATTTGTCATCCCATGACTTTCGTTCACTATGTGGACGCACAAATGAAATTAGACAAAATCAATTTGAAAAGAAAGGGGGACCTATATGTGGCAGACAAGGTGGACCCAAAAGGGTACTATAAGCTATTTAGTGGCCCTAAAAAAATGATAAATAACAAAATAAATAGAATATTTTTTTAAAGTGGGAATTTAGAATTGATTAGAGACTCCACTTTCCAAAAGGGGTATGGGACTAAGAAGTTTGGGTGGACTAAATAAAGCTCATCATGAAAAGCATTCTCTCGATGGAGAACGTCACTATTGCCTTGGAACAGCAATGGACGGACCAAGGATTGTGTCTCCTCCACTTTGAATGGCTAAATTGGCCGTGCCAATGTATTTAGGTTTGCTTTCGGGCCTTTGCTTTGATAATTTCTTTGAGGATGTATGTACATAATAACATAAGTATTTTCGACTGTATTTTATATAGAGTCGTGTTAGGTGCTTGATGTAATTTAGAACTCCTTGTGGAATGGTTATATGAATAAAGATTCAAATAACATAAGCCTAAAAGAAGATCTACTACATAGTATATTGCAATCGAATTTCAAATCCACGGAGACATGCGCGTGTGTATAGTGTCACAGCATTATTAACATAATCATTATATAAAATACTTTATCAATCTTTAGACTTTAAGTGAATGTACCTAGAATAGCTTCTCTCTTGAGATAGAAAAAAAAGGTTTGTACGTTGATTTTTCTCTATTAGACTATTCAAAACTTTACTAGTTCAGGGTTGGACACTTTTAAAGCATCCTGGTTGTATCGTACATCATTACAACGTGTCGTCATAATTAAGTACATTTTACGATGAATCACTATAGCCAAGTGTAAGAGTCGTAAAAAAGAAGGTCAATACCATCCGCTAATTTACCTTAGAAATTTTTGTCTAGGGTTTGCTTTCTGTGTGGTTTTCCAGCAAAACAGTCCATTAAAAAATACGGCCGCTAAAGTATGATCTAGAGACTGACAACCGTAGAGTACTTCTAAATAAAGAGATCGCAAGGACATGCTCGTATTAAGATTCACAATGTGTTCTGAAAATTAATGGGTTGATTCCGGACTAGTGAAGACAGCTAGTATTTCGCTTTTTTTCATTCGATTCAATAACTTGCAGGGATTGCTGGGAAATGTAGAAAACAGGATCGTCCTAATTCTGTTATCCACCTTTAAATCTCGCAACCTCCTATTCTCGCTCAAGAAACTTGGTGGAGGCAGAGCGATTGCCAAGAACTGGTCTAGACCTAATGACGAGGACTTTGAGGTCTGATGATCTCTCCATCAGCTTCCCATGCTTCATCTTGCACCAACTTGATACCATTTGAAGAGGGATCAAGAACCTGAGGAACTTGCCAAGGAGGGAAAAGATTCTCAACCAGCCTTTAAACTATAGTTTTCCGTCTTTGCTTTGTTAATGTTATCTCTCTGCATTGTCTCTATCTTCACAGGAAACATTATTTTGTGTAGTTACATTATGCAACGTTAATCATAGCGCAAATGGAGTGGGCGCTTTTAATGGACATCTTGAAAAGAACTCGGAAACCCCTATTCCATTGCAGGCTTGCAGCTTATCTTCTTGCTTTCTAATCTCAACTCAACTCGCATAGGAAATGATAATGACTAGTTAGCGGCAGTTCTCCAGAGAGTTGGAAAAATCCAAGGGAAAGAGACAGGTTACGAGAGCGAAGAGGTCATAGTGATCCCGAAAAAAATTTGTCTTCTACACGGAAAAATTAGGAGGAAGTGGTGAATATGTTGAGCTACAAAAAAGATCGTCCGTAAATGATACATTTCTCTTAACACATCTGCATCCAACTGCTGGGCGATTTGGAATGAACAAGTGGCCCAAGAGACCGACCATTAATCAAGTGAATTTCTCTGCATAATCCTGACGTTGTCATGTTAACAGGCCTCATGGTCTAGCTAAATGCCCCTTATCCTGCCTTGCCAGATAGGAATTTTCTGGTCATTGTCGTTGGGTTTATACCTAACTCGAGCTAGTGTGTCGAAAGATTCATTCAATGAGGACAGGCAGGGTCATCACACAGACAGACAAGCCAACTCATCCAACCATTGGTCATTGAGGTACAGCACTTGGATTCATTTTCCTCATCTGTTCTAATCTACTGCTTTCATATCATCTTTGCTCACAGCAGTGGAAAGGCTTTAAACGAAAGACTGATTCCTTTTAACGTTTCTCTTTTTGAAATCACAAAATACTTCTATGACCATTTTTGTGCAAAATCCACCGTTTATTTTCTTATTTATTGGTAAACTCTATCTACAAAAATTTTCAGTGGAGCATGCTGAATTGGTTGCAGGCAGTTCAAATACAAAAGCTCTAAAACTCACCCATAGCCAATTGAGAAACCTTTATTGGACTATATTGATAAATCGTCAAAAAATGTAGGACTAAATTGGTGTAACTGAAGAATTTATGACTAAATTAATCGTCATATATAGATTTAAGATTTTTTGAACAATTTTCTCGTTTTTTTACATATATGGGCCCTAGTATCACATGTCAAGTCTTCTGAATTGTTCTATGGCTAAAACTTTTAGAATAAACAACCACACATTCAATTATACAGCATCAGAGTTCATATTTTTAATGTGAAAATAATCCTTCTCAGTGTAGCTCTTCGCACCTTAACACAAAAAAGATTGGAATTATTCTATATCATATTTTCGATCTAACTCCATGAAAGGCCCTTCTAATACTTCATTTAGAAGGGTTTTGGATAATCAATCAAAAGGAAAAACTTAGGTATGCATGTCAGATTCAATTTTTGATACCTTCCATTCGATACAAGGCACCGAGTAACACTTGATATATAGAACCCGAAAGAAATGTTCTATTTTAATATTTCAAGGCCCCCAAGAGGAGGTAAAACAAACCAACTTCTTTCATTGACGTCCCACTGGAGGGAGGTTATTGCGCTAGCTAGCTAGTTTATAATAAGAAGGGCAATGGCACAAATCCAGAAGTACTGAATCAATATGTATATAAATATAAAAGTTCCTCACAGTGGAGGGAGGTAGTTGCGCTGGCTGGCTAGTTTGCATATATATTATATCCTGAAATCATATTTGGTAAGTCCATGTCCTCTAGTGGAATGGTATTCCACCAATCAAGATTCCATATGTAGTTCCTCACCCACCCAGACACCATATATATGTCTCAGCACTCACTTCTCTTCAATAAGCCATTCGATAATCTCTCTCTCTCTCTCTTCCCAACCGTCAACTCCTTTTGCTCTTTGTTTGTTCTACTATGGCTTCCATAAGCTTCTTAGCCAGTCCAAACTACGTTTCGCACTCTATCAAGGCATCTTCCAAAAGCTTTGATCATTTGAAAGACGGGTTCTCCTTTGGAAATAAGAACTTCCCCGGGAGGAACTCATGGGGCGACCCTCAAGAACTCACCATCGCGAACGTCACTAGCCAGGCCTCAGTCATCTCTCGGCCATCGCTGGGAAAAGAAGTTGTCAGCCAGCCAAATCACATCGCCTGGATGAGCGTCCGGCAACACCGGTGGGAGGGCGAGCTGGTCGTCAAAGGAGAGATACCTCTCTGGCTGGTTAGTCTGTGTTTGATATTTTTTTTTTTTTGGTGGTCTCTCGGTCATGTTTGCGCATGCATGTGAGTCATATCTTTTCACGTCCCCTAACTAAATCTCTTCTCCATTCTGCTTGTTCTCATGTCGCCATATGCAGCAAAAGGGAAGAAAAAAAGGAACTTATTTTGTTGGTTTGAAGTCAAGCCAAAGATGAGAGAGCAGCTTTTTCAAATTTCTTATGTTCAAGCCGATAACGATAAATTAAATAATGGGACGCCCTCCATCATGATTAAATATTAACCTCACTCATTTAAGTCAGCCATATAATACTAAGTACAAATACATATGCCGTGTTTTCTTTCATGTCGCGCTACCCAAATTACTCTAATTATACACTTCATTAGTAAACTATGCTGTTCAAGTAATTGAAGATTACTAGAAGAGAGAGGTTTACCGAAGCGTAAAAGATTTGTATTTTCAGACGTTATAGATTCAATAATATCGTCGTCAGTGTGGGAGAACAGAAGCCAGAAACTTACATAGCAAAAAACAAAAAATAAACTTACATAGTAAAAATAAATATTTTTTTACAGATTTCTTATAAACTGAAATGACTATAATGTCATTGACATTGTAGTATCATGCATACCTGTCGTACCTGACAAATGCTTTGGCATTAGCTCCGGTGTTTTGTATTGGTTAGGGGATGTGATTGGTTGATTCAATCATTTGCAGAACGGAATATATCTGAGGAACGGTCCTGGACTATGGCACGTCGGAGACTACAACTTCCGGCACCTCTTCGACGGCTACGCCACGTTGGTGAAGCTCCAGTTTGAGAACGGGCAGTTAGTTGCCGGCCACCGCCAGATCGAATCCGAAGCGTACAAGGCCGCGATGAAGAGCAATAAGGTATGTTACCGAGAATTCTCCGAGGTTCCTAAGGCAGACAATTTCCTGTCCTATGTCGGCGAACTTGCTAGCTTGTTCTCCGGGGCGTCGCTGACTGACAACGCCAACACGGGCGTCATCAGGCTCGGAGACGGACGAGTGGTTTGCCTCACTGAGACGCAAAAGGGGTCCATAATGATCGACCCAACCACGCTCGAGACCTTGGGGAAGTTCGAGTATACCGACTCCTTAGGGGGTTTGATACACTCAGCCCATCCGATCGTGACCGATACCGAGTTCCTTACGCTGCTGCCTGACCTGATCAACCCAGGCTACTTGGTGGTGAGGATGGAGCCAGGATCGAACGAGAGGAAGGTGATTGGGAGGGTGAATTGCCGGGGTGGCCCGGCACCCGGTTGGGTCCACTCATTCCCCGTGACCGAGCACTACGTCGTCGTGCCAGAGATGCCCTTGAGGTACTGCGCGCAAAACCTTCTAAGGGCTGAACCGACCCCGTTGTACAAGTTCGAGTGGCATCCGGACTCCAAAGGGTTCATGCATATCATGTGCAAAGCCAGTGGAAAAATCGTAAGAAATCCATTTCCCTCAAGATTCATTTCGTGTAGGAAAATTTTAAAGAGTGCTCCTAAGGCACTAACAAAGGATCATTATTATGCTTTTGAAAAATATGAATATTTCTACTTGAAATATATAAATTCCGAGAAGTATGTTATTTTCTACTTATAATCAATATAACATGCCCTCTTTGTATAAGCTTTCCAATATAGATAAGTTGGTGAAAATGATGAATCTGACAAGAATGTCTGCTTTTTTTCTCTTGGGTTGCACGGAAAAGGTGGCAAGTGTGGAGGTTCCTTTGTACGTGACCTTCCACTTCATCAACGCGTATGAAGAGACGGACGAAGATGGGCGAGTTGTGGCCGTGATCGCGGATTGCTGCGAGCATAACGCGGACACGACCATCCTCGAGAAGCTCAGGCTCCAAAACCTTCGCTCTTTTGCCGGCCAAGATGTACTTCCCGATGCTAGGTGTGTTTTCCGTATATATTGCTTAAGAATCCGCATATACTCATCTTCGTTCAATTTATTGAGATAATGATAATTGCATAGAGACTGAAAAAGCTAGATAAATGGAAGGTGGGAAGTGGAAATTAGTGGTCAAATAGATATGTGATCACTCAGATTTTCCTGGCCAAATTTTACTTGTTCATGTACACATAATATGTTTCAATGCATAAGAAAATAGAATAGTAGTTCTTCGGAAGAAGGAACCCTCTTTTCTTTAGTATATATGCGTATTCTGAATTCACCAATGCAAAGAAGGCAATCATTAGATAGAAGTGAAAAATTAATTTTTCTATAAATCCTGCACGTAAATAATCGTCCGTGTGAGCAACTTTATCTCCTATTAATTTTTTTTTCAACTGGACTTACTTGGATTGCATCTTATATGAGGTCCGACGAAACCCGAGATGAGTTCCGACTTTTTGTCTTCTTCTTCCATTAGTTAATTACCCTTAATTTGAGGCCATCGAAAAATAATTTAGTCTTTGTTAGCACAATTTAACTTCTGTCGTTTCCAAAATAATACATTTTATGTCCCTTTCTGAGACTTGGGTTTCTTCTTCGCAGTCATTTTCGTCCCCCCTTGACACTCTTGATTTCATAACTTCCCGCAAAGACTGGCGTTGTCTCCAAACTTTCTAATTACTACATAGATGGAAATAAGTGAAAATAATTATTAATATATGGATAGTTACACTAAGAGAGAATGGCAGATCAATATTAGCAAATTGTATTATCTTTTAAATGGTATAATGGCAGACAAATCCTTAATTAATACGAAAAGTAGTAGAATGGCATCATGACGAGTCTCTGTGGTGATTAAAATCTTCTGTTCCCCTTTCTTGTTTCGATATGATGAGTTTCAATAATGGCCCTTTTGTTCTTTTGTGTTTGATACTGGCTTTACCTTTTCCCCCCCTTCGTTTGGCTCTTTCCGCAGCATATTAATTTATTTAACTTGAATTTTTTTTTTTCCGAAACAAACAATGTTAAAATGCAAAATCATTTATGTAGTCATAACTATAGAAGTTAAAACCTGATGTTTATTACTTTTGCTTTCTAAATTTGGAAGGGAAAGTAATGAGTATATTCCAAGTTGACATTAAAGTTGCAAAAATTGGTAGCTATGTCCATCAAAATGATTGTCTAAGAGCCTGCTCGATGAAAGAAAGAGTATAGAATGATTGCTCACGCATAAGAAAGTTATACGGGCCCAGATTTCTTGCTCACTAAAATAACAAATCTCAAATTGCACCATCACCTCCAAAAGACTTCTCAAGCTGAAACCAAGTGGTCTTTTCTTTTTTCAAACTCCCAATTTTCAAAGCCCACCTAATTAACAAAGGAAGAGAGGTATACTAAAGGCCAAGATCCTTCAATCCATTAAATATTTATTTTCTTTTCCACGTAAGCCTCGATGACAACGACAACAACGACTGTGATGATGATAATGGTACATTTGTTTAGGGTCGGGAGGTTCATAATACCATTAGATGGGAGTCCGTATGGGAAGTTGGGGGCAGCATTGGACCCAGATGAACATGGGAGAGGCATGGACATGTGCAGCATCAACCCTGCCTTTTTGGGCAAAAAATACAGATTTGCCTATGCTTGCGGTGCCCAACGCCCTTGCAATTTCCCCAACACCCTTACCAAGGTATAATATCCATGTCCCTCAAGCTAATGCTTTTATAGCGCAATTAAGATGTGGTGCCATACTGGGGAGACATAATTGTTGCATTATTGACTAGCAAGTGGAAGTTGATTTAAAGTGATTTTGTTGATGAGAAGTTGATGAGGTGAGGGGTTTTGGCAGATTGATCTAGTGGAAAAGAAGGCTAAGAATTGGCACGAGGATGGTGCCGTGCCCTCAGAACCATTCTTCGTGGCTAGGCCAGGGGCCACCGAGGAAGATGATGGTAAGAATTAGGAAATTAAATCGAAACATATGCTCATTATGCCTCATTTAAGGATAAAAAATTTAGCATGCAATTAAATCATATGGCGTGAGAGGTGGCATGGCTATCTCTCTCACACTCGAAATATCTAGTTTACACTTGTATAAAAGAAGGAAAATTATTCCATGTAACCCCCAATTCTGGAAAATCATTTTTCTTGAGTAATTGCCTTTCTAGTCCCTCGCATTTTTGTTGACTCTCCCATTTTGCAAAAATTTTGACATAAAAATGTTTTCCCTTCTTTTATTTTCCCCAATTCTCTTTTGTGAAGCATAGTGAGCTGGGGTTGCTCTTGCAGGTGTGGTGATCTCAATGATTAGTGAGAAAAATGGAGATGGGTATGCATTGCTGCTTGATGGCTCCACTTTTGAGGAGATTGCCAGAGCAAAGTTCCCCTATGGCCTTCCTTATGGTCTCCATGGTTGCTGGGTCCCAAAAAAATAAAGATCTTGCACTGGGGTATTGGTTATTTAGTTGAGAATTTGATCAACCTATCGATTTCTTTGTTTCACCAAGGTCGATCGTTTGTAGTTTAACCTCTGTGGGTACAATATTGGTGGACAAGTCTCATAGATATAGTGAAGACCAAAGATGTTGTGGCGGTCAGTGCTCCATCTGTTTGTGTAGAATTGCTTAGCGGTGAATGAAGTAGAATTCATTCTATGCATGTAAAGCTTAAGACATGTGAAATGAATTTTGCTAGTGCTATGATGATTTTAGTAGCTTCAATGTTGCAATTCCCGCTGATACTAGATGTGAAATTGGATTTATATAGGAAAACTTAGGGAAAATGTCACAAATGGTCCTTGAACTTTCATCTAATATTCAATTTCATCATTGAACTTTCGATTTGCTCAATTTGGTCCATGAACTTTCATTTAATATTCAATTTCATCCCTGATCTTTCAATTTGCTCAATTTGGTCCATGAACTTTCATCTAATGTTTAATTTCATCCTTGAGCTTTTGATTTGCTTAATTTGGTCCATGAACTATTAACAAATGTTCCATCTAGTCCCTGACTATTTGAAAATTGACCAATTTTGTCATTCCGTTAGTTAAAATTAACAGAATTGGCTTACATGGATTTTAGTCTCTTAAATATAAAATAAAAAAGGACATGTGGAATATTCACATGGAAATTACCTTTAAAACATATCAAATTGTAGCCACCATCCAAAAAAGAGATACAAAACCACTTATTCTCTCTGCTTTTGTAATTGGTGCTCTCATCTCTAGCTGATCCCTAATTTGTTTTCCTTTTTTTTAACATATATATTGACTCATAATTCTAGTAATCCAACTTAGTTCCATGTCATCAATTAATGCTCCATGTCATCACTTAATGGT
This sequence comes from Eucalyptus grandis, assembly GCF_016545825.1. Lineage (NCBI taxonomy): Eukaryota > Viridiplantae > Streptophyta > Magnoliopsida > Myrtales > Myrtaceae > Eucalyptus > Eucalyptus grandis. Next base: position 54,144,456 of record NC_052614.1, read on the forward strand.
TTGAACAAATGGAAGGACTAGATGGAACATTTGTTAATAGTTTAGGGACCAAATTGAGTAAATCGAAAGCTCATGCATGAAATTGAACATTAGATGAAAGTTCATGGACCAAATTGAGCAAATTGAAAGCTCAGGGATGAAATTGAACATTAGATGGAAGTTCATGAACCAAATTAAGCAAATTGAAAGTTCAAGGGTAAAATTGAACATTAAATGAAAGTTCATAGACCATTTGTGACATTTTCCCGAAACCTACCTATAAATTATGAGAGAGAGAGAGAGAGAACTTATTAGTGGTCATTCTTCCCTTCGGGGCTAGACGAGAATTTGAATGACTAGGTGAAGCAGGGAAGTCTTTTTATCCGGTTCGAGTTTGAATATTTCATCATTTTTTTCTTCTTCTTCTTCTTTTCCTGATGAGGATCTCTTATTTAAATAGATTATTTTCGAATTGTGGAACCCCTGACTATCTAACATGTAAGCTAAAACCTATTCGTACTACCTAAACAGACCAGGCAAAATGTGGAACCTCATATGAAGGTTTTTGACATAGTCTTTGAACACTTAACTCATATTCTTGTCCTCAAAGATTTTATGCTCGTGAAAAAAGGGAATATGACGAATATTTACAGATTACTTCCCAAAATCCTCCTCAACCTTTGGCCATGTAGAGCCAACTACTAGTATATTGTCTCTAGCAAATGTCACCTGCAAGATCTCCTCGATTAAACATATATGGCAGCAGAATTAAGAAAGAGCCCGCTATATTTTTTTATTTTATTTTCTTTTATTGACTATGTCGTAACTTGGTTGGTATCGAAGATTTAACTCAAATGGAGGATCAAGCAATAAGGCACGAGTCATCTTTGCTAAGGAAGAACCAGATCATCCCTGAAAAGAAGCATACAAGATTACAGTTGCATGACAATTGCTGTTATCACTGTTGCTAATGGTCGATTGGATGGCTTGACTATGATGCATGAATGTGAGAAATAGTTCTAGATCCGCAAAAGTCTCCATTTTATTGCTAAGAATCTTGAGGATGTGATGAGAAAATGCAGATTTCATCTCCTCTAGTCCATGGAAACCAAAACCAGCGTAGTCTCATTCAGGAAAAAATCGGACATGAGTTCGATGTTGGAGTCCATCAACCAAAATGTCTACGTGCGTCGAAACCCAACAATAGTCAAGTCTTAATATTTGACTTGAACGGGTGCTATATAAAGAAAGTAACAAAGTAATTGACAGAATAACTTACAACAAACCGAGGCACGGTTTCATTTGGAAAAGTTCCTGCTTTTAAGAGGAAGTAGACCCTAAGAGGTCGGTCTAGTGGTCAGGGCCAGGACGATGGAGTACGAGATTTAGGAAGTGTTGATTCGACCATGCTTCAGATTCATCAATCCAGAGACCTCTTAGCTAATTATCCTCTTCACTGATCCATAGCCACAACCATTAAGATAAAAAATTTGGTGCTAACATCAATCTGATTATATTCAACAAGAAGAAAAAGGAAAAAGAGAGAGAAGATTCTTCTGGCTGATGTCCATGTCACAGTACATCCGAGTTTGATCATATCTGGGACGATTTTGACATGCTCTAGGAAAAAAAAAGGTCAACACGGATCTTTCAATAACAAGCTTATGCTTGATGATAGTTCTCATGGAAATATCCCACAACAAAAGCAAGAAAGCTTCTTTCCATCTGAAAAAAATGTGTACAGTTATGCTTGTGCTTTGCTTCAGGACTTCAGGTGATTGTTTTCTAAGAAAATCAGATGCTTCCAGTAAGTACACATGCCTCGGAACTTATACAAAGAAGAAGAAAGCCAAAAGTCGAAAACATATATATATATATATATATATATATATATATATAGCATTTAAGTCTAGCTCTTTTGCATATTAGCAATCCAATGGGTGGCCCGTGTGTGAAATGAGTTTGAATATTGTCATGCCCTGAATCTCGAGCGCGCGAACATTCCTCGATGGTCAATAGAATTTGCGATGTCTCAGGACGTGTCGTCAATCCTTTCATTTTATGCACACGCGGAAGTGAACTAGTAAACCCCAGACAACAATCAAACATGGTATAGAAAAACAGGACAACCAATTTTCACAAAACCCATTTTATATACAGAGGTCTGTTTCAAAAAGAAACTACCGGACTATCTACACCCTCGACCCTTCCATCTCGGGCTTCGGATTCTCCATCCTAAGGACTTGAAAAATGGTTAACCACGATAGGGTGAGAATAAATCTCAGTGAGTTCACACCCTAAATCCCGATTAGGACAAAAATTCACCTAGAGGCAGCCTAAACATGCATCACTCACGACTTACCTCGTCTCAACACCTTCCTGCATATTAGTGCATCTCATATATCATATGTACACAACAAACATAATCAATAACTGGAACATATCAATTCATTCTCAAACAATTATAAGGGTCCCAATTATAAAGCCAAACCATTATGACACATTCCGTTCCGTGCTACATAATTTTGTGCCATAATCAGGCATGGCTATCTCATATTGATGGTTTATTTCACACTCAATAATTAAACTCAAGGCTCTAGAGGTGATTCCCACGAAATTACTTTATTGTGTAACACTTAGCCCTTGAGCACATATAACAATAGTATAAGGCTCTAGAGATGGCTCCCATGAAGTTACATTATCGTGTAACACTTAGCCTTGATCATAAATAGCAATAGTACAAGGCTCTAGAGGTGGCTCCTATGAAATTACGTTATCGTGTAGCACTTAACCCTTGACTACGAATAACAATAGTACAAGGTTCTAGAGATAGCTTCCACGAAATTACGTTATCGTGTAGTAGTTAGTCTTTGACTTCACATGACAGTAGTGTAAAGCTCTAGAGGTGGCTCCCATGTGACTCAAGTCGCCATGTAATACTTAGCCCTTGATTACAAGGCCCTTTACTTGTTCGCTACCGTGCATAAACGCATCAGGGTACTTAGGTGACCACACGCACATCCATACACGGCCAAGAACATCATGCTTTACATTCAAATACTTCAATTTCAAATAATAAACTTGGCCAATTTTCTTCGTATTAAAAATATCCGATAAAATAATTATACGTTGTCACACATTCAAATTGAACCATAAAATGTGATACTCTCCCATTTTAAAATCTCACGATTTTATATGGTACATAAAATAGTTTTGGCGTTAAAACCCGATACCCGGTATTTTTCTAATTAAATACCGTAAAAACAATTTTTGCAATAATATCCAATAATCACCATCGAGCACTCAATTGCACAATTAAGCAATCAATTTCATGATGTTACACATGAATTTCTAGCATGCCAAACATCAACCAAATTACCAAATATGCATTGTCCAACAAGCACAACATCAAAAACAATCACAAAACCACTACCGGCCCTAACCGTCAGAAATCGAGTCACTTGCGCGTCTCCAAGTTTAATTCCAAAAATATAATCAAACAAGCTCTGAAAATTCTCAAATTTGAATATGTTATAAATGACACCTAAAAGAACATTTTTTTATGAAGAAACGTTAACCCAGATCTTTATATATTGAGAGCAATAAATCGCCAAACCATTACAAAAACTGTATCCGTTTCCAGAAAGTTTATTTTTCCAAAACCAGCTTGGTTCAAGCTCCAAAACCTGTCCGTTTGATCTAAAATCTGATATGTTAAACTAAAATATGTAATGAACAAATTTTGTGAATAAAATCTTTTAAAAATTGAACTCTAAGAGTTGATAAAAATTCTTTGAACACCAAAAGGTTACTGTTTCCAGTATAATCCAAGATTCTATTTTGCAAATTACGAAAATACAATCTCATTCTTTTAAGTCTCTAAAATCTTGAATAAAATATATGTTATAGGCAACGATGTCTAAAAAATTTCTCAAGAAGGAAGTAATCTCAAAATTGGAACACATTTCCATCCACGAAAATAGCAAACAGCGAGGGTCTAGTGAACTAATCGGGGGAGAAATTCAGTAAACCAAATTAAACCACCCTCATTAGTACTAATCTAACCAATTAGATCAACATTTATACATCTTAAGGTTATCTAACCAAGTTAGATTAATAATAATCCATCTTAAAGCTAATCTCACTTAATACTAATTTAACTAAACTAATTAACACTAATCTAACCCCATAAGTGTAATTAACAATATAATCAAGGATTATGGAGTTAACTCACTGGATTAGCGAGAAAATGAGCTCACGGAAACGGCGGCGCGATGGTGGTGAGATCCCATGATTACAACAACTCTAAAGGAGGCTCGGAAGAGGTTGAAAAAGCCTTAAAAGCTCACTGCTTGCTATTGGAACTTCTATTCTACGAAGGGGCTGGTAAAGGGGGTCGAGGTGGCTGGCTAAATTAGACAGGGGCAAGCGGTGATGGGGACGAGCGGCTGGAGCGACGAATGCGAGGAGCTGGCTTGGGGACAGTAGCAGTTGCGACGGGCGATCGGCCAAGCAGGGACGGCAGCAGCTGCGACGAGCGGTTGGCCAGGCGACTGCGACACGAACTAGTCCAGACAGTCGCTCGGCTGGCTGGTCGCGGGGGACCGAAATCGCGTGTGGCTAGTCTGGGCAGTGCAAGGGCTAGTGGCTGGTGGTTGATTAGTTCTGGCTTGGCTCTGAGTTGTAGTACGTAAATGGAGTGAAAATAGAGAATAAGTGAGGAAGAAAAAGGCTGAAGTTGCTTCTGCTGGAAGGGGGCCGTGCATGGGGAAAATAGAAAAAGAAGAAGAAGAGAGAGAAAGGGGGACAAGGGGCCAAGAAGTATTGCATGCAGCTACTCATCTTCCACTTGAGTGCTTTGTGCCTCAAAGCAATGACTGATCTTCTACTCGTCTTCTGCCCATATTGTCAAGGCTCCAACCAATGACTGATTTCTCCTCAATTCTCCACAATTAACTTCAATTTGATAGCCAAAATTGTTGAGGAGGCTGCCCATACAAATTTTATGCATTTCCCTCACCAATTCCTCACTAGTTACTTCAATTTGATGGCCAAAATGTCATGGCAGCAACCCATATAATTTTCCCTTCAATCCTCCACATATCCACCCATTTTGAAGGCCAAAAATTCACATAAAAGTGGCCATCCGAACACCAATTCTAATTTGCTGAAATTGATTTTTCTGCCAAAATTCTAGGCTAAATGGAATTTTCACAAAAGATGAGGCGAGGTCCTAAAATAAATCATGACATGCTCGAATGTTCGATTCCCGAAATCGAGTTCAATTTCGTGGTTAAAATCAACCAGACGCAATTTTAGTACAATCCAACCTATCGGGTAGCTTTTAGAGATTTTATCACGATTGTATCTCTTAACAACTTCACCTAATGGGTTAGTTAACTTGTGAGTGATTAGCTCATAGAAAAATGATCATAAGCGTGTCGATGAAAAGCCCATTTCATTTTATCGAGACGGGTCGAAAATTCAAGATGTCACAAATATAATAGACCATAATCTCAATCTTGAAGGCGAGATTGATGAAGGCCGAAACTTTCTGAAAAATAATTCCATGGGATATTGGAAAAGATTCACCAATTTGTAAAAGCCAAAATCACGGTTATTTGCAAAAATAAAGATTGAAGGGAGCAATAAATTCGGTGGATTGATTTTGAGTGATTTTTGTAGCAAATTGAAAAGGAAGAAAGAGAATAAATAGAAACAAAAAAATGGCATTCCTTTCATCTTCTCTCTTTTTCTTTTTATGATAGGTGGCATTGCTTGGAAAAGGTCGATACGGACGGGAACCCTCCTCGCCAGATCTGTTGAGGGTGAGGCCATCCTAGCCTAAATAGAGGCAAGCTTCGACAAGGGCCCCTCTTGCAAGATATGGCCTAGGTGAGGGTTGGCTTGACCAGATCTGGCGAGGGAAACCTCACTAGCGCTTGCCCTTACTAGCCACTACCTATAGCCAGAGGCCGACGACCACCAAATGATAAAAAGAAAAGGAAAAAACAAAGCGAGAAAAAGAATAAAATATCCATTTTAGTTTTCTCCTCTAACCAACCTCCTAACTCCTTAAGTAAATGCATGTATATATAGAAAATAAAAATAGGTTATCCTCTAATCAAGTCCAATGGGGTACACATGCTCAAACTTGAGTCGTGATATAACAAAAAGAAAAAGTAAGTGACAGAGCAACTTTCGAAAAAAAATCTAGTCACTTAATAAACTATACAGAGTGTGTGGCAAATTTCCATTAGTATGTATTTAATCAAGTAGCTTGAGGAAGCACGAGTTCATTACAAAAATTGGAACAAGTCACATGGTACACATTCTTTCCGACAAGAAAAAAAGACGGCATACATGCTTAATTAATTGTTTTAAATTGACAAAAGGACACATAGAGTGTCAAAACTTGGCACGAAAGAATACTTAAGTGCCAAAAGTTAGAAAAGTAACACTTAAGTATAAAAAAAAAAAAATCAGAGCAAACTAGATCAGTTAAGTGCCAATGGTGAGAAAATTCGGTCAAAATGCTGACGTTGCAATTTTCCAGCGAGCCTAGTGCAAAACGACGTTGTTTTGCACGTTAATATGACTAGATAGTGCTAAAACAACATCATTTTGATACCGACGTGGTAAATAATTAATGTAAAAATTAATTAATTAAATTTAAAACCAATTTTTTAAAAAAAAAAGGAATGGAGGAGGAAGATGAAAAGCCGCCGTCACTCCACTGTTGCCAGGAAGGCGAGGGGGGGAAAATCGGCTGAGGTTGCTGAGCCCTAGCTAGTGGTTGGGTGAGGGCCGGCGACCCTCACCAAATTTGGGGGAGGGCTGTGACCCTCACCCCAGATTAGGACAATGGCTCATAGGCCTCGTCGCCGTCGCTTGTTCATCTTCCTCCTCCCTACTTCTTTTTTTTTTTTTTTAATTATAAATTTTGATTTTTAATTTAATTTAATTAATTTTTATATTAAAATTCAAATTGTGTCAAAATGATGTCATTTTTGTGTTTATTTGTTGAGTCGCCTTCTGCCAAGTTACGTAAGCGAAAAAATTAATAAAAAATTGTAACGTAGGATTTCTGACATGGTTCATTGGATGTGACACTTAAGTGTCTCATTTCTTCAAAAAAAAGTAACACTCAAGTGTTACTTTCATAACTTTTGGCATTTAAGTGTCCCATTATGTCAAGTTTTGACACTTGAGGTGTTCTTTTGCCTTTTAAATCGATTTGGACGTTTGAACAATTTTTTCTTTAGGTGCAAATTTGCGAGTTTTTATTGAGTTACGAAACCATTAAAAGATGTTTTCCCATTCTATATTTGGTAGCATCCACTAATTCAGAACTTAATTTGAAAGCCATATTTCGACCTAGACGTTTTCGGGACGCGTAAGAACCTGCCCTTGGGAGGGGAACAATAGTTGGAAACGGCTACTAATACCCCGTAGGTTGAGGAGCAAAAGGAGGAATCCGCCTAAGGAGAGGCTCGCGTCTAATTAGCTAGTTGGTGAGGCCATAGCTTACCAAGGTGATGATCAATAGCTAGTCCGAGAGGATGATCAGCCACATTGGGACTGAGACACGGCCCAGACTCCTATGGGAGGTAGCAGTGGGGAATTTTCCGCAAGAAATAGGCCCATTCAGCGGCTTTTTGCTCAATTTCACGCAAAGTCAAATTCTCATTAGTACATGTCAAGGGAACAACCCCTTGTCCTTTGATTTCCATATAAAGGACACAACAAGTATAAATACCCTCTTTAACTTCGATTCGGATGGACTGAATATCTTTCATATGAAATCGTAGAAAGATGCAACAATATTTTCTAGGAAATCCCCAATGAAAAATACACACTATTCCTTCTTGCCATCAAATCAAATTATGATATTTTTAAATCCTTTTGAAACCAACAATCCTTCCACTGATTTCTATGCTTTTTTTGCTTTTTTTTTCCTTATTATTGGTAGACTTCTTTTGATTTCTAAACTTTTTTGTCGGGCCGAGGTACTAGTTGTGGAAAAGAATTAAAATTTAAAGGCGCGACTAATAACCATTTTCATCAGAAATTGATTTTTGAAAGAAAAATAGATTTTTTTATTTGTATTTCTAAATAAGTTTATAAGCAAAAATACGCGTTTGATAATGATACAAAATTTCTATTTTCGAAATAGAAATTCATTTGATAATGATACAAAATTTCTCCATTTCGACGATTGGTGGATGGCGACGGCAACCAGGGGCGGCGGCCAGGGGACGGCGGTGGCGACTGGCGACCAATGGACGGCAAATGACGACTGGCAAATGGCATCCAGTGGCTTGCGGCTAGCAACCGGTGGTGGTGGCCAATGGCTAGGGGTGGGGATTGCTGGCGACAACGGCGTCTGTAGGTGATCGACAACCAATGGTGGTTGGTGGCTGAGAGTGGTGACAACAAACGATGAACTGCAGTCAGTGAACGACAGTCGGTGACAATGGATGAGCAATTGACTAATAGAGAAGAGATTCTAGAAATAGAAAAATGAAATAATTTTACTAAATGGATTTCTATTCCAGACTGGCAACCACATGCTTTGACCTGCATTATATGCTGGCCTATTCGTTGAAGATAAAAGCACATCGAATCCATATGAAGTTTTACCACGAGCAGATTGTATCCATTGGGCAAATATAGGTTCGATTAAGATTTGTTTCTTCGGAGTACCAAAAGTAAGCATGACATCATTATGAACATAAAGACCCAAAGTGTGGAGCCCTTTTCTAATCTAATTTTTGAATTTCTTAATGAAGTGTCTTTTTTTTCTTTCCATTTTTCAAGAAAGATGAGTTTTCATTTTGTCCCCTTTCCCTCCACAAAAAATCCATTAAACTTATGAAATAAAATTCTCATTGATGTATTGTTTCATCGAGATCTAATCCAAATCACAGTATCATTTTCTTGTTCCTGAATGGGCTTTTTTCAATTATTTTAGGTTTATGCTCTACTCCGAGTAGAAAAAATTTGCCTGACTTTTATTTGCACATATAGGACAAACGATGCTAATACTACGTCTTTTTTCTACGACTTACTTCTTCTTCTTTTTTCAATTCAATTCATGTCTTCTGCCAATGCCAAATATTATGGGGAAGTAGCCATTGTTGGAAATGAGGTTTCATTCAATACAACCCGAACTAGGGTATGGGCATTTCAGTTGAGGATTTTATTACTATGAAAAGAAAGTTATGAAATTTATTTTTCATTTCATTTGCCCCCGCTCACTGCTACGGCTCTCCTCCCACCTTTACCATGAGCAAGCCTGTTATTAGATTCTCTTGATGCTGGACGACGGTACAAAGATATTGATTCTTTCTAAATGATAGTGAGAAAGAATGACGAACCTTGCTTGAAGCCTTTAACTGAACTACTAATTTCTTCATTCCCTGTGATCAATGAACTCAACTCAACCCTTGACTTTGACTTCGATACACGAGCTTTATGCCAAAACCAAACTTACTCCATTGCTTACTAATTTCTTCTGTCCGATCATTTAAAGTAGTGCTATCTTGAGGGATAGAATCCATCCATTGACAAAAGGCAAAGGCCAAAGCTGACTCTGACTCCTTCCTTGACTGAAAAGTTCTTCTATCAAAGAGGCTCATACTTCCTTTGTTGAAGTAAATAAAATGGTCTGATTCGAGATTTCCTAAGAATTGACTTAGTGAAATTCCCTATTTGTTAACCCATAAAAAAATTTATACTAAAATGTCAATAAAAAAAAAAGGGGAAAAACAGAGATTATTAGTAGGAATGTGGAAAAATTATTCTGCATTTTATTTGGCTTCAAAATATGTTTTGGCAAAGTGACGTAAATTTGGAGCCAAAAAAGTCGAGAAAAAAGGGAAAATTGCCCAAATTTATCAAACACTTTAATGTCTTGTCTCCCTTCACTTCTCTTCTATTCAAATACTTGCCCTACATACTGGTGTTTGTCGATCCTCAATTAGATTATGTAGTTATATTACCTAATCATAAATAAATAAATAAAGAAGAAGGAAAAAAAGAGAGAGTAGGATGGGAAATATATATTTAAAAGATAGAATCTGTTTGATTCATTTCAAGGTGACAACCATCTTGAATTTCTTCTTAAAATACTAAAATACTCTAATCATCAAATCATTTATAGAATCCTGTAGAAAATTAAAAGGAGATGGGTGCGAAATAAAAGTACATAATAGGAGCATGGGGTTCATTTAAAAACCATATCATAACTGCAAAAGAATAAAAAATTGTGTGAGTTCACTTAAATTGTCTGAATGCTGCTTAAAATCTTTACCTCAAATTGTCCAAATGTCACTTAATTTTTTTTTATATCATAAAAGCGAAAACTCTGATCGAATTAGAAAGAGTAGACTTGAAGAGAGATTGCTGAGCCTAGAGAGAAGGGGGGAGGGCAGTTAAGGAAGGAGGAATAGGATAGTATTATTGCAGACTGCACACCGATAGCATGCCAGTCTAAAATGTAGCATTTTAAATTACCTCCAGACGTATCTTAGCTTGGAGGTGCCTCTTTAGGGAGCTTTTGAGATGCAATTGCATCTCCCCAAAGCATTCCAAAAAAATTTCTTCATAATTCTGCAATTTTTTTTTCACAAAAGAAAAATCACGTGAGGAAACTTTGTCAGGATATCTTCACAATTTGGCCATGAATGTCCTTCGTGAATGTAACAAAAGAAAATAACAAAATAGAATTTTATTCCTTCCATCGCAAATTTTTGTTCTATCTCATGATTCGACCCTATGGGAACCGAATGTAGAAACTAAATTGAAACTAAACCGCTTTATCAAGAAGGAAGAAAACAGGGAAGTCAACGTCATTGACTGAACTAATGATAGCATTTATTCCAAATAAAAACACTAAAAACGAAAGTGCTAGCAAGTAAGCTCCACGGCTAGCATCTTGGTAATGAATCTGCAAGTCGTCGACCCAAAGGTATTTTCAAAGACATCCATGGAACAACTCCACTTGCCAACAAAAGCCTACAAGATTCCTGAAATATACAAGTTTACGTTAGAAAAAAATATAATTATATTTAAGCCCAAGTGATTTTGCAGCAAACGCTCAATAATTAGTATGTCCACATAAATAATAAGCCATCATTGCAGGGTATTGTTGGAGAAACTTCATTTACTGTTTTGAAGTTGACAAAACATTTCCAAAGTCTAGTCTAAAGACTTCCAAACTTTAGTCTCAAAGTCTGAAGACCGCCGAACTTTAAATTCAAGGTCTACCCACACTAATAGTTTTCAGACTGAAAAATGAAGATTTATCCAAATGCGAGATTATCTTTATTTCTTCAAGGATTCAATTCGTATGGTTTATGGATGATCTTATGGCTGGATTTAGCACCTATATGATTGATTATCCTTATTGGAATCAATTCCAATAATCAAATCTTTTGGAAGGCAAGTAAACTTGGAAAGTTCTACTTATGGAAACCAATATCCTGATTGTATGAGCGAACATGATTGACGGGCTTTCATTACAAAATCTTCAAACAACTCGAGATCTCCTTGATTGATTCTGTCCAACGGATAGATTTGAAGAATTCCTTTGGAAAGTGCCAACGGTCGTGAAGGCATGAAGGAGTATTTAAGGCGGACTCTTCAATTGTTTGAGATAGTGCGTGAAAGAAAAATTTCAAAGTCTAAAACTCCATAGTTTCTTGTTATTTCATTTACTGAGCTCAAAATTGTATACAAAAGAGAGAAATTCATAGTGAGACTTTGTGAGAAACTAGTAGAGACTCTTTACTGTGAAGTCGAGATTGCAAGACTGTAAAATCTCTTTTGTCTCTTAGTGGAATCCAACCAGTAAGCTGTCAACGCGAAAGAATGGACGTAGACTTGATCTAAGCAAAACCACTATAAATCTTGTGTTCTTATTCTATTCCCTCAACTCCTTTATTTTGATTCATAGCTTTAATTAACTGTTTAAGTTTAAACTTCTTTATTTTGTTTGAAGTTTTATCTAATTGCTAAAGTCTGAATTCGTCTGTGATTTTCTAAAGGCAAATTATTTATACTAAACTTTGTAAAGACTTTTGTTCACACCTATTCACCCCATTTAGGTGTTCATACTAGCTTTTTCAGATATAACATCGAACGGCAAGAAGTGTAATAGTAAAGTTCTCAAAATTTAGGAGATCGCTATGAAATAGAAGTTGGAGGAGATCGGAAGAAAAGAATTGATCTAGTTTTGTTGCTTTGCCAAACATGGAAAAAACGTCGCCCACTAGTTTTTGCCTTATAAGGCAAATGGAAAGAAGACCATCAATCACATGACTAAAGGTTGTATTTGTTGTGTAAGGCTTATGCATAAAATGAGTACATACAAGAAATGGAGAATCATAACTCTTTGTAATTCTATTATCCTTTGCAATGTAGTTTTTTCTGCTTGGAATCCATGAGGGACACGCACAATAAATGGAGATGGTCACATAGAAGATAAGAAGGAGATTAAAACATTATTTAGGAAAATTGAGTTAAATGAAATTGAGATTATAGCAGGGGCTTAATTGTCGAATAAGACATGGAAATTTCTTATATGCTGCTTTTGTTAACATAAGTTTAATAAATAGCTATGATAAACATCGGTGATAGTAAATGTTAGTTTGTTTGTCCTTTGTTGATATTTGGTTTTTAGTCGACAAATCATTAAAATGTAAAAAATCGAAATTTAGGTTTATGATCGCGACAGAACCCTATCTCTAGACCAAAAAGAATCGTTTGTTTTCTTCTTCTTCTTCTTTTTGCACTATTGTTTTTAAGTAGTTTTTAACTTATTTTCAAGAAAAATCCGAAAAGTCAAACAGTTGACTTTTTGGTCACCCCTTGACTAAAAGTCAACCCCTAGTCAAAAATTGACTTTTTACCCAAAAAAATTCAACTTAAAAAAATTCAACTTAGTTTTAATTTCACATTTTTTAAATCAATTTTTGAAAATTCAAAGATTTGACCAAAAATTAACATTTCAAGAAAAATCAACTAAATGGTTGACTTTTGGAAAAATCTTTGACAAAAAAAAAAAAAAAAAAAATAAAAAATGCACAAATACATTCTTGACTTTTGTGTAAAAATTTCACAAAATTTGATTAAGAACCTTTATTTATGAATTTTTCAGTTTTAGGTTCTAAATCGACCAAAAATAAAATTACTTCTATTCTAGTCATAATTAGATATAGTTCCTTTTTTGACATTTGGTTTAGGGATTTTCTGAAATCTGTTTGAGCATTCAATTTCGCGATTTATAGAGTCAAAATACGAATTGTCATTTTGAGCCTTAATTAGGGAATCAAAATCGATCATTCATAACTTACGAACAATCTATTGTTTTTCACTCATTTTCTTAAAATAAGTCAAAATTTGAAATTAATTTTGGGAAATTCACATAAGAACTCATCAATTTGAGGAATTTTATCCTCCCAAGCATTAGAAAAATAATCAATTAAGCTTCAATCGACAAAATTCGAATTGACCCATTCATGGCTATGGTTTAATTTCATGAATTTAGCTCCAATTTTAATATTAGGCTTAGATTCAATTTTTACCTAAGCTCGAGCGCTTCAATTCAATGTCAATTTGAATAGGGTAAGTGATCTTACATATGGGTAGCTCATTAGATAAGGCAATTGTGACACTAACTGAGTTCAATTTTAGTTAATTTACAATTTTGCCAATTGAATTGCAAATTTTAATATTTTAGCCCTGTAGGCCCAATTCAAAGCACCCATGATTTTGACTCATTTTTTCCACGATAATCATTCAATTAGGTCAATAAAAGACCCCTAGATCATGTTCATAAGGTTTGATTAGCTTAATTGTATCTTAATTGGTCAATTTCTTCATAAAAAAAAGAAGATAAATTTCATTTTTAATTTGGTCATTTAGGGATCAAATTGCATAATTTTTTTACTCAAAAGGGTCCCAAGTGGACAAAATAACAGAAACTGGACAAACCGATCAAGAATCGGTCAAAATACAGCCGAATCGGACCGAATCGGTCCGGCCAGTCTGACCGGCCGTCAGTGGGACTAGTCGATTCAAGCCATTTCCAGCGGGTTCTTGGCCTTCAGCCACCGGTTCTTGAACTCTTTCAATCCCAATTTCACTTCTACACCTTCAATTTCCCAAAATTTTACAAATTAGTTCTTGAATTTTGTCAAATTGCAAATTAACCCATAATTAGACATTTCGACATAATTCCCGATTTTGGTTTGGTTTTTTACAAATCAAACCCACTAGATTAATTACTCAACACCTTGAGATCATAATGGAGCATTTGAAATGGATTTTTGATCGTTGGATTGAGATTTTGGCCATCGGGTCAAACCAACGGCTAAAATCGCTCAATGTGGGAATTTATAAATGAAATATCTTCTGTTTTCAGCTGAGGAGTTCATTTTGCACGAAAATTTTCTCTCTTCTCAGCTCTCTCTCTCTCTCTCTCTCTCTCTCTTTTTTCTCCGTCTAAACTCCTACCCAAACAGATTGCATACTTTCTCTCTCTAGGTTTGGTTCATCTCTTGGACCAGTCTCATTATAAGTTTGAACCAACGGTCGCCGGAGCTCCCAAGCCTTCAAGTTACTGATGATCTGTAGTAGCAGAGGTCTTTGACCTTCCTGTGGATAGAGGAGGTTAGATCAGTGGCCAGATCTTCGCCAGAGAGTCAGGGCCGGTCCACTTTGGACTGGTTCTTCCTTTTTTCCTTAAGCCGGTAGTTCAATTGATCCCAATCCGAGCCATAGTGATTTGATCTACATTCTTGGAGTCCCGATCATGATTTGGCGGCTTGATCCAATTGATCGCGATAAAATTTGACAAAAATCGCGATGAGTGTAATGATTCGAAACTCGAATCCGATGGCGGCTTGATTCAATTTTAGAAGCTTTTACATGCTTAAAATCGATAAGTATGAATGCTGCGATGATTTATTGATGATTTGAATGATGATTATGATTTTAAGCCTAATCTGTGATTTTGTAGGTCTGTACATGGGTCACTATTTTGGCCAAAACAAGATCTGAAACGATCTCGTTTCAGCTCGAGTCATTTAAGATTAGATAATAGACATCCCGAGCTTCGAAACGCTAGGTCGCACGTCTTAATCGGGTGTCGTTTGATCCTTCAAAAACACCTTCAAAGATTAAAGATTCTGCAGTAGTTTAGGTCTTTTTCGGTTCTGATTCTGTTCCGCTTTCTGGTTTTGTTATTTTTATGCTGACTTTCATGATCATTTTTTGAAAAAATTGTCTGCATGAATTTTGTTTCAAATTGTCTCATACATCTTTAATTTTTTTCATGATTTTTGGATCTGTTCAACTAGGTCAGATCTACTTAGATCTAGGTTTAGGTCAATTTGTTCCATATCGATCACTGATTTTACTATTTTTGTGCTGATTTTTGTGTTGATTTCTGGAACAACTTTCATTCATAAAAAATTATTTTATAGGTGTTGTACATGTCTTGTATTTTTTTTTTCAAAATTTTTAGATATGTTTAGCTATGTCAAAATTGCTTAGATTTGAGCATAGGTCAATTTGTCCTACATTAGTCTAAGATTTGTTTTGATGAAATTGAATCCATAAATGAACTTATTTGATCTCAAATCATTCATGAGAGTTGAAATACATAATATATGTTCAATTGATGCATGCTTTGGAAGGTCTTTACATTGGCAAAGTGAGTCAATTGTATGCATTAGAGTAAAAGATACTTTAGCAATATGTGCTGGACATATAGATTGGTCCGTTTTGCCATTTTTTCTAAGAATCATGTAATTTTAATTTAGTTTCGATCTCTTAATAAAAAAAATCTTTATTATTGTATGTTTTGTATGTGAGATTTTTCGTAGGATTTATGTATATCTTGAGGATGACTGAAATCATGCTTGTTCTGTAAACTTATTGCTGAAATGAAACATTGTCATATGTGCACATTTTCATGCTTGTTTGAGTCATATAGAGATCAAATCTTATGGTAATACCTTCTTGATGATTGAATCGCATATTGCAAGATTTGCATACGTGTTTAAGTAATGTCATTTGAATTTCATCTTGCACATTAAATTGTCTCATAAAAAGTGTTCATTACACTTAGAATTCTCAAACATATCATTAGAAATCATGAATTATTTCATAATGTCATTTAAATTGTATGACATTTTGCATGCCGACTTAGGATTAGATGACTATCCAAACTTTCCGTCACGTCCAATCCTAAGTCTTGTGTGATTTTTTCATACTGTTTGTGCATTTTTTGAGTGATTTTGAGGTTTTCTAATGAATGCTTATATTATGTTTTTTCTTAGTTATTGATCACACTTTTAGAGATCTCGATTTTAAGATATCAAATTGACCTAGTTTGGACTCAAACTCTTTTAGAAAGATGTATGGCACACTCAGAAGTTTCTAATGCCGCTGATTTCATGCCAATCCTCACCGTTTGGACTATTTTCCATTTTTTCAAAACTGGATCACAATCTGGATAAGGAATCAAACTCGAACCCCTATTCTAACCCCTGTTTGAACAGATCTTTGATATTTTTATTCCATTTTTTATATTTGAAATCTAAACTCGGTCTCTTAATAAAACTTGCTTGTCATCATGTTGGTTATGTTATGTATAAATTTGATAATTTTTAAACATGTTTTGATAGGACATATCCTCGTGACATTAGCTGAATGTTCTATTGTTTTGACAAATTTCTGATATATTATTGTTTGTTGTTTGATTTTTGTAAATTCATGTGTAGCTCATTCAAGAAAACTTTCTTTACAAAAGTTGTTCATCATCATGTCATACATGTTAGAAAATTTTTGTTATTGCCAAATTATCATTAGGTATTGCCCAATTTTGTTGTCCTTACGCGCTTGTTCTAAAATTTCCAAATATAAACATGATTGTGATTGTTTAGTTATACATTTTATGTTAGTTTGTGCATGAAATTAGGCCATGCCATCTCCATGAAAATTGTTTTAAATGCTTTGATCTTTATTGTTAAAAAATCGGTCTTTTCAAATTGCATTTTTCAAAAAATGCTCTAGTACATGTAATATTTCTCAAAAATAATTTATAAATAAAGTTTTTCTCTAAAACTTGATTTAGCTTAAGGGAAAATCGTGGTTTGGACCATATTCAAAATGTCTGCGATGCTTGTGAGTGCAAGGCTAGCCTAGGCAAATGAATGTATTCCATAGTCTAGATTTTCCTTAATCCTAAATATTTTCAAACATTTTTAAAATCCTGTTTTGACATCGTGAAAGTCACAGTTTGAATTGTATTCAAAATGCCTGCAATACTTGTGAGTGCATTTATGCGAGCCCTAGGCTAGCCTTGGTAATTGAATGACTTTCATAACTGAGACATCACATTGTCTTAAAACTTTTCATGAATGATTTCAAGATATGTTTTTTGAAATATCACATGTACCCTTCATACATATAATCCCATCATCAATTAGAAATTGCTTATGTTTATGATTGACACATGCCCTTAGTAATAAGTGACCCATCGACGGTTCACTTTCTTGCTTGATTGGTTGTGAAACAAGGTTCAAGAGACCTGCATGCATGTTTAAATTTTTGCAATGCATGTGATTTTTAAATAAATGATAGGGTCGATACATGATATCGAGGAAAAACCTTAGGATCACATAGATAACTTAATTATGAGACTTATAAACGTTATTGGCCATGTAAGAATACAATTGGTTAACAAATGCTATAAGTCACAAAAAAAAGAAAAAGATTGGGTAGGTGTCTTAGTGGGACCCTCGCATGAAAGACAAAAGCCAATCCCGAGGCCCCAAAATTTGACTTTTGTATTGCATTTCCTTTAAATGATTGATCTCAACATGATGCCTTGTTTTTGATTATTTTGACATGTATGCTTGTTTCTTTCTATTATATACACCTAGTTATAAGTTTCTTAGATTAGGCTTAAATTTGGACCCTGAAGATGGAGAAAGCGCGAAGACGGTGGAGATCGATGTCCATTCCGACCATTATCATGTACTATTCATTTCCCCGACATATGTCTCGGGTTCCATTTGTTGTATAAAACCCGACGAGTTGTGGGTTTTATCTCTTTCTCTCATCTTTTTCAATTGTGTTTCTCATTTATATTTTCTAGGATTGTATGGTAGATTTATTGCTTTCCTTGATTGTTTACTTACTGTCTTATAATTTCAATTCCATTGATTGCTTTCTTTTCTTGTTTTTCTAAAAATATAATATAATAAAATGACTAACCACGCATGATCACTTAGTTTAGGACTAATAATCCCGAAAATGTAAAAAGAAATGCAAACACAACATATTGTTTATGTACCGAAATGGTGCTAATAGAAATATCAATGT